>NC_137819.1:48756567-48966567 GCF_963921795.1 Nannobrachium achirus | reverse complement strand
TATGTACAAGATATAACATCACGCACGCGCGTGCAGCATACACGCACGTGCTACTACCTCACATCCCCCATCTGCTTAGTGCTTACCACATCTTATGATCTTCAATTAAGTAATTATTTCAAGTCTTATCGTACATACATTAAATAAATCAAAAACATCCATACAAAACAACATGATAAAAGTACAGCTCCAAGACATGTTTCTTTTAATTCCCCTTTTAATTCCCAATTAGATTTCTTTCACACTACAACCAGCAAACCATCCATTTTAAATATACATTCTAGTGCCTCGTATTGTGAAAAATAAATAATAATAATAATAATAATAATAATACTTAAAATACATCTCCTTTTAGCTATGTTGCAGATGCTTCCAACCAGAGCAACTTATAAAGAGACATTTTCTAAACAGCTTCCCCCCCGTGCACTCATCTGAGCCATCTGGGCAGCCATCTGCTGGATGAATCAGTAAAAGTAATTCTCCCTTCCCCTGGGATCAGGATATACTCCCTTGCCTTTCCAGTTTGTATGAACATTACACAAGTTGCCCTCATGTTGACCTTCCAAGTCGAATTCCTTCTTGTATGTGCAAACGTATACTCTGCCAATGAACTGATTCTGTTGCTGATTCCCATTTGGTTCAAGAGGTGGGCGTGTTAACCACTACAGCCTCACCAGGCAGAAAATCCATATTTCTGCTGCACCCATCCCAGATCTGTGACTTATAATGCAGCGGCTACATGCAGTGCAGTGTGAGGTTACATGTCCTGTTGACCACAAAGAGACAACAGTCAGTACTTAAGGGCTTTGCTGTGTTATTTGGCTGCTGTTATGAACTGACAACATTTATTCGAAAATCTCTTTAGTCCGTTTGAATTTGCCTCATTGATCTCTGTGCTGCCGAATAAATGCAGGTGGGATTAGTTTTAAGCTGTGCATAATTTGAGTCCATTTGGACGGCTTCCCGGACCGGAACTCATCTCTGAGCTTAAGAAGATCTTCGACGGAAACATGAAAATTGAATAATTTAAAAGCAACAATGCGGCAGTATCGTATAATGTTTGGTTTGGGAAACGGAGCAATTACGAATTACTCGAGTGCATATTTCACAAACACATGGAGGGAATCTCATTCTGGCGGATGTCTGATTAGATAACTAATTCACACTACTTTGGCCTTGCTACTTCAATCCCTTGAAAGAAATTTCACAGTAAAGTTTTTTTTTATATATATATATATATATATATATATATATATATATAATTTATGTAACTTTTGACTCCAGGCTGCTGCTCCTGCTGTTAGTTTGTACAGTGTGTACAATATGTCAGGGTGTGAAACTAAGGATGTAAACTAAGAAGCTGCAGTTAATGTTCCTAGTCAATTCAATCACTGAAAACCTTTTTGATGTTGTGTCGATGTAAGTTAAACAAATCAATATGTGGTAGTTAGGTTGTAATTGTTTTGCTGCAGGCTAAACACATTTTCATGATCAAGCTGCCTGACATTACATCCAGTGTTGTGTAAGCTAATTGGACAGAAATTGGAATATTCACCATATGTGTAATAAAAAGCAACATAGCAACAAAACAAAAAGCATATTATACTAGTTTATTTCATTACTTGCGTAATATTATACTCATAAAGAGATCGTTAAAAGATAGCTGCAATGCTGTATACATTTATCTTTTATCTTTCCTCTTTCCTGGAGGGATGAAACTGGGCTGGCCTAAACGTTTTCTTTTCCCCTCATCCATTTTGGAGCGTTTCGGCACTGGAACATCTAATATACAGTAGTACACATCCCCTAATCGTGCAGTAGCCAGACGAATAAATACATAGATCTAACCACTGAAAGGAAATGCAGAATATGTCTGTGAAACTCTATATTCACAGTATGAATTATGGTTTGTTTGGTTTCGTGACCACTCCTCACATTGACTGTTGAGCTGCTGTAAACCGTATCATTGGCCAATGGATAGATTAGATACATTATTTTAACGTTTTAAAGTTTCACAATTGCAATTGGCCAAAACCAAAATAGGGAACTTTATATCTGTCTGTCTTTTTAGGACTGGATGCAGTCCATTTAGCTCTGAGACAGACTGAAAAGGCTGAGAAGGGGACAGACAGAATGTGGCATAGACCGAGGATGAGGGTTCTGGCTAGATTTGAGCCTATAGGCCAGTGTGTGTCCACAGGGCACTGACATGTTTCTCTCTTATGACCATCTTATTTCACATTTTTCCTGATCTGCGTTGACCTAATTATTCTTCCCCTCATTTTGATTTCCTTCCGGCCAAAGGCCAGGGACCGGAGAGTATGTTGACACACATATCGCAGAGCCACAAATGCGACAAATGTCACATGTATGCTTTATTTCACTGCTTTTTCTTCTCCGCTTCTTCTTTTTTACTAAATGTTCACCAAATTAGGTACATAGGCTATGAGCTTGTGAGTCATTTAACTATGAACATCAAATAGGTTTTTTGATGTTTGCCTGTCATTTAATTCCCAAATTAGTTTGAGGGAGTGGCCTATAGTAACAAAAATGCCATATATCATGAACGCAACATACAATCAACCCCCAATTAGAATCACGTGTTGGGGGACCTCGATAGAGTGCACCTCCAACAGCACTTTCACTTCTACCCATAAGGGACACTACAAATGCAAAAAGGTGTACCGTATGTCATAGAAATATCCCCGCCCGGGCAGAGATATCTGCTCCAGGGAACGCCCCTTTCTAGTCTACTCTTCATCTTCCCTGGATCACAGAATGTACTGATCATCACACAGTACTGCGAGTGCGAATGGAGGCTTAATCAGAGGCTGAGCTAGTAAATGAATAGTGTCAATGTCGGGCAGAAACCTCATACTGTATCTCCAAGTTTCAAATGTGTATGCTTTTTTTGTAAGGCAAAGCCCTGCTTCATCTCACAAGACTGTCACACAAAACTAGTGAAAATAATATCTAAATAAATCATTTCTAAAATGAATAATACAAAAGAACGGTTTTGGACATACAAGGTTTCCATCCGACACCGACGGTATTCTCTGTTAGCCGCACTCTGCCTCACAATGATGCCAAGAGAGTCTCCTGTGGAGGACATGATGAGTTCAGTCCCATGAATTCAATTCAAAAAGCCGTAACCAGCAGTGACGATGCCTTTCCCTTCTCATCTGTCTCAGATTAGAGCGTTTGGTTTGGGTCTGGGGGGCCAAGCCAATTATCTTTGGTTTGTCTTGTTGACATCATCACACTGTCCACACGCAGTCAAGTCCTTATGTTATTCTAAATCTGAGAGTATGGGGTGTGTGAGTGCGTGTGCGTGTGCGTGTGCGTGCGTGTGTGTGCGTGCATGCATGCGTGTGTTTGTATACAAACTGTATGTCAAGATGAAATCCAAAAGAATTACCATTTAAGCCTAATATGTTTCTCTATCCATTCCTCCATATCCAAGCCTGGGTGGCTGGATGGCTAAGTATGGAGGTTTAACTATGGAGAAGTGGATTGGTCAATATGTCTCTGGGAACAAATCCACCTTTAAAAAACCCTTTTAAAAAACCCATCTGAAAATATTTTGTGCCAGGGACCTCCAGAAGAAAAGACCGTTAAACATCATGTTCGCTTTCCAAAATATAAATATTCAAGATTTGCACATATTTTCAAGATCTTTCAAAAATAGCAGATCCAAGCTCTTAGCTTGTAGATCTGCTATTTCTGAATGGCCAAAGTATAAATGATGATTAAATAGGTTAAAATGATTGTGACACTATATTAACTACCTTTACTGGGGACCCTCTGGTCCCCGGACCCCACTTTGAGAACCAAAGCCTTAGGGGTCAGCGGGTCCAAGTACTGAAGAGTTTTAGGAGTTTATGTCTTCCCGCCCTGTATGGATGTTTTATAAACTCAATATCCCCACATAATGTGAGAGTGGATTTGTGGTTTCACCTTGGTAAGCCAATGCTTACAATGGCGACCTTCTATATACTGTAGCAGAGGTCTGAGGAAGAATTGTGTTGCTCGAAACATTACTATGTCTCTATTTCACTGGTTGTTTTTTTAATCCAGTACCCATCCGATTTGTTCTTCAGATGTACAGTACATCTCTTTTTTTATTGTTGTATTTTCTCTTAAGGATTGAATATGCATACCTGTACCTACTCATTGTTTAGTCTTTTATTTATTCATGAGTCATCAGGGTCAAAGTGTCAGCCTTATGGTCACTAATTTAATCTACTTCTCTGAAGTCTAGGCTGCTAGTCTGCAGAGTTAAAATATTTTCCACCATATCATTCATCCTCAGCTTCAGTTCCATTCCTTTTCTTTTCACTCCGGTCCTCTGTGTGTCTGTGTGTCTGTCTGTTTCTGTCTGTCTCTCTTTCTCTGTCTGTCCGCCCCCCTCTCCCTCTATGTTATTCCTTGGTCGGTCTTTATTGGCAGTAGGTGTCTATTTTACAGAGCCAGAGGAAAAACAAGAACACAGGCGAGGAATCAATAGACATAAATAAATGACAATACTCTGAACATAGACAATTAACGATGTGGGAAGCCTCTCCATCCCATTATTGTCATCGCTGGTGTTCCCTATTTCACTCTTGTTTTCCTTTGTCTTGCATTATTGCTTCCTTTGAACCCAATTTATCCTAATCCATGCCACTTCCCCTGCTTTCTATCACTCTCTTCCTGCCTTTCTTTCTCTTGTCTGCTTTCATCTGCCTCTCTCACTTCTCTCTCTGGAGGCAGATAGAAGCGTCAGTCGGCCAATTAGGACAGTGATGTTCACCTGCCACCCATTAAACCATCCCCTATATGCACCCCTTATTTGTTTCAGCAAGCAGTACCATCTAATAATAAATAATGAAACTCTTGAGAGTTGAAAGTTTGGACTGAAATGAAATGAGGTGAAGACTCTTGTTTGGTTGTTGGTTGTGTTGTGACTTCTTTCAAATAGTTAAAAGGGAATGGCTGCACTCTCTCCCCTCCATTCTATTTGTTTTGACATCAAACAAGGCTCAGCTTACCCTCATTTTCGATTCTGCACCTTCTTAGTTGTACACTTGTGTTGTGTTGCATACCAAAAATAGCAGACCTGTAAGCTCAATACTTTGTGCTGCACTGCGCTGTGAGCTTGTAGGTCTGCTATTTAAGGTGTTCAACAAGGCACACAATTCAGCATAAAACAGTCATTAGCATTACACTCTCTCCCTCTGTGGGGAGAACAAAGTTTATGTGTGTAGACATGTGGGCCGGCAGTGGCTCAGGGGTAGAGAAACTGTCATTAGAACACGGCGTGTTCCCGAAGGGTTCCGAGTTCGATCCCGGGCTCCCCCAGAGTTAGTGTCGAAGAGTCCCTGGTTGCTCCCGGTGAGCTGGTTGGTGCCTTGCGTGGTTTCCTCCGCCATCGGTGTATGAATGTGTGTGTGAATGGTTAGAATGTAATGCACAATCTAAGTAAAGCGCCTTGGATAAAGGCGCTATACAAATGCACCATTTACATTAAATAACAAATTCTCTCTCTCTCTCTCTCTCTCTCTCCCTCCCCGTCTGTGCAGGATCTCCATACAGAGATGAGATCACCCTGGGCATTCTCCAGCTGCAGGAGAACAACAGGCTAGAGATCCTGAAGAGGAGGTGGTGGGAGGGGGGGCAGTGCCCCAAAGAGGAGGACCATCGAGCCAAAGGTGAGTTTATCCTTCAGCGCTGAAACCCACACATGAGCTGCACTACCACAGTCAGATAATATCACTAGCTGCTGTGTGTGTTGCTGGAGTGAAGTCAGTGCCCATATCACTAGCTGCTGTGTGTGTTGCTGGAGGGAAGTCAGTGCCCATGTGCCAGGGGTGATGTAACATTAGTGGTGGAAAAAGTGCTCAAATGTTTTACTTAAGTAAAAGTAATAATACGGCAATGTAGAAATACTCTGTTGCAAGTAAAAGTCGGGAATTATAAATGTACTTGAGTAAAAGTACAAAAGTATTGGCATCAAAATGTACTTAAAGTACCAAAAGTAAAAGTACTCATTCATTATCCCATTTCAAGTTTTCAAATGTATAACAATCTTTTGAAAATAGCAGATCTACAAATGCGACATTGTGAGCTTGTAGATCAGCTATTTTCAAATGGCCAAAATGTATATATGGCTGAAGTGGTTAATGTATGTTTTGTAATGATAATCAAAATATACAAAGTAACTAGTAACTAAAGGTTTCAAATAAATGAGTAAAAGTACAATATTTTGGATCCGAGATGTAGTGGAGTAGAAGTAACCTGACTGCGCCAGATGGTGGCAGCAGTGCGTATGCCTGCATACCGCCCTGCTTTACCATCTGGAATTGCTCGGGCAGACCCGATGTAAGGGGCGGGCCATTTTTTTAAATTCTTTAGCAGGTGATTGGATGGGGCCGTCTGTCTATCACAGTCTTGGAGTGCCAACTCCAACGACTGATATTGGCCTCTCTGCATGACGTTACACCCAGAATCCGCCTCCTGGGTTTCCACGTGGTCTGCAGTCAGACTCTATTGGCTAAGAGCCGCTCAGAGCCCGCCCGTCCGGCCTGGGACTTTACGAGCGTTATCAACTCTCCCCGAGCGTTCCCAGATGGTAAGGAAGGGCGGTACGCACTGCTGCCACCATCTGGCGGAGTCAGGTTAGAGTAGAAGTAATAGTACTGATAATTGGAAATACTCCAGTAAAGTAAAAGTACCTAAAAACTGTACTTAAGTACAGTACTTTTGTAAATCTACTTAGTTACTTTACACCACTGTGTAGCATGATATAATGCTTAATGCTGATAGGTATCAGCAAACATTCAGTGTTTTGGTCCCTTTATGACAGCAGCACTGGTGTGTTTTAATAAGTCATGCTCAAAGAATGAGACTGAATTTCTGAATTTCTGTCTGTAATTCGGCCTCGTCTGCTCTTCAGACTGGAAGGTATATACCACCAATCCTCATACAGTGTTCGCAAGAATGTCTTAAAAGATATCTTTAAACTATGTATATTTTGGAATGTCCCTTTCTGCTATCTGGGATTGCATCTGCATAGTGAGGGGAGGCAGGATATCCATCATCCACATCCATCCTTTATTTTCTATCATTTTCAGAGCTTCCGATGTCTGTTGATGTCTGATGACATTGATTGGCAGAAGAATTTGAAAATGATGGGAGCCAACACATCTGTCTGAGAGACTATTAATTAACTTACTTATACATAAAAGTGTAGTGCAAAAATAGACGATCTATAATCTCCTTGTAGATCTATTTTTCTTTGTTTTTAATGTTTGGACAACTCTTGCCAATTTCCACCTACAATTACATACCCAATATAGGGATGCCAGGTTGAAAATTGTTAAACAAATGCACTCCTTTATTGCATCTGACATCTCTGTTTTGTGATCTTGACCTTTGAACGTTTTGATCCAAATGGTAACCACCTCTTCGGGACAGCATGCTGAGCATCCCCACCGAGTTTCATGAAAATCTGCCCATCCATCTTGCTAACAAGCAGACAGGAGGATATCCCCCCATCTCTCGATAAAAGACATGGGATGAGAAAGAGGATAATGCAAGGGTGGGAAATGTGACAGTGGTATTCTAGCCTGTAGTTTGGTAAAGGTTGGAGCGCATGTTCTGTGAGCAGATGAGAGAGGTGGCTGTTGGGTAAATCAGCAGTGGGATCGCTAAGGGAGAACAAACTGAGATTCAGTCTAAAGGTGTTTTCCCACTTGATGTCTGGTTCTCTCTCTCTCTCTCTCTCTCTCTCTCTCTCTCTCTCTCTCTCTCTCTCTCTCTCTCTCTCTCTCTCTCTCTCTCTCTCCTGTGTCTGCTTCTTGTGTGTGTACAGTATGTTTGGCTCTTGGCTTGCTGACTCTAATTGCGTCATGTATCTTTGTTTTCCCTTCTACCTTTATCTCACTTTCTGTCTTTGTACCTTCTTGTTCCTGACACACTCGCTGTCCATCTCAGCCTGTCTGTGCCTTTGACTTTGTTTTTTTTCTCTTCGTCTCTCACTCTTTCAATTGTTTCTGACTTCATGGGCCTTGTTTTGGGGCAGGTGGATGGACATTAGGCATGCAGCAAACGTGTGAATTGACCGTACTATCCGGATGCAAAGTTGTGTGTATTTCCCAGCCTGATAACGTTTGCTCATTTTGAGACTTGCACGGTTTTGGGAGGAGAGGTGCAGTAGGGGGGGTTTCATTTGCAAATCAGCAGTGCTGTCCAATTCTGACATCTATGAGATCACAATGCATCCCAACGCATGCCTTGTGAGCTTGTAGATCTGCTTTTTAAAAATCAGCAAAGAAAGAACCAAAATGGTGCGTTATTTTCTCCTGAGATAATTGACCATCATCTGCTCTTGGCGGTCCCTTTGAGGTGCCATAGATTCAGTGTTGATGACTCTGCAACTCCTGCACAAAGGCATCAGTTTGCTCTTGGGAGAAAGTACATCGTTTCTCCATGACACTATGAGCATTACCAGTAGGCGTTCTGGCTGAGCACTGCACACTGCTCTTAAAGGTTATGAAAGAAGATGATTGACCAAAAGTCCAGAAAAAGTCACGGCGGTTCATCAGGTTTTCCCAAAATAGCGCCCTATGGCTATATCTTTGTATGTCTGCCTCTCTTACTCATTCTGTTAATTGCTGATTTTCTCCTTCTCTGTCTCTCTCTATCTCTTTGTGTATTTGTCTTTCTCTTTCCGATTCTCCATGTCTCTATCCATGACTTTGACAAATTAAGCAGTGAAGTGAAGAGAAAAAAAAAATACATAATTGAATTTGAGTTGACTAATGTACAATCAATGTGATAACTGTCATCTTGATTAGATTTCTTCTTTTTCTTTTATTAATTCGATGAGTTTAATTCCAGAATGGTTTATCCAGAGAATAAAAGCTATAAAAACGGTTGTTATAAATGATGAGCAATGGAAAGGTAATGGCTTCCTGTTAGTTATGTTACAGTATGCATGAAGTGCGCTGTTGTCTCCTGTCAAGGGCCAAATACACTTCGGACACATAAGCAGTGTTCCCCTTACAAATGTGAATTCTCAATTCTGCTGTCAGTTCGGCCCTTTATTCACATGAATTTGCATTCTGCATGGGTGGGAAAATGTATTTGATTTTTCAGTAGTTTGTTATAAGCCATCTGGCGAACACGATAACACCAGACCTGTGTGTGATATTGTACAAACTGCCTGCAACCCTCGTGGAAGTATTTATTATGATACAAGTTGCATTTCATTGACCTATCATGAACAATGATGAAAGAACTGCTGAGTGTTCTCTTGTGCCATTGTAAGGTTTTGATACACTTTCACTTTTGATTGATTGATTTAATGCTTTATTTGTCAGAAATGTAAATAGCATGAGGTATAGTCAGACATTAAGGCTAAAAGGATAACACAAAGATGGCATTTCTTTTACTTTCAGGACTATTTTGAATGAAACCAGTGATTGACATGTTTTAATGGATGGTGTCAGGGCATTAGACATTTTGGTGGCAGAGTATCAGAATTCTCCCATGTTTTCTCTAAATTTGGGTGGTACTCAAATAGGGTATGGTCGCTCCCTATAGTGATGTGGCTGTGGGTGTCACTCACTGTGGAGAAGTACTTAGACAGGTACAGTATGAGGGTATTGAGGGCACTGTAACTTTGACTATCTTAAATACCATTCCCATCGATATTTGCTTACCTTCTGCCCTGAGCCATCCTAAACTAGCAAAGTGTGTTGCAATTAGGTGGGCAATGGGCTTAAGGCGAGAAGTAGTCCTATCAGTTTGTTTTGGTCTGAAGCTTAGTTTTTAATTACATTTTTATTGTATAGACCTTTTCTATAATATCAGTATATTATTAATATTCCATGATGACTATCAACAACAACCAGATGTTTTGATACTGAAATACTGTTGCTGAAAGTCGACCATCTTATTAATGTTTCTGATAATTCAAGCCCACGCCCTTTCTCCTATGTGGAAAACTAACTGTACACTGATTGGCTTGAATTTGACTCACTGTAGTGTAGTCGACGGGTCACTGTCGATCCAGCTCCCGCCCACCTCTTATCTTTTGAAGTATAGCTTAAAATACGTACGTGAAGTATATAGCTTAAAATACACCTACACCGGTACTGTAGTGTAGTAGACAGCCCCTAACACAGAGGACCCCTCTTGTTGTCCGCTGAATAACTTATGTAATGTTGCTACAGTATATCAGTGGTGCTCAAAGTTTTTGTCCAATTACTGTATATGCTGCCGCGGCCGACCCCAATCTCAAAATATTTTGTTTCAGGGACTCCATGAAGCAAAGATTTGAGTAAAAAAATAGTGTGCTGATCATGGTAGTTGAGATCTTGGCTTTAAGCGCAACCCCCTGTTGCAAGTATGCTGCCTTCTTATTTTCTCCACTGACTGTACGGTTTAATAAAGCCAAAATGCTTTAAAAATAATTTCCCCACACTCACCATGTACGCTCAACTTACTTCTTTTCTTTTCTTTCTAACAATTTGTTTTATTCATCGAGTTTCATTCACTCGTGGCATGTTAGGAGGTGAGGTGAAAGTGGCTTTATAATGGAGAGGTGCTCGTTATTGATTTAGTATTGACCAGCAGTACGCTTTTCTTTACAAAGATATTGGATTAACACATACAGTAGTACAGCCTCTCTCTCTCTCTCTCTCTGCCTGTGCAGAACAACAGAATAATGTTACACAAAATGTATTGTTGTATGTGTATGTATCTGTCGGAACTCTTATGTGATAGTTTGTGTTAATATCTATGTGTGTGTGTGTGTATCCAGGTCTAGGTATGGAAAACATTGGTGGTATTTTTGTGGTGTTGATCTGTGGTCTGATCATCGCTGTCTTCGTTGCCATCATGGAGTTCATCTGGTCCACGCGACGCTCTGCAGAGAGTGACGAGGTACGCCCTCCTCCTCCTCCTCCTAACTCCTCCTCCTCTTCATGCCCCGCCCCTGGCCACGCCCACGCGCCCAGGCACCACCCCCCAGTAGGTCAAAGCGACTATGCGCCTCTTCCGCTCTCTAACTGTGGTCTTTAAACTCATCCGCTTGCTCGCTTGCTTGTGTGTGTGTGTGTGTGTGTGTGTGTGTGTGTGTGTGTGTGTGTGTGTGTGTGTGTGTGTGTGTGTTCTTTAAGTGTATATTGTCGTTGTCGGAAAACCTTGTATGTCCAAAACCTTCCTTTTTTGTTATTATTTAAAAAATGATTTAAAAAAGTGAAAATAGACGATCTACAAGCACACAACGCCTCGCATACAGTAATCGTGTGCTTGTACATCTGCTATTTTCACTAGTTTTGTGCGACAGTCTCGTATGATGAAGCAGGGCTTTACTTTACGTCAAAACATACAAATTTGAAACTTGGAGATACAAGGTTTCTGCCCGACAGTGACGATATAATAGTTTATCATAAATGTGTGTGCACATGAATATATGACATACCCAGCCTTTATTTGACCTACAAGAGTGATACAAAGGACAGGGACGGTGCAGCATATGCTCATTTGTCAAGTTAACTACCATATAACCCTAAGGGCTGATATGGCAGGTGACCAATCAACTGCAAGCTAAAGCTGCATCTTCTCTAGGGGTTATACAGCACCTGACTAATCAGCACAGCTGAATTCTGTGTGACTGAATTCTTTGCTAACCTCCTAGAGGTCTAGAGCTTTGGCCGCGGTGCCCAGCGAAATTTGATTAAGAACTCACCATGTAAAATATGGATGAAACGTGGCCTCGAAACATGGTTGATTTGGATTATGTGGTAAAATCCTTGGCTTAGGAGACGCTGGAGTTTATTTGGACACAAAGGAACCAAAACACCCAGTGGAAAACAGTGACCTTCGACGGCTGCGTAATTGCTGGCAGCCAGCTGCACAAGCAGTGTTTTTAAATTCCCTACTTAACGGTACTCAGGGAAAATCCCGTCAAGAATATCTTTTAATTCACAGGGGAAGTTTCAACGGCGGTACGTGGAATCTTAGTTCAAGGTCTTCTTAAGCCATAGCAGATTTGGATGGAATGTAAACTGAACGTGGCCAGGGTCCACTCCAGCAAAAAAAAAGCCTGTAAAGTACAGGCTTGTGACATGAATAGATTCTAGTGATGAGGACCAACGATAAACTATGTCGATTCATATTTTAATTATACTGTTCAGTATGTAAGAAATTAATGGTTACATACATTTTGATGTATGTATGTGGGAATGTGATAAACAAATGATCATCATTGCGCTTGCCCCACCCACTTGGGTGATATAAGAGCTGGTCCATGCATCAGTGAGTGTGCACGGCACGTGTCCCTCTTACTCCTCTTGGTATATCATCTGCAATCCTTCCACTGTATATGTTTTGTTTCTCCTTCCTTCTGAAGATCCACTTTTTGACTTTCATTTGCTCTATATTTATCTGCATTGCTCTGTTTGTCTCTCTGTAGCCTGGCCCTCTCTATCTCCACTGTGGAAATCTTGGACAAACTGATTACGTAGAATGCATTTTCTGTTTGTGTTTTTGTAAAGCTTATAGGACACTGTGTAGATAACAATGTTGAACAATGTGCTGCTGAAGAAAGCTGCAAAGCTGACACATACTGTACACAGTGCATGCATGCAAATGACACACTCACTGACTAACTATTTGGCTCATTTAAGCACAAGCGCACAGAGGAGAATCATACTTGGTTTGAATCCGGGAGGAGACCTGTGTTGCATGTATTCGTGCCCCTGTCTCTTCATTTAATTGAAATTAACACAAACTTTTACCCCCTTCTGTCCCCCCCTCCCTCTACCAGGTGTCAGTGTGCCAGGAGATGCTGTGCGAGTTCCGAAACGCCATCTCCTGTAAGAAGAGCTCTCGTTCTCGCCGCCGGAGGCCCATGGCCCCCAGCAGTGCAGCGGGTGGGGGGATCCTCCGCCACCCCTCCCGCCTGGCCATGGCGGGCCCCCGGCCCATCCGCCTCGTCAGAGAGATGCGCCTCAGCAACGGCAAGCTCTACAGCGGTTCTGGACCACTCACCGGAGGCCTAGGTGGTGGGGGAGGAGGGATGGGGGCAATGGGAGGAGGACTAGGAGGCAGCGTTGGGGGTGGACTAGGGCCAGATCTGGGCCCCGGCCCCCAGAGGCTGTTGGAGGACCCGCTGGGCGCCAACGCCACCGCTGCGGCCACGGGCACTTCGCCCTCGCAACTCTTGGCCGCGCTTCCCCTCTCCTCGGCCTCGGCCGCAGCGGCAGCGGGGTGCTGCCCTCCTCCCCCGCTCCCCCCGTCCCGCACCCTCCTGCAGGGCTGCAGCCACGTGCGCATCTGCCAGGAGTGCCGGCGGATCCAGGGGCTCAGGTCCGCCGGGGCCCTGTCGCTGGCCTCGGCCTCCTCGTCCACGGCTCTGGCCTCGGTGTCCTGCTCCAGGATCCCCCCCTCCCTGGGGCCCGCGCCCGGCACACACCACCATCACCACCACCACCACCACCACGGCTCCATGTCCCTGCCGCGCCTCCCGCCCCCGCCCCCGCCCTCCTCCTCCTCCTGCTCTGACAGGGCCGACAGGGCCGACAGTGACGGCGGCGTGGAAGGGTGTGGCACAGGGGGCGGCGGCATCGTGAGCCCCCCACGGCGAGCCAAAGCCAAGCCGGCGCCACCGCCTCGGCCTCAACTCCCAAACAAGACGCCTTCACACCCCCCACTGGACTTACTGGGGGGGCAGGACTGAAGAAGGGAGAGTGGACAAGGAGGATTACATGTAACGGGGTGGGGCGGCGCGTAGGATCTCATCTGAAGGGTCAAAGATTTTACAGTATGGGTTTTTATGGGAAATCCATACAGGAAGATGGCTGAGAGAGAAATGGCCCCGATCCAATGTAAGGGCTCAATGGGGCTTGACGGTGGTGGATGGATCAGTTCACTTCCACTCAAATGTAGGTGTGGACGGCCGGTATCATTTTTTGACCCTTTGTGAGAGGTGGACCGCTGAAACGCTTTGACCCATTAGCAGGGTGACTTGAGGTATAAATTCCCTCAGTTTTCTCCAACTGGGCAGGATTGTGGGGCTGTGCCTTCCGTAGTCAGTGCAAGTGGTCAGACCACAGGACTTAAGGAAGTGAAATAAGGTTTGTGACTGCCGTGAGGCCGCAAGTCTGACATGTAGAAGGAGAAAAAAAAGAAAAGCATCTTGGGTCTCAATCACACGCCTCCATGTAGCCCACAACGCTCTGTGTGTCCAGTGAGATTGGGAAGGGTTTGCGGCAACTAACCCATTCCATCTATGTTTACTGTGAGAAAGACTTAGCCTACTAATCAGAATATGTACTGAATGTCTGGGAGGAAGTATGAGGTTCATTCCTTTAACCCAGAACTATGTGGTGACTGCTACAAAGGTGATTAGTTGGGTTTTTAAAGGCTCCTGTCATTCATTTGGCTACCGTGGGAGGACTTGATCTGTACCACAGTCCAGTGTAAAAGTCACGTACATACAGTACACGTACACGGACACATACACAGAAAGTGAATTCATAGAAATGCTCTTGTTTCCCCAGAGCTATGAGAGTGGTATCATTCAACCCAGAGAAGAAAACAACCAAACATACATTTTGTGTCATCGGTTTTGTCGGCAGGTTTGTCACACCTGAGTACATTTCTGTCCTTCTTATTGTAGCTGTTGTTGTCATGACAACACAATGGGCAGGAGATAACCTCCCTCTGTTTGACCAACCAATCACTGAGCCAGGAACATTTTAAATTCAAAAGTTCAGAGACCAGCTGTGCGCCAGCGGGGTACCCGGCCCCCCAACCCCTCCCCTACAGACCCATAAGACATTGTATTCACATTGTGTTCAACCGACGGTATTCAGAATTCATGACATAAGTGCTAATATTGAATATCAATGAAACGTTGTAATTGCTTCACAGTGGCCCATGACGTGGGACGGGTGAGAATGTCCATTTAAACGTATTTCCAGCAACTTAAAAAAAAAAAAAAAAAAAGATCTTCAGAAAAACGATGTATATTTTGTTAAAAGAATGACAGTTTTAGTTTTTGCACTCACAAAGTTTCCCATATATTTGGAGAAGGGTGTGATGACAGATGATGTTAATAGAGAGGGAGAGATTGTAATGCACAGTTCTAGTGTGTGTGCGGGTGTGCGTGCGTGCGTGCGTGCGTGTGTGATAGAGAGAGAGAGAGAATGTGTCTGTGTGCGTGTGTGTGCATGCATGTGTATTTGTGTGCACTGTCATGTGCACATTATGTGAGCAGACGTATATTTGTGTGTGTGTGTGTGTGTGTGTGTGTGTGTGTGTGTCTGTGTGTGTGTGTGTGTGTGTGTGTGTGTGTGTGTGTGTGCGTGTGCGTGTGGGTGTGCGTGTGGGCGTGCGTGTGTATGCGTGTGTGTGTGTGTGGCTACGTGTGCATGAGATAATGCATTTGTGTTTGCATGTGTGCACATGCATGCGTGTGTGTGCAGCGGATGGGTAAAATGGAATGAATACTATATCTCATTTTGTCATTATTTCCAGTCCTTTTTTTCCCCCTCCTCACTCTTTCTTATTCTCTCTCAGACGTCAGAGCCAGTGCTCAGTGGATTACACACCACAACATGAGACATGGCTATTATTCTGAGGATTATTGTTATCATTCTTGCTATTGAAGTGTGGGGTGCTGTAGGAGGGCCACAGCCCCTCTTCTGTTCAATATATAGACGCATTTGGAATAAAAAAGAAATCATTGTACCAAACTCCCATTGTTGTTATTTGTTTTCTTGCAGTTGTGATAGCTGTAGTAGAAGATACTATTATTTCCGCTGGGAAATAATACGCTGGTGGATGATATGGAGGCTTCATTTGAGGCAATAAAATATGTAGTCGCATCTGTAATTAAAGTGTTCTATATGATGAGAGCTTTACATTGCGAACAGGATAAGGAAAGCCACCATCAAACAGAACCATAGGAACCATACGACCATACTGGTGTGGTCGGCATATGACTAGGCCATTGAAGACAAACCCAACACACCCATATACAGTACTGTATAGGCAGGACCACGGCCACATCACATTGAGTCAGACATAGGCTCACCATAAACAAACCTCATACACCCATATATTGGCATGTGGGAGATCCGGTTGTCCAGAGAGCCACCGATCCGACCGCTATGCCCATGGTCATGTGCATACAGTATATGGGCCTGAACGACTTCGCCAAGGTCTCGAAGGAGTGTGGTGCATCTATGTACTTTTTTTAGGTTACAAAGTGAAACCTGACTCAGAGTATGTTTGACATTACTACTGACTCCTTTCCAAAGCATACAGTCAGTGGTTTCTTTTCAAGGATTATATGTATAAACATTCTTGTTTTAATGCATTTTAGTGCAGACTGAATTGAAAAGTCTGGTCGAAAATAGTATGGGCACAAGAGATTGATTAACGAACAAAATTAAAATTAACAGCACTTTTTTTTAGTCAACATTGACTCAATTATTCATACAAGGTCGGTAATGTTTTAATGACTTTGGAGAATATATAAACAAGCACTAGAAAATGGTCTACCAGTATGTTTATGAGCAATATTATGGTTAAAACTGTGAATAATATACAATGAAATGTATTGTATTGATGCCGGTATGGTCTTTTACATACACATAGTAACTATCTACTATACATAGGAATTCTTAAGGATGGTACGGCAAAATTGCGCTCTTTCGAACGACCATCATTTCGACCGGAGGGTTAGCGACTCACTCCACGGAGGTTAGGGTTAGGGTGAGGGTTAGAGTCGGGTGTCGAAAGAATGACATGTAGTAACAGCGACACGCTCCCGGATGGTACATGGTAATAATAGGTACAGTGACAGAAGCATCAGTAGCATAATGATGGTATATTAGCCCCCTGCAGTAGTCGATAATCAGCATTAGGAGGGGCATCCTTGGTCTCACGGTCACACAAAATCATTCCTTTCAAATCATAGGAGCCCTGCAACTCCAGGAGAGTGTCACACTCACTAAAATATCCAGGCTTTCGTTGAGAATTATTTCACCTGCATTTGTTCCCCTACTTTAAAATGGAAAAGAAATCAACACTGACAGGTAGATTGCATTCACCTGATGTCCCAGGTCTAAATTATTACCTGATTAGGGGGCTACAGTATATAATGAAAGCAATCTGTACCCTGGGCCCCTGGGAATGGAAATAGTAGCCCCTCACCTTTAAGCATTGATTAGAATGTCCTGTAAAAATTTAAAACTGGTCATGTGGCGCCACTCAGTGGCCAACAGTAGAAGTTTTTCGGTTTTGTACATTGTACAAATCACCTGTACTGGCAGCTCCCAGTGGCCACACATAAAGGGACTGTGGTTTGAATCAGGGGTGGGAATTAACTAAATACTTTTACTCAAGCACTTTGAGGTAATTGTACTCTATCGTACTCGATGTAAATACTACAAGTACATTTTCTGCAGTCTTTATACAGCTACTCTGTAGACCGAAATTAATAACATGAAATATAATCAACCAGTTAAAGGATGTATTCAATTCAATTCAATCTTTATTTCAGAGTTAGACTCAAGGTCCATATCACATAACAAACATAGTAGCCCACAATCTATTATAGATTAGGACAAGATAAAAACTATTGATGTGACGCCTTGGCATGCATCAGCTCCTGCTCCATCCTGTATCCACCTCTACAAAGCTTAATCGACCCACTCCTCCCCAGCCACTCTCGGCTTTCAAGATTTTGAGACAAACTTTCTTTTGGCAAGGTGTGAAAGCCTGGCCATATACAGTCAGCTCGCCAAGATGTTACAGCAATAATAAAATTTGATTTTGAAGAGGTTCCCTTCAAGATTCCAAGGACATTGTTGAAGATAAATATAGAAGAGCTGACAGCAGCCTGCAGTGGGAGAGGCAGACAGAGTCAGAGGTGAACATATCGTTTAGAGGAGAGGAGAGGAGAGCAGTGTCAGGATAGGTGCTAGATGAAATGAGATTGAAGGATCATTGCCAGGGCGCTATAGGCAGGCTGACACAATACCACTATATACCCGGGGAAATCTCGCTTTTTCGACGTGTCAATTGTTCGACGGCCCGCAACTTCGACGCGGCGATAGTTCGACTATGGGATCGCGAGATTCCGGCGCCGCTGTTTCAACGGCACCCTTTTTCGAAAAAAAGGACACCCGTGTTTCGACAAGACGGCACGGTATTTCGACAAGGCAGCACGGTATTTCGACAATGAAAAAAACAAGTCTCTCTCACACACGCACAGACAGACTCACAATGCCAACCCAGCCTTACCTCCCCGACTTTTTTGTTCTCTTTCTCGTCTCTCTCCCTCTCCCTCTCTCTTTCTCTCTCTCTCTCTCTCTCTCTCTCTCTCTCTCTCTCTCTCTCTCTCTCTCTCTCTCTGTCTCTCTCTGTCTCTCTCTCTCTCTGGATTAACATTACCTGAGGACGTGGGATAAAGTAATCTTTACGGACGGGAAAAGCAGGGCCGTGCTTAGGGCCTAGGGGGACCCTGCAGGCAAGGCAAACCCCGGTTTGAGGCCCCTGGCCCAATTTGGTAACCATCAAAATTGCATATATATTTTAAGTCCATGTTAATCATTGCCAGTAAAACAAACACTGCGTGCCATCTTTAAGAAGCCCCAGTAAACCCTGTAAAAAAATGATCTCATCCTGGGGGGCGCCACTTTAAAGTAACTGTCCAGGGCCCCCAAAACTAAAGGAAATTGATACACATATGTATATCAATTTAGGGGGCATCAAAACCTTTTAAATATAAATATTTACACAGACTTTAGAAGAAATGGATCCATTCCCTGCATCCTTTAAATTAGTGTACATGACATCACAGAACATTCATGAAGGAACTGCTTGTGTAATCAGGGCCATTGTTATCTGGTCTCACCTTTGCGAGCCAAGCTCTTTTCAAATTCTAATGAGCTAATATATCCAAAGCAATTGTGCTTCACTCTCACATAATTTTTTTAGAGTTACAAGATTACATAATTGGAATATCAGAGTTATTACCTACAAATAACTACCTTAATGATAATAAGAACAAGAATAACTTTAAGTGCATGTTTTGCAGTGGTTCTCAACCTTTGTCTCACACTAAATACATGTAAATGGATGTGTGTCCACAGGCAGCCTGTTAATTATATTTCAATTCATAGCTACTTCAATTATTGCCAGTAAAACAAACTAGCATGCCATCTTTAAGAAGCCCCAGTAAACCTGTTTAAAGTATTAAGTTAAACATAACATTTATGTTAAGTCGCTTACCGTTCATTATGTTGATATCATCATGGGCCCACTTCAAACTGTCAGGGGGGCCCCAAATGAGATTGAATATATATATATATATCAATATATGTACCTCAATTTGGTAACCCTCATATATATTTCAAGTCCATAGCTACTTTAATTAATCTCATCCTGGGGGGCCCCCATTCCCTGCATCCGGAATGGATACATTTCTTCTAAAGTCTGTGTAAATATTTACATTTAAAAAAGTTTTGAGGGCCCCCAAATTTATATTTTTGGGGGCCCTGGACAGTTTGAAGTGGGCCCCCCAGGATGAGATAACATTTTCACAGGGTTTGTTGGGGCCTCTTAAAGATGTATGTGACATCACAGAACACACATGAAGGAACTGCTTGGGTAAATTAGGGCCATTGTTATCTGGCCTGCACCTTTGAGAGCCAATCTCTTTACATATTCTAATGAGCTAATATGTCCAAAGCAATTGTTTCATGTTAACCCTCACTTCAACTGTTCTCTGTTCAACAGCTCAACTGGGGCCCATGCCCATATTGGTTAAAAAAAATCAAAATCTCATGAGGCCCCCAGCCTGTGTGGGGTTTGCCTGTATGGACTGCACGGCCCTGTTTAAGAGTAGCCTAATGAATGACTACAGTCAGTGCGCAACAGGCTCCGCCAATCACGTATCTTACTTGTTAAAAGCAACATATTATAAAGACATGACAGTAATATGGGTGCATATAAACGTAAAATATACTCTCCTCCCTAGCTGTAGGCCTATGCATATGAACATGTCTGTGTCCAATAGAAAGCTGCAGAGCATGGAGTTTTTTTTAAAACAAGGCAGTACAAGGCAAAAATAATATCAACACCGTCGGATAGTAGCCTACAGGATGTTAACTTGCAGATCTGTTCTTTTAAGCATGCACACCATAGAGTTATAATATTAAGATGCACACATGGAGAGGGAGAGGAGAGCATGGAGGAGAGAGAGAAAGCGAGGAGGGGAGAGAGAGAGAGAGAGACAGACAGACAGACAGACAGACAGACAGACAGACAGACAGACAGACAGAAGATGCGCGAACACCCTTTGCTGTTTTAGCACCTCGCAAAAACACTACTGATCTAGTAGGTGTGATAAGTTCTGTCGGGTCAGTCTGGAGCATATTAAAGAGGTTGTTATTATAGGCCTAATCGGCGATCACTCACGTGCGCGAGCGCATGCATGCGACCGCTCCAGCTAATAAATCCGTGCACAGGGCTTCTGGAGACCCACTCCCCCCACAAGTTGCCACAACACCCCTGCCTACAGTTCATGCATGTCACGAATACAGGTCACTTCGCAACATATAGGCTTCAAAGGAGCTTTATTGGCAAACACGGGCTTATGACAGCAGAACAAAAGTTTACATTTGGGCCATTGTGAGAAAGACAGTAACCAGTCCGCCGTTCGCCCTGTGGTGTGTGTGTGTGTGTGTGTGTGTGTGTGTGTGTGTGTGTGTGTGTGTGTGTGTGTGTGTGTGTGTGTGCAACCCGGTCTCCACAGAAAATTGTGGTCTGTCTATGCGTGTGAGTGAGTGAGGGAGGGAGTGAGGGTGAGAAAGGGAGTGAGGGAGGGAGAGAGAGACGAGAGAAAGAAAGAAAGAAAGAAAGAAAGAAAGAGAGAGAGGGAGAGAGACAGAGACAGAGACAGACAGACAGACAGACAGACAGACAGACAGACAGACAGACAGACAGTCAGACAGACAGACAGACAGACAGACAGACAGACAGACAGACAGACAGACAGACAGACAGACAGACAGACAGACAGACAGATAAAACACAGTAGGCCTATGTAGATAGGCAGAACAACAAATAGCCTAGAAACGATAGAAGGGTCGGGGGAGGGGAAGGCTGGGTTAGGAGGAGCGTTGGCACCATGAGTCTGTCGGGGGGAGCGTGTCGCTGAGAGACTTGTTTTTTCATTGTCGAAATACCGTGCCGTCTTGTCGAACTGTTGTCGTGTAGGACAGTTGTCGTGTCGAAACATTGGCGTCCTTTTTTTCGAAAAAGGGTGCCGTCGAAACAGCGGCGCCGAAATCTCGCGATCCCTAAGTCGAACTATCGGCGCGTCGAAATTGCGGGCCGTCGAACAAATGACACGTCGAAATAGCGACACGCTCACTGACTAACCCCAGTAACAGGTCACTGCAAGAGTCGCCTAAACAGCACACTCTTTTCAACTTTGATTTTCTGAACATTCTGATTTCTGACTTATATATATCATTATTCATTATACAGCAAACAGGAAAAATATCATCAGGCAAAATGTTCTACTTGTCCCCAATGTGGTAGGCAAGAAATGCTGAAGCACTGGGTCTTCTTGGGTGACCAAAGATCCAGTCTTATTTAGTTTTGTTTTTCACCTGAAGAAGACAGACACCTGAGTGGAGTGCATCATTCCTTCCCTAGCTGCTCAAAGAAATGAAGGGAACAAAATGTTCCCTAATTCTTTGAGCTTTCTTTGAGCAGTTACAGTATACTATACTCAAATACAATCAAATAAACATTTTGTTCCCTTCATTTCTTTAAGCCTATATGCTACAAGACATTGCTGGGAGCTATGCTGTAAATTGTTGTTATTTCATACTCGCGACAGTGGACGGCGCTGTGGGCTGCATGAGTCGTTTAACAAAGGATGAAGAAAGAAAGAAGACGACAATAACAAGCGACGGACGAGACGCATGGAGCGGGCGGGCGCATGTTGTCAACACAACAGCAGGATGCGTGAACTGTGAATTTGTAGAATAATAATATATTAGTTTGACAACAGCATGTGTGAGTGTGTAGAATAAAGTCCTCAGTCTGACCGGGCTTCATTACTGGCAGATAAACCTGAGCGAGGAGAGGCAAAATGCCTCGTTACGCACAACTAGTGATGGGACCAGCCGGCAGTGGAAAGGTAAAATAGTCACACCGTCATTTGTAACATTTGTATTTTGTACATTATATGTTGCTGTGGTTTCTGTTTTACTTAGTTCGACAAATTCACGACTTGTACAACTGTATAAAAATTAGACCACGGCAAATTAGGTCTCGTTTAGAGCCTGGAGACATCTATCAAGTAAGTCAGTATGGTTTATAGTTTCCTGTGTAAATAAGCCAAGTGCTTTCTAGGATCTCCTTTTAGTTGACCTTGTACCCGAAAACTGTACCGTCATGAAACTGTACCTTTTCCTATGCAAACTTCTAATAAAGTCTTCAATCAATCAATCAATCAAAGTATACTGTCCTGCCATGGCTGCTGCCATCGTCTTGCCAACTTACGCCTTTTGAGTTTTTATATTGTAGGAAATTCTCTTATAAAAACTCAATTTGTTATATTTAATAATGTTGGTGACGCTAGTTTCAAGTTAACGGGAATAGTGGGCATGTGGGAACCTCAAAGTTAAATTGGCATTTTTTTCTTTATGCCAAAATAATTAAGGAATATGATCTGAAATAAGGTAAAGAAAGTGTACATGATTTGAACTGCTCCAAACTGGATACTAACCAGTCTTTATGGGCATAAACAATAATTTGACTGAAGGGTACATTTAGGTCTGATAATGATGTACAGTGCATGTTGAAATCAGGTATACTTTACATTATTTCAAACCTTACTTTTTCACATTTTGGAAACAAATTTGCCAGTTGTCCAGACTTCTCTGGTGCTCTATGAATTGAGTACAAAAGGACTGACCCTAATGTAAACAAGCCATTGTGCTTTCTTGGGTTTAAATCCTATTAGTAGACCTCGTATCTGAACTGTACTGTCATGTGCTTTTCCTATGCAAACTGCTAATAACGTTTTCAATCAGTCAAAAGTCTGAAGAGGTGATTCTTCAGACCATGGCGGAAGCTAGGGAGTGAGTCTGCCATCCTAAGTGCAACAGGGAATTTATTCCAGGTGGAATGTGTCCAGGTGGACACATGACAGTGCAGTGTTTCTCAAACTTTCACATTTAAAGGTCTCCCCTTAACTCTTGACAGTGTACAAATGGAACCAAATGGACCGGTAACAGATCGTTTCACCCGCCTGGCCGTTCGCCCACCCGTTCGCCTAGTCCGTTCACCCGGGAGGTGTCCGTTTGCCCGGAGGTTTGTCGCCTTTAAGACCTGCACGTTCGCCCAGTCCTTTCACCCACCATTAGCGCTCTCTCACGCACCGGAGTCTCTCTCTGCATCCTGACTGTTGTTGCCATGTATGATTATTTTAAGCAGTTGCATCCTAGTTTGATAATGGGGTTTATGAGAACTTAGGCTATTTACAATTTATTTAGGCTTGTATAGCCTTTACTGCATTTAGGGTTATCTGCTTTATAAATAAAGCACTTTGAAACTGAAATGATGGCCACACGCAAGATGTCAAATGTAGGAATATAAAAGTTTATTTGACAAATGGGCAGAAACTATATGGAATCTGAACAGGTTGTGGGGGTCCCTGCTTCATCTCTCTCTCAACTAAGGGGTCCCTGGCCGTGACGCCCGTGAGGGAGAGGGGGCGCCTGCCAATGTAGGCTACAAATATACAAATATAATTTAAAAAACAAACATTAAATAAAATAAAGACACTTTTGGGTGCCCAGGCACCAAGGTGCCTCTCCCAATTGAACAAATAAACAAGAATAAATACACTTTGCACCCTGTTCTGTTCCTCATCTGCTGAACTTATCCCTAAATGGGGGATACAAGCGCAGTAGAGGCAACCCCGAAAGCCGTAACACGCTGCATGCTCTCTCACTCACACAGAGGCAGCCTAACTGCCTGTGGAGCAGGGGAGGGGAGCGTCGGTCATCACGGCGCATTGTGAGCTTGTAGATCTGCTATGTCTATCATACACACAAATACTCATACATTGGTTATGTTTTCAAACTCTTGCACACACATACACACACACACACGGCGGGCGAACGGACCCTGTGAAAAGGCGAAAATCTGTCCGAAAGTCAAGCAGCCCTGGGTGAACGGACTTGGTGAAACATCCGACTTTAGGGGCGAACGGCCAAGCAGGTGAAACGATTCGTATTCAATGGACCCAACCGGGTTAATTTGGTTCCATTTGTACACTGTCAGAGTTACATACTTGTATAGGTCAATTTAGACCCCCATAAAGGAACCCAGAGAGTCCCTGGAATCCACTTTGAGAACCACTGACTTAATGTACTAATTCTGTTTTTTGTTTTTCGTCGTCTTGTCATTTCAGAGTACCTACTGTTCCACTATGATCCAACATGCAGAGGCAATCAACCGTTCTGTTCAGGTGGTGAATCTGGACCCTGCAGCAGAACACTTTGACTACCCAGTCATGGCAGGTCAGCACTGTCTGCCAGCTACAGTACATTGCCTGTCTTTCTCTCATTCCGACTGACTAGTTAATCCTGAAAATAGACATTTGTATCACCATTTCATCATCACCCATGTTCAGTGGAAGGATAATTAAGCTGTCAAGCTCCTGTTGTGTATTACTCATTGTCAGGGGAGAGACACTTAGAATTCAGGGGCGCTCAGTATTTATTAAACCACACGTCTCCAGGCTGTAAATCCGACCAAAAACCGAACACAAACCAAAGCTTTACTCCCCACTTGGGCTTGCCGTGCTCTCACTTTTGTGCAGTTTTACAACCTGTGAATTTTATTCTGGGAGTAAATAACAGATCTAGCAAGGGGATCAAGTATAGTTCCCTTGGGGAACCTGGTTAAGAATAATGTTGTAATTGTAAACATAATCTCTGAGGTAGCCTGTCCACCCTGGGGCCCTTAGAATCTATCCTGTTCAGTGCCAATGTCCACTAGGTTTGGGATCCTTTTTTAATGATTCAGGTTAATTTACGATTCCCTCTTAACGGACCGAGATCCCCCCAGAAGAGAATTTATGTCTGGAACTAGCCTGGAACCAGACGAATCCGTCGATGCAAAAAATTGCCCTTGGCGGATTTGGGTCTGACCCTCAATTGTGACCCCACTCTCACCCTGAGAGTGGGGTGACCAATCAGGGCCCAGTATTGGTCTGGTGTAACCGATTGTGTCCAGAGCCATTTTTTACCCGCTCCTTGGAAAAAAGCATCCATATAGAAGTACCAGACTCATGCACGCAGTGATATAGTCTAGCTATGTGAGGCTACCCTGGAACCCCAGTCATGATTGTCCTGATGTTTCTGTCCTAAGACATCCGTGAGCTGATCCAGGTGGATGATGTGATGGAGGACGACACTCTGAGGTTTGGGCCTAACGGAGGCTTGGTCTTTTGCATGGAGTACTTTGCCCAAAACTTTGACTGGCTGGAGGAGAACCTTGGTCACGTGGAAGATGACTACATACTGTTTGACTGCCCTGGTAAGGTCCCAGCTGTGACAAACATACCGGTACTTAACAAAAAAGGGTCTTTGGAGAACCAGTTTATATGGATCTTGAAAAAGAGCCTACGGTACATTGTTCCAGTTTTTTAAAGAAGCAGACATATAGAGCCCTTTTAAAACATATAGTACAAAGAGTCGTGCAGCCATACAAAACGTACATGTCACCTTTAATTGTGACAATGACATTTCAGGGCAGTGACAATTCCTGTTAATACAAACTACATGTCAGGGATGAAAGATAAGAACAGCCCTTTGTCACCATTGACTATGCCAACCTATTCACCGTATTGTCAAAACGTATTTGGCCTTACAATATAGCGCAACACCACAGCTAATTGCCCATGGCATGGTGGTCATTAGTGATAATCACCTGCTATTACAGTCACCTGTTGTTTGCGACCAAGATTTGTGATCAAATGCTATTCTATAAGTAGACCTTATGTATACATCTAAGTCTAATAGAATGAGTGGAGGTCAATATTCAACTTAGTACAGAAAAATGGATTGCACACAGTGGCAAGAGACTACTTTTTCCTCATTTTTCTTTATTGCATATTTAGGGTGAGAAATATGCACCCTAAATATGCAATAAAGCAAAAATAGAAAAAGTAGTCTCTTGCCACTGTGTGCGATCCATTTTTCTACCGCACCAGTCAAGTCAGAGTGCGGTGGTAACAAGAAAGGTCACAAGTATTCATACATCCCATGGCTGCAAGCATACTGCCTAAAATGCTATGCTATGCTCATATGTGCATATATGGGGCTGACCAGCCAATGTAGTCATTGGAGGCCTGGATGGTTTGGGTATGGGTCCAGGCACCATCAGCAGCCTGACCGTGTGTCGCAGGTTTGACTCCTGATCCCGATGACCTTTGCTGCGTGTCACTCCCCTTTTCTCTTTCCCCATTTCCTGTCAGTCTACTGTAATCTTATCAATAAAGACAAAAGCCAAAAAAAGAAGGCATTTGGGTACTTGGCTCATATATGGGCACAAAAGGGACACAGACAGACGGGTACTCTGACAAAGCCCTAACACTATGTCCCAGATCTACTGGTCGGATTGGCGGTGCGACCTAGGTAAACTCTAGATGTGAACCTCTAGTTGAAGAAAATATCCCATTGCAACCTTTCAGTTAAATATTTGGATTGTGATATTTACAAAATGTCTCGCATGTTGCAGGTCAGATAGAGCTGTACACCCATCTCCCAGTGATGAGACAGCTTGTGGAACAGCTGCAGCAGTGGGAGTTCAGGGTGTGTGGCGTCTTTCTGGTCGACTCCCAGTTCATGGTGGAGACTTTTAAGGTAATCGCTTTGAGTCGCCAATCTGCTTGTGTGATATGCAACAAGGGATAATATCCCGACAGGATGATTAAATGTTTAATCATCTTGAAGGGAGTTATTTCTCAACAACAACTGGCGTGCTGTCAAATAAATAATTGATTAATTGACCCAAAAGCGACAACAAAAGTATTTCCTTGCTTACGGTAGTGACAGTATTCCATAACTGCTGGCTGACCTCAAGAGCAACACGGTCACCTCGGAAAACAAGGAAGTGTTGATCAAATAGGATCAATTGTCAGTTACTGCATCGATTCATTCATCCATTTCTCGCTTCAAATGTTTTCAAAAACATGAGAACAGGGGCGCAAGCTGGCCTGGTGGTCAAGGCGCATACCACATATTGGGCTATGATGCCTGCTGGTGTCGCCGGTTCGATTCCTGACGACCTTTGCCGCATGTCATTCCCCATCTCTCTCCCCATTTCCTGTCACTGTCCTGTCTACTATCCTATCAAATAAAGGCATAAAAGGACCACAAAACAAATCTTAAAAAACAAACAAAAAAAACTTGAGAACAATGTTTAGTTGCAAATGACATTGTGTGTTTGTTTACGTGGCTGTCATGTTGGAGCAGCCAGGGCCAGTGCAGAGCCTTTGATTGGACAATGGTCTGACATTGAGCGGAGTGGTCATTATCCAGAAATGGCACACCCCTGAATTCAGTGATTGACCAATAAGAATCAAGCATTCAACCAAGCCTTGCCTTGTAATAAAAAAATATATATTCCACTGGTGCATTTGTACGGTCTGACTTTTATTCTTTGAAGTCAGACCTGACCTTTGTGTTATTTATATTGTACTATTATTTATTTAATTACCTCAGTATATTAGATATAGGCCTATAGATATTGATTGACTGATTTAAACAAATGAATACCATTCTCAAAGTGATCATTGTAGCTGAATCCTCTCTCTGAATCTGTAGTTTATCTCAGGTGTCATGGCTGCCCTTAGTGCCATGGTATCGCTGGAGATTCCCCAAGTTAACATTATGACCAAGATGGACCTGCTCAGCCCCAAGGCCAAGAAGGAAATTGAAAAGTAATTCTTTATATATTATTTATATATTGTTTTGCTATCTTGTATGTTGTGATGCATTAATACTTTGTATGCCTGAATATCATCATACTTTATATGAATAATACAGAAACTTGATTTATAGCTCCCTCGTGCTGTGGATATTGAGACACAAATCAGCAGTTCATTTCACAATGTCACAATTGTTCAATATTAATTTAAAAATATTTATATAAATGTACTTATTCCTCACAGCTGCTAGTGATACACCTTTAAGCATTGAATCTTTTCTCTGCCCTTCTTTGAAATGTTTTGTTTTCTTCTAGACGGTGGTGTATGTTACATGGAAACTACAGTGCTGTAAACTTCGAGACACATAAACTTAGAAAACTTGTGAAATGGGTTCCTCCCTTTCTCAAATTATAAAAATACATAGGGTACATTTCCAGAAGAAAATGAAAATTTTCTTCATTATTGAAAATGTTTTTCTAAATTTTGAATGTTGTGCTGTTGTGTTCTTTTTAACCAGATACCTGGATCCAGACATGTACTCCATGATGGAGGACAACTCTGTCACACTAAGAAGTGAGAGGTTCAGGAAGCTAACTAATGCCATCTGTGGTCTGGTAGGTTTTACACTGCACCATTCTCTCAATAGATCCAATTGTTTTAAAATAAATGATGATGTGTGAATATTCGGTCGCCTCACAATTTTATTACGATTCACCTGATTTCAATTCTACGATGCATCTCTAATGGCTGCTAATGGCCACATTTTTATTAGTTGGTACAAGCAGCTGAGTACATATTATTAACACCTTTTTGTTTATAATTCTAACGAGGTATAATCAATCTCCTTCAAACCCCAAATTAAATTTTGTGAACCAGAATAAATGATATAGGCCTAGCCTGCCTATTGTGAAAATCTTCAGTCCTCAAAAGCAAAGCATAAATCACTCTGGGGTGTGCTGCCTATGAAATAAACAGCTGCTGTAACTAAGACAAGGGCACTTCAGTGACAAACTTTGAATACACTGTAAAAACCTCAGTGTTAATTTAACTGGGAGTGTACAAATGAAACCAAATGGACCTGTGATGCCTCATTGTATGATGATGTCCTGCAAACATGAAAATTCAACGATCTTAAACAAGGTAATCATTAATGAAATTACAAGGTCCCCCTGTATTAACAGTTTGCCAGCCAAAATAGAATGGTGGTTGGTAGATTAGCCGTGAAATTTCTATTATTGTATTGTGATCTGAGACATATTATGTTTATAAACATGAGCCCGCCACCCCTCCTTCTTGGACCGCACCGTTGTTTTTTTTTTTGTTTTTTTTCTCAGGTCATTAGCTCACCGTGATTTTCTCGATCTCCGTTGGGATAGAGTGGTGGTTTTGGCCGAGCATCGATCTCCCTGTGCGTTTCGCGTGTGCGATCCGCGCGCATAGCGATCCATGCATATAGTCCAGGAGTGACTGAACAGTCGATGTGACCACTTTGGATAGCCTAGCACCTAGCACTCCAGCTCTGCTAGTGCTATCGTCTAAACAACAAGTGGGTGGGAGGAAGGAAGGCTGAAGAAGGAAATGCCATGAGAGTCACTTCTGTTTCATGTCAGAGCAGCCACGAGCCACCGATGGACGAGCGGTGATTTTCGGATCAAAATCATTTATTCCGGTTTTAATGACAAAGTCCGGGAAAGTACGGCGCGGCTGAGACTCCTTGCTCAGATGTCCGATATATTACGGTTTTAACATTAAGGAGCTCCCCGTGGCTTGGAAAGGGTTAAAAAAAGGATAAATAAAAGTGTCATTTCTTTAAACAAAAATAAAAAATAAACTGGCATTGTGGCATAGAATTAGAATAATACTATATGCTTTAAATAATGTTTTCATTTTCTATTTAAAGTAGGAAAAACTGGCATCTGACATCAAACCATATTGCTAAACCTAGAGAATGTGACACACCGTGGTCCTTTCTGTTCATTTGAAATGCAAAAATGTGAGCATGTTCACTTTTTCTGACTTAAGTTCACACTCACAGTGGTGTGCCTGGCACTAAACAAACACTCTGGGCCGATACATACTCCACTTTTAGAGACAAATTTATTTCGATTTGGGGAGTCACAAAATCTCGGCAGCACCGAACAGCCGAATTAATGACGGTTCCTGCCCCCCCGAACCTCTGAATGACGTAATATTGTAGTTTAGACAGAGCCTAACCGAATTCAGCTCTAAAAGTGGAATGTACATCAGCCCTCTGAAAGAACTATGGTATGTTAGTGAGGTAGACAGCTTTTAAAGTCTCTTGCAAATATATTCAACATTTTCCAGATAGTGGAAACTCGCCATAATAAAATGATCATGGGTGTTTTTTATCATGATAAAAGTTTACACTTTATGTCCTCCCATTTTTGAGAATGTCAGACAGTCAAAAGTTGAGTCAAAGTAAAATCTCACAAAGCAATGTATTATGCCGTCGTGGAGGGACTCCTTCCTCTTCTTCATTGAAATTGTGTGCTTGCGTTGTGTCTAGATTGATGACTACAGCATGGTGAGATTCCTGCCGTTTGATCGTACAGATGAGGAAGGAATCAATATAGTGTTGCAACACATTGATTTCTCTATACAGTATGGAGAAGATCTGGAGGTCAAGGAACCAAAGGTAAAAACATGAGTCATGATGCCTAACTTATTTAGTCATTGGTGTACCACACCAATGCCAAAAAAATCCTATCTACAAGCTCTCAACGCATTCATTGTGAGCTTGTAGATCAGCTATTTTTGGTGTGCAGCTCAATCCAGGTTGACAACTTTACAGTCAAAGTGGGTAACGTTATCACAAGAAAAGACGAAATTACCTACCAATGTAAACAAGCCATTGTGCTTTCTTGGGTTTAAGTCCTATTAGTAGACCTTGTATCTGAACTGTACTGTCCTGTGCTTCGCTTTTCCTATACAGTACAAACTTCTAATAATGTACTCAATCAATTAAGCATACAATGGAGTATAAATTGAACTTAAAGACATGGTCACACATCTGCATCAGAAGCATTGTAGACAATGCAAGCCTTTTGAGTGTTTGCCCCAACTGCCACTCAATATGACTATTGGCCAATCACAGCATGTCTGAATGGAAGTGAAAGGGGTTACGCTTCTGAAGCATATGAACCGTGCTCTAACGAATCAAATCATTTATGTTGTATTTCAATTTCCTCATTGACCACTAATTTGCTTTCCTACCTTGTCTTTTCCTAGGAGGTTGAGGCAGAGCCCGGTTACGAAAATTATGATGAATTATTTCAAGACAAGACAACATAAAGTGAGATAAAGACAAGTCAACTGTTAATCATAACGACAACCACATGAGGAGTCATCCCACGTGCATCAGCAGAAATGGCTGTTTTTACCTGCAACAGTCAAAGAGAAGAGACATTTATGGTTGAGGTGAAACCTTATCACTGGAAAGTGGTGTATCAAAGACTCAAGTTATGTCAAGGGAAAAAATACACATTCGCAGCCGACTTCTGAATGACTTATTTTAAGATGTTATTATTGTTTGTTCTGTTAAGGTATTTGGACTTGGTTATAGGCAGTTATCCATTATAACATTTTCACATCTTTATCTTGTATGCATGTTTCTGTTGCGATTATTTGGTTGCATCTTTTGAGTGTAGATAGAATGCAGTTAAAAGTGTTTTATGATATTGAGAGCAATAAATGAACAATGGTGATCATCACAAAGGAGAGAAATGTTTTGATTAACTGTTTTACAGCAGCTTACATGCTCATCACTAAAAGTACATTGTGTTTGTGTATGTTTGATCGGACATTTGTGTTTGAGCGGACATTTGTGAGATGAATAGGAAATTCTGAATCCTGAGTTTATCTTGTAAATGTAATGCATTGTACTGATATTACATGAGTTGCTGCTCAATGTTTAGTTCTAAAAACAAACACATAACCATATAGCACAAAACAACATATCACTAGAGTCTAGAGAGACAATACATGAGTTCCCCACTGTACAAAGATGTTTGTTGAGTGCAGCAATGGCTGAGGGGACTAAAACCGATCTTTTCCCACTTCAAGGTTCTTTATCTTCGCCCAGATTGCAAGAGGTCAAAGTAGCAATATACAGGGGATGATCAGTGTCATTTGTTTTCTGTAAATTTCCACCAGATGTCAGTAGTGTCTTTTTGAACAATTAACCAAACATTTAAATGAACCTTTAGGCTGCACATTGCACAATATATCCCAACTTGGTTAATGTACTTACTGTAATTAATAGTGACGTTTCTTTATGTATTTCTATGAATCCCTGACAATTGTACAACGTGTGATTCTAAGTAGGCCTATGACCTAGCTATTTATTTACCTTATCTCTCTTCGCTATGTAAGTTGGGCTATTCTACAGATAGAATATGTATGTATGATCCATCCTTAAAATAACTTATAGTTGTACATTTGTGAATGACTGCGTAAGTACGCAAAGCAACCTTTAACCCGCATGGCAGGAATGTGAGTCAGTCCTGCAGAAAGGACTCCCTCCCATCAGCACAGTGCTTTGTGAAGAGGAGGCGGTCTGATATCCTCTCACCTTGACTGGGTGTGAACCAAGGCAACTGACTTTTTAAAAGCAACAGGTAGGAGCGCATATTCTTCACTGTCGCCTTGCTGGATAGACTTGAATCGTTTCAGGATGGATTTGTTTAATTTGAAGTCATTTGTGTTGTTCTTGTCCGTATTTGGTAAGTTATTATTTTTTAACACTTGTTTTGTGTAGGCTATACCTATACTATACAACATAGCCGATGTAGGCACATTTTTTTTTATTAATTCTGCTGTAGCCAGTAGCCTACAGTTTTTGTGACGTGATAATGGAAAATGTGTAGGCTTAATGACGTTTCCATAGACTAGGCCTACTTTAAATATTTATACATAGTTTTTAAATGTAGGCCTAATAATATTATTTGTCAAATAGGTAGACTACTATTATTTTATTAATTACTATTGGGCGCCTAAATTGCCTTAACGACTAGGCCTACTGCATAAGTGTTTGGGACTCTGGGTTCCTTTGTGGGGGTCTAAATTGACCCATACAAGTCTGTAACAATAATTAACTAAATGTTGGTTCCATTTTGTACACTGTCAGAGTTAAGGGGAGACCTTGAAATGTGACTGAAATCCAAAGCGTCCTATCAATAAGCTAACAGGTGCTGCTGGTGTTTTATAGGATGCTGTGCAGGGCAGGACCTTCTCGAACACGGGCCAGTGGACGCAACTTTTGGGAAGTCTCACACCTTCACGCCCGACGTGGAAGCCGGGGAGAGCTTCCTGACCATAGCCTGGTCGTTCAACGCAGGGGACGAACTCTCTCCAATAGTTACCCTGGTAGCCCCCAATGTGGAGAATATCGCCGATGATTACAAGGGACGCGTGACCGTCAATAAAACCAACGGCATCCTGACGCTGGGCCCGCTGAAGAGCACAGACAGTGGAGATTATGCAGTGACTATGATAAGCGCGAAAGGAGTCCAGCAGACAGGCGAAACCCATCTCCGAGTTCTGGGTGAGTGTGTGTTCCTCACCATTTAGACTATTTCATGTTGAATATTAGCTACATTTTAATATATGTTATTTTATTAGAAACACGTAAATTGCTAATTGTTAGGTTGTAAAGCAAATGGAAAATGTATTTATTTTCAAAGTGGCCATAACCTACATTAAAGGAGTAGTTCACCCCCAACATGACTTTTTTTTCTATTGATTAGTCACACCATGGAGACTAGAGTTCAATAATATTTTTCGGTTTTTGTCACATTCCTAAGACAAAAATGTGATAACAATAAATTTACCCCCATTCGTTCCGGATGGGGACCCGTTTCGAAACGGGTCCCCTTCCGGAATCAATGGGGGTAAATTTACTCGAATCAAATTTTTGTCTTAGGAATGTGACAAAAACCAAAAAATATTATTGAACTCTAGTCTTCATGGTGTGACTAATCAATAGAAAAAAAGTCATTTTGGGGGTGAACTACTCCTTTAAACAACATATTGAGCATTCAGGGTGTGGCCCTATGGGGCTGTTAAGTATGACATCATTTTGTAGGCAGAGGAGAATTTCTGCCCCCAGTTTCTGTGAATCTTTTTACTATTTTTACTATTTACACATTTTTCTTCTCTTTGTTGTTGAAAGGAAAGTGTTAGAATTATACTTTAGTCGTTATTTTTGTCTCGGATCTGTTGAAATAGCGAGGGACAGAAAATGCTCTGGGGGCAGAGTTCTCCTCTGCCTACAAAATGATGTCACGGCTTAAAAGCCCCTTGATGTCACAGCACAGGCCTCATTTATAGTTGCAGCTTTTGTGTGTGCTCATTGAACAGAGATAATTTGAATGCTGGTAGAGCTTTCAGATTACTGAGCTGTCTGTCTGTATTCACTGCCAAGACGTGAAGCCTCCACTTTCTGTATCTGTCCATCCATGGCTTCATTTAACTGAAAAATGTGTGTGTTTTATGCCTGCATGTGAGCACTTGGTTTGATGGTGATCTACATTGGGTGAAACATGTATTATTTTCCTGTGGTTCTGACCCTTTGTCACCAGGGTCATATTATGCCAACAACAACAACTGTGTATATATAGTGAATAAAGGGAACTTGGAAAGAGACATTCAGACAAACAACTCATTTTGTCTAGACTTCTCCAGACAAGAAAAATAAAGAAGTAACTGAAATGTGCACTATACTGTACATGAAACAGGATGAAGTCTTGCCATCATTATGTTAAGTATATTTCACATCAGTAACAACTGCAGACAGTGATCGTAAAGATAAGGGAACTTGGCAAGACACTTTCAGACAACCTGAGGGAACTGAGAAAAAGAAAGAAGGAATCGAAATCTCTTTCTCTGTCTGGACCAAGTGCTGTCATCAGCATCAGTGTTTGCATAATTTGAATTAGCAGCCGATACTAAAATGTAAAAGTGGTGGTGATTTTCACTCTGGTGAATGTACAGTACAGTAGATCCTCACCACTAAGCTAGATCTCATGCCCTAAACGCTTTCCCATCCCTCTTCTATCTATCTGTGGTCAACCAGAAATAGTCAAACTAAATATTTAGCCTTCTGTGAGCAAAGGTGATTCTGTTAGGACCCTACACAGAAAATCCCTATAGGACACCTCTGATCATCTCGAATGAACCCTCTGTGGCCCCTTATTGCTCTGGGCCTCATGCAGGTATAGTTGCATGTTTTGGCTGTTCATAAATTGTGCCACTGTGTTATGTGGTGTCTTTTTGGTTCAGCTTCTGAATTTCAGAGACATGCTAACAGTGGGTCTAAAATGTTAGACCTTTGGGCATGTTCATGGATCCAGTGCCCGCTTTTGGATTCTGACCTACTGTTTGAGAAATATTGTATGATGGAGAAATCTAAAGGAAATAATTAAGACTCATACAGTAGGGCAGTTGGTACCAGAAATGAAATGATACATTCGCTCACAGCTGAAGTGGCCACTGTTACTGTCATTCAGAGGACTGATCACATACTATGTGCACATATTTTGACCTTAGTGCATACAGTATATTAAACACTCACCCCTGTTCTGTCAGTTATTATCACTATACTGTACATATTGATACCATGTCCTCATTTCTTCTAGATTAGATGTACTGTAGGTTGACCGTGAGCTGTAGCCATTTCATGCCAAGGCTGCTGAAATTTCATGACCGTTATTCAATCTGGGGGGAAAAAAAGCGCTCATGTACACATCAGGGGTTTTCAACTGATTGTGGATCTGGGACCACAACAGTGACATGGGATTACATGGTCATTTCCTAATAATGATTACTCAATCAGGCAATCCGGTAGACTCCTTGAGATTCTAACTCCCTTTTCTGTGTCATTTATTGACCTCCGACTTCCCAGTAACTGACAACGTTGACATGTCATCATAGGTCACCAGGTCATTAATGCACTGTTCTGTGGAACGGGGAAATCTCGCTTTTGCGAACGCCTATCATTTCGACCGGAGGGTTAGCGACTCACTCCACAGAGGTTAGGGTGAGGGTTAGAGTCGGGTGTCGAAAAGATGATATGTAGTAACAGCGACATGCTCCCCTGTGGAACAAGAGAAAACAAAAAGACTAAATGCATGGTCAGGGACCACATGATGCAATATCTTCACAGATCACAAGTGGTCCATGCCACGGACCATCTGTTGAAAACCCCTGATGTACATCATGGTCAGACACAGACTTAATAAGCGAAATCTCTGATTCAACCCTGTCTGTGTTTATTACACTAACCATTTAAACCGTATACTTATTTGACCAGATTCCCAAGGGCTTTATGCTAGGCCTCCTCCTGTTTTCACCCTACACAAAATATCCACACACACAATGGCCGATCTACAAGCTTGTAGATCTGCTATAATCTCTGAATGCTAGCCCCAGAATATGGTTGCTAGGGTTCTTCAAGTGGTTAAAGTTTTTTATTCCCCTAGCTCTCTCCTTTTCCACCATGCACACTCCATTCAATCCACCTGCTGTTATGTCACCCACCTTTCACAACAGCTTTTCATAGTAGCCACACCTTCATTTATCATTCTCTCTCTCGCTCTCTCTCTCTCTCTCTCTCTCGCTCTCTCTCTCTCTCTCTCTCTCTCTCTCTCTCTCTCTCTCTCCACCTCCCTACCCACACACGGCTGAGTTGACAGACTGCTCTGCTGCATAGCAAATAACCTCCTTCTCTTCACTCACCTCATGGTTTATAAGAGAACTTAGAACAATAATTCACCCTGCTTGAATGTGTTACTTAGGACTACTTACTGTACTAACTAAAAAGTGTGTTTGAATCAGTAAACTTTATAGATAGGCCTATATGAATTAAAAGGAATTAGGCTACTAGAGTAATACTCTTGGGAGAAAAACATTTTGAATTGGGATGCTTTATTGAGCCTTTATTCAATAGTTACTGCAGAGAGAGACGGGAAACACTAACCAGTCTTCTATTGGGTCACCCCATCCTCATCTCTCAAAATGTTGTTGTTAATATCTTTAGTGGTACTACTGACACAAACATACACGGCCAAATTAGTGTGTAATATTGTCTGCAACATATCTTCTTGACCTTAAGGTTCAAAGTTCAATGAGTTTATTTGTCATTCAGTACAAGTACAGACAGAAATTTGTTACCCAGGTTCCGGAAATGGGAAATAATAGAATATAGCCTACCTAGACACTATAAAAACTACATAATACCTATTGTGCAACAAAGCAATTGCACTTACTTGCCTGCTAAAAAACATTACTAAAAAACAGCACCATTAAAAAGCATTAGAAACAGTTCATGTGTTGCACTTCAGTTCATAATCTCACAACGTCTACAACAGCAAAAAAGAAAAGAAAGATCTAGTTATTGATATTGCAGTGAACCAGAGTATTATCCTCCTCTAAGGGGAGGTATATTTGTGAGGTCAGACATGGACGTCTGACGTGAATGATCATTATTATAAACTGAACTGTTACTTTGGTCCTAGTTAAGTTGCTCTAAAAGTGCTTGACCTTTAAAAACCCTGCATACGCCCATGCCTCTAGTCAGAACAGGTTACCACTCCTTTACTTTCCTTTGTGATTAACACATTTCTACTAATGCCTCATCTCTAATGAACAACTTTTACATTCCGGGATGGAATGTGTTATTTTTATGTACACAAACCAGCTTTGAATAAAGGCTGAAGAACACTGAATCACATTATGCGATCATAATGGTGTGATCTCACAAAGCACAGGTCAACGCTATAGCATTGTGCTAAACAGAGGTGTGGTGTGTGAGGTGCTAGGGATAACTCATTGAATTAGGGTTGGGCAATATATAGATTTTTATCGGTGTAGAGTATCATGTTTTTAAATTGTCTAAACGAATGATAAAAAACAAACAGTCTGTATCTTCAAAAGAATTACTCAATTGATTATGTCAGTTGAAAATGACAGTTTCCATTTCAGTGAGGTCCATTATTTTGACCATGAATGATATCTTATTTAATAATGTTACATTATGTTATCGATATAGAAAAAAAATCTTTATTATTATCACGATATGTTTTTATTTCTCCATATCATCCAGCCCTATATTGAAAGCGAATTTTAAGCTGTACCAACCCTGAAAATGCCACATCTGACTATGATTTTGTCAGAAAGGCTGTAGGGCACTGTATTCACAACCATGCAGGGAATGATACCCTGACGGTGTAGCCTCTAACCCTGGCAGAATAAGTGCCATGCTCTAACCGCAGAGCTACAGTAGAATGGGACCCCAAACCCTGTGCACAGGGTTTGCTGGATGTTTTGAGTAAAGTGCATTAAATTGCCATGTGACCATGTAAATGAAAACGTCCTTTGCCTCTCTCTGAAGATCGTTTGACGTTGAAACGCGTCCGTGTATATACCCGTGCCTTAAGTGTCATTAAAATGTCCCAGAAGGACATTGGCGTGCCGGCAATTCTTTGTTTTAAACGTTCTTCTCTGTCCTTCATTCTCTGTTTATCTACTCTCTTTCCTCAATTAATCACAGAGCCGGTAACTGATGTTGTCATTAAGTCCAGCCTGGCGGAGGCAGTGGAGCTTAATAGTACCGTGGTTCTGACCTGTTCTGCAAAGGGTTCCTTCCTCAAGTTCTCCTGGATCAACGGAACCACACCCATAGTGGCCAATGCCAAGAAACTGACTATAACCACGGTAGGTTTGAGGCTTTCACAAAACGATTGTGACCGACATAGAAAATTAGAAATGTACTATGGTACTGGATTGAGATGAGATGTATGTAATAATTGTTTCTGTTTCTGTGTTTCTTACGGGTACAATTACCTTAATGATAGTAAACCTTTTCATTCACTCACATACTGTAAATTCATTACAGTCAGTCAGTTAATTGAATCATTCATTATGTTGGTTACTCATCGATTCATTCATTCATATTGTCACTGACAACGATTTGTCCGTTGAACTGTATTGCAGGCAGAAACCTCTAGTACACTTACAGTGAAGGATGTCCTGAGGACAGACCTGGTGGGTCCCATCTACTGCTCTGCTGCCAACAACCTGGAGACACAGAAGAGTGCTCCCTTCAACCTCTCTGTCAACTGTGAGTAGGCCTGTCACATTTATTACATATCGTCTAATCGCAATTATTTGACATAATCTCAATTATTTGACATAATTGCATCTATTTGACATAATCGCAATTATTTTGTCATAATCATCACAATCATTTCCATGTTGACAATTGTTCATACGTATATTTTCAAACATTTAAAAACATAGTGGAAATAGCTGATCTACAAGCTGACAAGCTGAGCTTGTAGCTATTTCCACTATCAATGATATTTTTTAAGTATAAAGTTGTGAAATATGTCAGTCATTTCTTTGTATATTTATGTGTCATATCTGCCATGTGCATCTTCAAAGTCTAAAAGACAAACAGAAATGTAATTGCCAACGACAAAACACACAATTAAATCGTTATTCGCAATTATTTGAGTGACAATTAATCGTCATGTAAAATGTAAATGTAAGATAATCGTGACAGCCCTAGCTGTGAGTACACACTACTGTAGTGTGGTTTCCTGTTTTAGCGGTAATGTTGATGCAGCTAGTGGCATCCACTCTAGTACCATAATGTTCCAGTGGTATGTCTTTGTGTTTCTTTTCTTTACAACCAAAGTCTAAGTTTATTTGCATTTGGCATAGCAGGAAAATATTTCAATTTCTTTGAACATCTGATTTTGTCATTTTAACCTAACAGTCAAGTCATTTGTTATGTGAAATAATAGTTTCACAAAATGGCAGGAAATAAAGATGTGATTAGATATTCCGTTTGCATACACCTGTATGACAGGAAAAGCTGGTTGTGGCTTAATGGGACAAAACCCGAGCTGTTCTTTTCACCTGAGAAATGTAATTAAGATTAACTGGGGTGAGGAATACATGTCTGGACTTCAGGGCAGCTAGAGGCGAACCGTGCCTGGCTGATGAAGTAACAGCCCTGAATTAAACTTTACATTTTAACGGTTACCTCAAAGAACAAGTTGACTCCCTGCTCAGAGTCGAACAGTAGAAGCCTGTGTCTATTAAATCAGTAACTGTGCAGCGTCTTTCTCTAAAACAACATGAATGATTAGTGGGTGTTCCCTGACGTTTTTGAATGAACAAAACTCCAAGCAGACAAATGGCTGATTAGTACTTTTAATGTATGACTGTAAAACATATGTGATTTTCATTTTGTGCACAAGAAATATGGCACTGATCGGTCCAGCGTTTTGCAAGATTATCTCCGGACATACACTCAGACCTAGACGGCTAAACTCCTGCAGAGCCACAGCATCTTGAATTAAGCTTAACCCTCCATAATTTGTTGCCTCATTATAGACGGTCCAGATATGATCGACTTAACCGTCAAGCCAGCGCTTCTAGCCAACATGGTCCTCAGAATGGACAGCAACCTCACGCTGTCCTGCACCACACAGTCCAGCCCCCCTGCTACTCTCGCGTGGTACCACAACGGAGTGGTGCTGCCAAAGGCAACGGCCGCAACTCTGGTTCTGGAGATGCTGAAGGAGGCACAGAGTGGAAACTACTCCTGCATGGCCACCAACGCCAAGACACTACGCTCCCTGTCCTCCAAAGTGATCCATTTCACAGTGATGCGTGAGTGCTCTATCTCAGTTATTATTAACCACTTAAACCCTATGTACTTTGTTGTACTGTACACCTCTATAATGCGACACGCTGTGAGCTTATAGATCGCTATTTCAGCTGATTGTTTCTGTATTTTTGGCAAAGGTTTGGATGCTTTCACCAAATCTCTATTCTCGGTCCAGGCGAATACCACATAGGCTCTATTTTAGGCCATATGACATGCAGAGAATCAGGATACTAAGATACATATCGTAAAAACGTTATTATCATTATTTATTTATATTCATCAGCTTTACTATTGTCTGTCTCAATAAAGCCAGACTACTAAGGCAAATGAACTGCTCACACCCCTTTTAACCTAACCACTTGATACTTTGTTGACCGGGGTCCTGCTGGGGTATATCCTTGGCCCACTCCTTTTTCCCCCCTCTATTATCAAATCTCTTTGCATCTACAAGGTCTACAAGGTCACAACACGTCATGTTGTGAACTTGTGATGCGTTGATATGTTTGTAGATCTGCTATTTTCTCTGACCGTTGGCCTGTTATGAAATGCCCAGAATATGGAAGCTAGTATTCAGGTGGTTAAAAAAAACACAAGAGGTGATTGTGATAATGTTAGCATTAGCAATAACACTGAATGATGTGGGAGAGCAATCTGCAGTGAGAGAGTGGTTTGCCAAAAATGTCATCGCCAAAATGTTGGCACTTCCTACATTATGGTACTGTGTTCATACATAGAAGGTAGTCATTTTGCTAGCCTTAGCTTTTACTATGACTCAATGGAGGGAAAAAAAGCAGATCAGAACCTGTTTTTTTCGGCTTTGTGGCCCCCGGACATGAAACTGTTTTGTGGACACAAACACGCCCACACACGCACACTCATACACACAGACACACATACACACATACATATAGTATACAGTATATACTGTATATATATTTGTATACTTGCACACACACACACACACACACACACACACACACACACACACACACACACACACACACACACACACACACACACACACACACATCCAAACACAGGTAATCAATCACTCGCTACTAGACACAGAACCTCTCATAAATTCCATGGTGACCCAGAAGAAAATGTACTCACACACACACACACACACACACACACACACACACACACACACACACACACACACACACACACACACACACACACACACACACACACACACACACACACACACACCTGAGAGCTGCTCTCCAGCGACCGAGCAGGTTTGTATCCTGTGAAGTGTGTAATTAGTAGAGGGGGAATTTCGTCCTTTTTTGTCTCGAAGGGGAGTGTCGTAGACTGTGAGGGGTGGGTGGGGGTTGTTTTGCACTAAACAGCAGACAACCATTTTGTGTGTGTGTGTGTGTGTGTGTGTGTGTGTGTGTGTGTGAGAGACAGAGGGATTCCAAAAACCTGCTCTACTAGAAGATGGTCTTTCCGAATGCCCTAAAGGTTTTGGCAGGGTTCTTTTCTTTTGAGAGAAAAGAGGAAAACAAAAAAAGATGGGAGAAGAGGGAGGCGGAGTACATGGGAAAGAGATATTTCCATTTTCATGCGTAACATTTTTGGCGGTTAGCCCACACTCTTATCTAGAATCTGATTTCAACGAACGTGCTACAGTGAGGGCAAATGTGATGACTCAAGTTCCACTATCGCCAACATTAAAATGGATTCTTGTTGATTCCTGTTGATTCTAGAACAATAATTTAGACTGAGAAAGAAGTCCTATGAGGTGAGAGTAATGTTCATAGGGGACGAGATGTGGGTCAGGGCAGAAAGGGAGGGAAGAGTGACATTTATATTTTGCAAGTAACATTTTACTTGTAAGTAACATTTTGTTTTGTGTCCAGGTTCGGTGACACAGCACAAAAAAGCACAGCATAAATGTCTGGTAAACAGACATTTATATTTTTGTAACATTTGATTGTAAAGAGAAGACTGTCGCACACCCAGTAGCTCCTCTCAAGCAGGTGCGTCGGTCACAAAGTAGTTGAATGAATGAATCTTCAATGAAGAAAATACACCCGCACACTGCCACTTGCAGGTTCCAAGTAGAAATTTAGTAGACCTTCCCCCAGCTTGAGGAAGGTCTACCGACCGAAACGTTGCTTTTAATAAATTTATACTTGGAACCTGCAAGTGGCAGTGTGCGGGTGTATTTTCTTCATTGAAGATTCATTCATGTAACATTTGATTGAAAAAAAAAAAAATATATATATATATATATATATATGATTTAGCTAACCTGCTGTAAGCTCCTCAAGCAGGTTGTTCCCAATGAAATAGTCTTACTGTACGCACTATGCTAGAGGGCTGGTGAAGTCACTTACTTGCTGGAACAACAAACAGTGAGTGTCTGCCTGGCTGGCTGAACATCATGCCCATTATTCCACCATAACACAGAACCACATTCCACTCCACTGCCTTCACTACCTTGCACACTCAGCACCTGGCCCTGGCCCAGTGGAGAAACCAGTGTTGTGAGCTTGTAGATCGTCTATTTTCAGCAAGTTTAAAATACATCTTAGGATATTTAGTCGACTAAAACTAGACTAAAACCTTTCAGATGACTAAAATATGACTAAATTGGATAAACATAAAATGACAAATAACTTTGTCAGAATCACAACAAAAGTATGTTAATTAAAGTTAAAGTTAATTAAAGATACCAGTTAATTAAACCATGAAATCATTACAGAAATCCCCTTGTTCTTCACATGCTGTCTGAAATGTTGTTCTCCACATGAACGGCTAGGGATATTCTGCAGTAGTAATACTGGAAAGGTGCATCAAGACAGATATTTACCTAGTTTGCAGACCCTTTCTAACACCCCCCACCTTTGACCCTCCCATCTCTTGTGATCTCCCTTCTCCGTCCTAATATTTACAGAGGCAGTGTCAGGTACAACCCTCACCGGCCCCACGGCGACGCTCCTCGCTGGCAAACAACAGACGGCCAATCTCAGTTGCCAGGCGACTGCGGGCAAGCCGACGGCACGAGCTTGGTTCAAGGATGGCAAGCCACTGTCTCCCGGCGACCGCGTGACAGTGTCGGCGGACAAGAGCATGGTGTCCATCAAACCGGTGCAGAAGGAAGATAACGGGGTCTACCGTTGTGATCTCGCCAACGCTGTCAACAGTGACTCTGCCACCTACAAGATGGTGGTCAACTGTGAGTAGGAATGATGATCACTTGTACACATGCTCTCGCTCTTCACACGCACACGTATGCACACACGCATCCATGATCCAGCATTATAGAGCTTATTCTTTTTTTTTCTTTTTTTCAATGTCCATAGTAGTTGTAACATTAAGTTACTGTACCTCGGCACACAGTGGATGTTCTGGTAGAATATCATAACAGGTTCGGGTAGAAAGTCTAAGGACCAGAACCTCCCTCAGAAGAACAGCCTAGTCTTTCCTTTCTTGAAGAGTAGACCCAGCAGATGTACTGTACCTCAGTATGTTGGAGGTGGTTTTCCGCAGGGAAAAAGGTGGATGGTACTAAAGCAATGAGATGGTAAATAAACGGTAATGGTACATGAAAGAAACATTATATGTCATCTCTCTTCCTCTTTGTTTTCAGACGGTCCCGAGGCAGCAACAGTTATGGGCGATCCAGTTGTGGAGATCAATGACGGTGTGAAACTGACCTGTGCGGCCATCTCCATGCCCCCCGCCACCTACATCTGGAAGTTCAACGGGACGAAAACCGACATCACCACAGCCGAGTACCCTATCGAAAAGGCCGTCTACAAGAACACAGGGCTGTACACCTGTGAGGCACACAATGCCATCACCGGGCTGAGTTCCTCAGCCATCCATAAGCTGTCTGTCAAAGGTCAGAATGACGATTGATACTAATTCAGAAGAATTGTCTCTCAACTTTACATGTGCATCTGTCGTTGTGCTGCTTATGAAGCACTTTCAGCTGAATTCCACATTCCATGAATTCTCTCTACATTAAGATGATGTTTACCTTCTTGTTTGATACCACTATGCCATTCCTAAAGAAATATAGCACATTTCTGAAATCTAGTGACAGAACCAGTATATAGCCAATATTACAAGTACTAAGAAGTACCGTACAAGGGTCAAAACCATAGTCCTCTGTCAGTAGATGTAATATAAAATTGTAATTGCAGTGTTTGTCATTTCATCTGCACACCAACTCAACTTGTTTGTGACTCATCACTTGTCACAGGTTATTGCAGGTGTGATTCAGTTATACACACAGTATACATTATTGCAACATATGTTGCAATATTGATTACAGCGCAGATAATGATTTACGGTTGTGCTCAAAATTATTCAACCCCCTCTGCAAATCTGGTTTATTGGCTAAATTCACAAACTGAATGAAATAAATAAATCATACAAGAACATTGTAAATAACTCAACAAAAGTACAATTGCTAGTAGTGTTGTTTTTTCAAATTCAATGCTAAATGCTGCTTTCATTGCCACTTTCAATTATTCAACTCTTAATTACACTTGAAAACATCTGTAATTGACTGCAATCGCTGCAATATACTGGTGAGAAGTGATCTTAGACCAACAGGGATATGCAGAATATCAGAGATGAGCATCTTAATCTCCATGCTATTGACAAGCTCTATTTAGCACATTAATAATACCTTATACATTTTAGAATGATTGATTGTCAATGCTATATAACATTTTATGTATTACACTGCAAAAGCAGCTGACACCAACTTCCTGTAAACTCATGCCATCCACATTTAAACTTCACTAATTAACACATCCTCAACATGGAATAAAACCAACCTCTGTACCCTGAGCCATCCATAGCTGATGACTGGACACCTAACTAAACCACAAAACTACAGTTTAACCTTTTGAACCATAACTTGAACTTTTAAACCGTAACCACAACCACGTTGTACTTTTCCACAGAGGAAGGAGCACTGGATGAGGGTCTTTCGGATGGCGCCATCGCTGGGATCGTCATCGCGGTCTTGATTGCCCTGGCTGCTGCCATCGGTGGGGTTGTGTATCACATCAAAAATAAAAGCCCGTAAGTTCTCTTAAACCACATTTTTAGCTTTTTGCAAACATGCATTAAAGAGTATGACTCCTTCAGTGGTGACATCACTGGGTAGTTACCAGTTATCATGAAGGACACTGTGTTTATTCATCTCCATTATCTATCACCGTATCACTGTTGTTCTACTTTAGCCTTAAGGCTATATTGTTAGTGGCGCCACTGACTGTTGTGTTGGCCTGTCATTGCATCTGTGTAGGAGTGTGTGAGTGAGTTTCTTCCTAGACATCTAAGAAATTCTGCTCATTCCTGTCATTTGTTGGCGTCAGGCGACATGTCATACAAACATGAAACATTCTCTCACAATGCTGCCATGTGCCTACCGATCCTGTCCGTCCAGAACACCATACTCATACAACCATCTTTTAGTTTAAGGTTTTTTAACTAGACAAAAAGGCCTAGTTTGTGATGTAGAAGAAATCATCATTTGTCACTCCGGTGTTTGTGACCCCGATTAATGCTGGTTCTATTTAGCCAGTTAGTTAAACAGCAAGTTCTAGTTTCCCGTATGTTATCTAAATGATCAATCAACAGTACTCTGGGTCTGCTTCATCAGGGTTGAGAAGCACTGGCCTGTGTTTCAGATACTCAAGGCTATGTTTCCAATTTGCCCTACAAATAACTCCTTCTTTGTGTTTTTAAAGGTCAAAAGCCACTGCAAGTTTATTTATTTAACCCAGCAAAAATTACAACACAAAAGCTAGTCACAATTTATCCACTTCTTTTCCTCTTGGCGGGAGCAGAGATGAATCCCAAAGACCTTTTTTCATTTTTAGTAATGCACTCAGTTGCTGCTTTTTTATTGCTAGTGTATTGATTGGTTGGACTGAAATACCTACATCAGTGATGTGATACATAATGCTGTAAAATTGTGAGTAGAAATTGGGTAGGTGAAATGGAATGGAAGGTTCTCTCCTAGTTTCGTTTTTATTTTCTGGTGATGCAATCTTGACTCATCCTGTAATCTAGAGTACTATACCTGGGCTTCCTGAATTCCACACATACAGTACACTCCCTCGCAAGCCGTCACCGTGAAAGAAAGAGCAAACAGTTTACTCAACGGCTGACACACCTTGTTGGGGCCAAATGATTGCGACCTCTTCTAGCGCCACCATGCGGTTGCTTTTTGCAGACAACATTATTGTGTATAAATGGCACCGTTGCCCCTATCCATGCCAAACTTTGCACACACACTCCTTGGCTGGCAAACCACAACCTCATTTCTCAAATGCACCTCTCCTAGCACCACCATGAGGTTGCTTTTTGCAGACAACATTATTGTGTATACACGTGACATGACGCTCGCGTATCTCCCGATTAGGGAGTATTACTGGTAAACAGAGTGTCTACTGTCTACAGTTGTGGGTTCTCAAACATTTTCAAGTTAAGGACCCCCAAATGGATATGTATTTTTCTGCAGAGCCCCCCGCCTTTCCCTTCAACTCCCTTATTACTTCTCCCTCCTTCCAACCAAACAGACTTCTGGGCTTCACCCATCCTCTTAACTACCTCCATCCCATCCTCCTACCCCTCCCTGCTCCCTCTGTTCTCTCTTTGGCAATCATCCATCCGTTACCCTAATAGAGTGCTGACAGGTGCAGTAATGTGACCCTACAGAGGTTGCCAGGGGTCAAGCGATGCTAGTAGCCAGTTAGCGAGCTGTTCAACGGAAATGATCAGTCTCTTCTTGCTCCGCCTCATCGGTTGACCGCCTCATCTGTCCATTCCTCATTTGTCTTCAGCAACTACATCATCACTGCAAGGCTGATGGCAGCAGGCAGAAAAAAAGGTCTTTGTTGTATGATAGGAAGTCCCACTGTCTGGGATCTAAAAGACCAGCATGGGATTTAGATCTGATATATCGTGACTGATATACCTGCTGTCTCTTTCATCTAGCATGTGAGGGAGGTTTCTGTGTAGGTGGTTTGCTGTAGTTCAGTAACACACAAGTAATGTTACCGTTTTAGAAGTCCTGTTATGCATCTATCTTGTATTAACACTGTAGCCATTTTAGAGGCCTAGCTATGCTCCATAAATATCATATTACTGGCCACTTATTTTGTATTTGCAGTCATGAAATTTAACTTTGAATTTGCGTCCTGTCAGACTCCCTGAATTAGTTCTCCCTCTACTCTGTGTCCTTACATCTATACTATAATTTTGCGAATGTCTGAGTGAGTGAGTGAGTGTCTGTCTGTCTGTCTGTCTGTCTGTCTGTCTGTCTGAAACAGCGTTTCTCCTCAGTGGCTGGAGCAATTGATCTGAAATCGCATCACCATTAGCATATGAACACACCTGACATAACTGTGAAGCCCGTTTGTCACTTTCACAAATCATATGCTGTATATATAGCATTTTTATGGTGTATCTACTATCTATTCTGCATCTAGCATGAGGCACATCTATTCTGCATCTAGCATGAGGCAAAATGTTTAACCAGCTCTGTGTGTGTGTGTGTGTGTGTGTGTGTGTGTGTGTGTGTGTGTGTGTGTGTGTGTGTGTGTGTGTGTGTGTGTGTGTGTGTGTGTGTGTGTGTGTGTGTGTGTGTGTGTGTGTGTGTGTGTGTGTGCGGGCGGGCGGGCGGGCGGGGGGGGGGGGTTCTGGCCCTGTTACAGTGCACATCCCATAACCTTTGAACGGGTAAGGGCTAGTAAGTACAAAACAGCTATACTGAGAAAAGGCTTGTTATCAAGGTTTGTGTCTTAATTCCAAAGAGAATGTTGTTCACCTGGTGCACTCTTACAATGAGTGGACAGGGAGAGGTTCTGTGTCTTTTTGAAAAAGACTTTGATGGTACACGAGAGACAACCTGTGACCTTTTTGTTACCTGCCAAGATTAGACTGTTTGTTCACTGGGTTGAGATGAACTCAAACCACCCACATTCAGTAGGTTGCATTGTTTTTTTGTCCAGGTGATTCTGCTTATAAAATACAATGCACAATAGCTTTTTTTCTGCTTTTCTTTCCCCCACAGTTTTACAGGGGGAGAGAGGGTGGAGACGCTCATGCAAATCTAATACTCAAATGTCTTCAGAGCAAACAGAGATGTCTGTGTATGATAGCCTACCATGCAAGCGCGCGCATGCTCTCTCTCTCTCTCACACACATACACACGCACACGCACGCACACACACACACACACACACACACACACACACACACACACACACACACACACACACACACACACACACACACACACACACACACACGCCTCAGTACAGCAGAGTAGCATCAAAGAAATGGATGGATTCAGGTGGTTAAGATCATGGAGTGGTAGTGGAGAGAGAGCAGTGAGGAATTTCTTTGCACTAATGTGTTTCGGTTGACCAGTTGCAGTCAACTAATTGATATCTTTACATTTCAATAGAGTCAGAAAAGACATTGCCCGCTTCATTTTCTTCCTTATCTACATTCAACTTTGTGCAAAATGTGTGCTACATTTAAACTAATTTGAACCTTGGTGAGCAAATGTCTGAACCAGAATTGTATATAGACGCCACACACAGAGAATAGTTTTTATGTGGGAGGCATAGAGCCGGATGCATTCAGTAAAGCATGTGATGTTTGTTGATAAGAGAGACAGACCCCTGTAGATGGGTGGGGGGGATGACTTTGTTTGATCAGCAGCTAGACACAGGTATAGACCAATTAATACTGTACCTTAAACTGTACTTAACCTTAAACTGTACTTAAAGGGATATTCCACTTTCAAAAAAACTTTTGGTCATTTTATCATCTAATCAGGCTTTTGTGAACACCCTGAACAGATTTTAAGTTGCTTCATTCAATATTTAGATAATTGATGTAAATGTTATCAGGCCCTCCAGGCCCAGCGCCTCCACATACACACCCATTGTAACTTCAAACTCCATTTTAACCATGATAGATTCATTAAAAACAACCATATTTTTTTCTGGTGACTCAGACTACCATCCTAATACGTGAGCAGGCCGCGTTTTTTCGATAACTATTTTCATTTATTTTTAATAATTATTTTTTGTATTAAATATTTTTCATTTTCCCAAAGAATTATTAAAAATGAATGAAAAAATGTATCGAAAAAACACAGCCTTCTCACATATTCGGAGGGTAGTATGAGTCAACTGAAAAATATAATGGGTGTTTTTAATGAATCTATCAGGGATAAAATGGAGTTTGAAGTTACAATGGGTGTGTATGTGGAGAGGCTCTGGATCAAGCCTCCTGATAACATTTACATCAAATATCTAAATATTGAATCAAGCAAATTAAAATCTGTTCAGGGTGTTCATAAAAGCCTGATTAGATGATAAAATGACCAAAAGTCTTTTTGAAAGTGAAATATCCCTTTAAGTGTATTTACCTTTTTCTTGGTGAGGTAAAAACGATTTATATTGTCCAAGTGCTGTTCATTGACAATATGTTTTAATATCTCACTGCCCTACATATAGTATAATAACTAGTGCGTGTTTAAATATAACAAAAGATACATAGGAATATGCCATTTATCTAGATTTCACCCAACAAATATATCCATAAGCTTAAGTAAACATTATGGGTTGGAATGAATGAAGAATGTTTATTTTTGACTACAGGTACAAGAATCAATACATTATTGCTACCTTTAGTGAGACCTGCTGTCCTTGGCTACACTCATTTGGTCATTTCTGACCTTTCCCTGCTCCATTGTTCCTTGGTCTCAACTCACACACAATGCACACGCTTTAGTCCATGCCTGTACACCTTGGCCTCGTCACCTAGGATTAAGCCGTGTCTGTGGTTTCGGGTGTTTTGAAAACACGGTCGGACCACATTCCAACGCTCTCGACTCTCAGCACTTGCATGTCAATCCCTTCAGGACGGTTCCATCAGAGCAACGGGGAAAGGGGGTGGGGTGGATACATTGATGTCAAGTAGGCCGGCGGTGTGTGTGTGCTTTCATTCTAACAAAACACGAATCCACCTGATGATTGCTTATTAGTTCCCTCCTCTCTGTTTGGAAGGGTGTTATTTTGCCCCATGTTGGGATGTTTGATCAGAATTAGAATCTGCATACATCCAGACCCAGCCCTCCACAGTCCTGTGGGTCTCAATGTGGGGTCGGGGACCCCCAGGAGCGGGTTCCAGGGGGTCCCCAGCAAAATGAGTTTCAACACCCTATATTTTGTACTTTGGCTATTCTGAAATAGCCCAAGTACAAGCTCACAATATGTCGAGAAAAATCATGGAAACTGGAATAGTTTTGGAAAATTCTAAAAACTTCTTCTTCTTCATGGCACAAATTCTTTTCAGATGGTGGTCTACAGACAAATATATAAGAATTTGGGAATAGTTTCAATTATAAGGCGAGAACCAAAACTGGGTCCCCAAGTCAAGAGTTAGGAACCATTATCCGTTTGGAAAGGACAGTCAGTTCAGTTTATTTTCAGATTTCTTTTGGACCAAAAACAAAAACAACGTGTCATGTACAACAGACTAACAGTGAATGTAAATGTGTTTTTTGTCTCTTTCCCTGCATGTTTCCTTAGATCCCACCGTCCCGTGAGAACAGCCGACAGCTAGTCATTTAATTACAAGATTACAGCAGCCGGTATGTACAAGAGGTGAGGTAGAAGCCAATGTTCATTGTGATAGTTTATTACCAAAGTAGGCCTAGCCCCCCTACATATCTTCCAGTTTATACCCATCTAACTCCACCCAGATCCATATATGGAGATCCCCAGGCATCAAACCCAGGCCCTAACTCGCCAAGGCCCTGCTTGGCTTTACTAATTAACATAAGTTTTATGCCCATATATGGAGATTGGAGATCCCTGTTATCAATATTAAGGACATATCTGGGAATGCCCATATTTGGTAATGCCCATATATGGGCATGTTTTAACATAACATTGTTGACTATCATGCAGGGGTCTCCATATATGAGTAACTGGTCCCATATACATCACTGGCCAGATGGCAAAGAATTGGCGCGACCTAGGGCGAGGTCGCATGGCACCCTGAGGTATCTTACTAGTATTAGTCTGATAAGCAATGTGATGACCTCAGTGTGCTTTTCTTTCTTTCGTGTATCATCGTCCTTGATGATTGGTTGACAACATTGTATTTCACAAGATGTCTGCTAATTGGCTTGATGAACAGATAACCGTGGTGAGAAGAAGGCGAGCGAATGCTTGGAATGTCACTGTCATGTCTGCACATGTCTGTTTTACTACAACTTACTGTCCCCACGGATTTATGTCTGTGTTACTGTCGCTCTGTTTGCCTTTTTCTCTCTTTATCTGCCTTCAGCTCTGTTCAGCCTTTCCTCTGTCTGTTTTCAGTCTCATCATGTTTCATTATGTTGGGCCTCCTGTCCTAATAATCTGTTGCTTCTTTTTCAATCCGTCGCTTCTGTCTTGTTCGTTTGTCACCTGTCCTGTCATATTCCTACTTACTTTGTTAAAATTAAGATCTGTGGTAAATAATTCCCCTCTTCTGCTCCTGTTATTTATCAGAAAGTTCTGAGACTGCAACCCTGTCTCATTGTACAGTTGGAACTGTTTGCAATATTTACACTTCACATGTGAATGCTGCTCATATCTGGGGAAGAAAACACTATCTGCCTAAAGTGAACTTTTCAACAATGAAGGACATTTTGTAATTTTGCAATGGCATTTCAACAGTTTGCAAAGTCATGAAACTCACAGTTTATATACTGTGTCAAGTTATCTTTTCTGCTTCCTCCTACTTTTTTCCAGTGTTATGGACTTATAGCCCCATGGTTGTCAACTGTATTTATTGTAATACAATGTTGTCATTTTAATGGACAACTGAGATTATGAGACAATGTACAGTACTTACATTTGGCATACACAATGGCAATGGCATACACAGACTGGTGTTTCAATGTCCTTCTCGGGTTGTCCCAGAATCCTCTCTAGGCCAGGGGTCTTCAACAGGGGGTCCTCAGAGTAACTACAAGGGGGCTGCCAAATCTTTATGTGATAGGATAATTGTACATTAACCACTTGAGGCCTTACATCCCTATTCTGAGGAGAAAATAGCCGATCTACAAGCTCTCAACGCCTCGCAGTTGAGAGCTTGTACAGTAGATCAGCTGTGTTCGTCAAAAAGGTTTGGTGTGGAGGGAAAGAAGAGCAGTGAAAGAAAAAAGTTTACTAATTATCGACGGTTTAATGGTTAAATGTCTGAAAATACACGTTAACATGAATACAACATAGACACAAAAAAGTCTATGAATCTATCTGTGAAATTGATTAAAAAGTTTAATCTGCAACACAATTCTATACAATATGTAGAGGGGGTCCTTGCTTTATCTCTCTCTCAGCTAAGGGTTCCATGGCCTGAAAACGTCAAAGACCCCTGCTCCACGCTCCCTTTGGCAACCCCTCTGAAAACCAGTCATATCAGTCAAACTTTAATCCAGAAAATCCAGATAAATACAACTTAATAGGACATACATCTGACTAAGATTGGTTAACATGGGAAAATAAATGGGCAAATAAAAACACAGTCAACAAACTACTTTTGAGACTGAGGTTTTTGGTTTCCACCCACTTGATTACGCAAAGTTATATCCACTGATCCTAGTCTAGTTTTTATTCCCACTCCCAGTCTACTGGATTTTGAACCATTCCCTCCCACACCCGCAGTGGTTTAATTTCTCACTCGCAACACATGCTGCAATATTACTGTCAAGTGCTACATAATCCTGTAATATTTCCAATGAGACCCCAAAACATTACAAACAGTAACACAGAATGAGAGAGAGAGAGAGAGAGGGAAAGGAAGAGTGAGAAATACGGCCATTATAGCACCATGGACAGCGACACAGCGGAATCACTGGACAGTGCGTCATTAAGTAGATACATTATGCACATACCTACGATAACATAATGCACAACCACACATTCTTAAGGTGCATGATATCTGGTTTATAGCAGGACAGTGTAAAATTGGGGGACCTGCAGTTTTTTTTATTATTATTTTTATTTATACCGCCAGGTATTTAAAAACCACCTGCTCCCACAACATTTTGATCTCCAGTGGATCTCCTGTAGGATCCACTGGATCCCGCTCTACCACATACCTGTCTCCTCCTCCACTGTCTACCTCTGTAATACACAAACGCCCACAAAAAAGGAAACGGATTCATGCTGTTGCTGTCTGGGAAGTTTAAATGTTGTTTTCTCTGCTGCTGTTCATGTTTGAGTTGATTGTTTATGATATAAAACTAGAAGATTAAAGCAATTACAAGTTGTTGAGTCAAAGGGTTTCTGTGCGTCTGGCAGGCTGGTGTCAGACTAATATGACATTTCTTAACATAAATGTATTGTCATATTGTACAGTTCAGTAGTATACACTAATTTGTCGAAAATCGTCTGGGACAGTAATGTGTAAATAACTCACTAGTCAACAATGATGAATCTGGCAGGACACTGGAGCAAGGTCATTCCTGGTTAACTAATACTCTGTCTGTTTTTCTTTTGTTTCCAGGATTGAGTCGCCCTACTAAAGAAGTCACTGTACATGCTGGTAAGCCTCTTTTTAATAACTGCAATCTATAGCTGTATCTCTGAGCTCCAGGCATGTGTTATGCAGGGTCAACTGTATGCTGGGTTTCATTCTAAAATTCCTCTTTTTGATATACAAGGTGATCGGATTGAGCTAATGATTCCCAGATCTTACCTTTATTCACATAAAATTTGGACTCCTTCGTTCTTAGGTTTTATGATCAAATGAATTACTAATTCTGTGCTTGTATTATTCTAATTAGAAGCCTATAATAAGAAGTAAAAGCAATGGGTGTTTTCACTGTCTGATACTGGTGATCACGGCAAAGAAAAAAAAACTTCTAAATGATCACATGCCCGAAAAGTTTGCCCCAAACACTACATGGATTGATTCAACTTATTAATACACCATCAACTAGAGACCAATAGCTACGTTGTGAAACCATCCAATGAAGTTTTTGTAATTGTCTGCCATGAAAACCTGTGTATACTTGACCCTCTGTAGCATCTGGCTGCACATCAATACCTTTGCATTGTGTTTGTTCATTGAGTCTTGTATGTAGAGCGTGAAAATGCCCTTTTCATTGTCAATATGTCTGTCAGGGATGCTCAATCCTTGTAAAAACATTGAGATAAAAAAACAAAACGGGTTGCTCAAAAATGCAATTCACTTTCACCCTCTGACACACCCATGGGTACTGTGTGGTAGACTAAACGCCTGCTCTGGCTGTCGCGATTCAAATTTTAAGCCATTAATTGTCACACAAATAATTACAATTAACAATTTAATTGTGTTTTGGCATCAAACATTGTATAACATGTGAATGAAATTACATTTCTGTTTGCCTCACTTCTTGACGCATCGTAAGCTTGTAGATCTGCTATTTTGGGAAAATATTCGTTGCCATTTTTCAACATCACAACGAAATAATTGAGATTATCTCAAATAATTGCGATTAGACGATTCTGTGATAATGGTGACAGGCCTAACACCTGCATCGGGTAACATGTGACCAGTCAAATCAAACACTGAGCTGCTGGTGCTGACCATAGAGTATATATAAAATAGAGAGCGGACGAGCCCCGCCCCCACTATCATTTCAATGCAAGTGCTCAGTGGCGTTTTGAAGCAACGGCTACGTGCTAGCATGTAGCTAATCCAGGTGCATTCTGGGGAATGGCTCCACTACGCAGTGGAGCCAAACGTCACGAATGACGTCACGAACGACGTCGACGTCCATTGAACCCTATTGTAGACCCCAGCGCCGCGCTCTTATGCTCGTGCATGTATGTTTCACCCCGCCTGAAATTCCAGCTTTGGCCAGTAGGGCGGCTGCTTCAATATTTACAAGCCGTTCTGGGGGCTTGGTGCTGACAGGTGATGCGGAGACATTCGAATGAATGGCGGAAAACCTCCAGTCCAAACGTATTGGGTGAATAATTAGTAATGACATCATTGTCCCTGGAGGTGTTATCTTGTTCCCAGTGCTGTTCCTTTGATATCTGTGTTTATGCTGTCAGCTGGCCGACAGGCCGGGTCTTATCCCACTGTTCAGAACAATCTCTCGCAAGGCTGTCTCCACTCAGTTTCTTGTGGCCTTGCTGGAGTTTGTGTGTGTATACATGTGTGTAATTGAGTGAGTGAGCTCATGTCTCGCCATGTAAATGTGTGCACCATTTTTCTTTTGTGTGTATGTGCTACAGTAGGTTACATACCACATGTGACCCCTATCACTTAACACTGTAAGATAAGGCTGTCTGTCATCATTACTTGTCAGCCAGTCTGTCTGTGCTGAGCGTAGCTTTTCTGTCATTCAAATTATCGGTCTAAGACAAAGGTCATCAGCTGCCCTCCATTCTTAAATTTATTTTATCCAATGATGCATAAAACACTTGGAGTTTTATTCAATAGAGCATTATTTTGGCTTTTTAATGTCTATGTCACAGATTCAAAGAGGTTTTATTTGCCACTCATACAAGTATATACATTGGAATGTTGGTGTGACATGCTCTGCAGACTGCTTCCACTGCTTACATTGGTAAACTATTAGTTGTTGTTTTTTGCAGCATATAAAGAGAAAGTACAGAATATGATGGTAGCATAATTTTGAAGCCTTGCTATATAGGATAGAGTACACAGTATGTAATCTAGTATCTACATACTGTAGTGCAAGGTACGAAGTGCAGTATGTGCAGGTTTGACAGAGAGACGGAGAGAGATTTGACATGAAATATTCAATCTCATAACAGCAGGTGATAACTGAAAACCATTTAGTCCCTATTTAGAATGCTCAGCTCCAGAACAACACGGTAGGATTGTGTCCTAAATCACCTACACTGTCAAATCTTCAGTGTCATTTTAACTCTCTTTAACTCTAAGGGTGTAAGCATGTAACCATTTGTACCATTTAACACTGAAGATGTTACCGTCTCTTTCTTAGCTTTCCTACTGTCTGCCTATACAAAAGAGAGTGTTTCCTACAAAATAAAGAATTTGAGGCAACTGTCACCAGGACATAGTTGCATATAACAGGTTGGAGTCTGATTCAGCTCATAGATACAGGGGTGATGAGTCATATGTAGTTTCTGTATGACAAGGCCTTTATATTCAATATACTGTACCTGTTTGCACTTGAAACTGAGTCAGGAATCTGAGTTTACTCGAGGTAAGACACTCTGGATAAGAACTTTACATATTTATCTCAGGTAACAGCGACACTCTTATCTATTAAGACGTACTGTGAAGGTATTTAGTGCTTTTCTCAAAGACAGTGATAGGACACATGTGTGCTGCTATTTTTGAATGTGAGACCTCTGTGTTATGGGACCGGCACCACGTCAACCATATTTTGTCGTAACTAGGTATTGCATCCCTTAGATGCAATACACTGCCATATACACATTTATTAAGAGCAAATCAAGTGAAACAGAAACTGCACGCTCATTCTCAGTATGAGATGAGAGCGCCCTTTCTGTTTCATTTGATTTACAGGTATTTCCAACAGTTGATCAGACGGCATACACCACAAGATTAAACTTTATTGCTCCTGGATGGAAATTGAGTTGTAAACAGATCGTAAAGGGAAACATTTAAGACAGATCCAGTACATAAAGAATAATTTTAAATATACATAATTAGCATTCAGCTCAGCAGAAATTGGCAAAGAACTACAAGTGAGCAAAGTGCAAATCTCAAATATGTACATAAATAAGTAGTATCATTCAAAGTTTAACATGCAGTCTCTCTCTCTCTCTCTCTCTCTCTCTCTCTCTCTCTCTCTCTCTCTCTCTCTCCCCCTCTCTCCCCTCTTCCTTCAGGAGGTATCAACTCAAAGTTCCACCCATTTTGATTACCATGATCTATCTCTCTTGTTGGGAGCACCAATCAGAATCAGAGCCTGCCATGAAATGCCACAAAGCCCACTGCCAAAGGGACGTGGGGGTCCGAAGAGCCCAGCCCCTCCTCCCTGTCCTCATTGGCGGATGCACCCTGAAGAGGATCTGTCCAGTCTACAATGAGAAGAACCACTGGCTTTGTTTTTGAGGGACTCAAAATGATGGATTGAATGGGACTTACAGTATCGTGGCCAGATTTTGAAATGAACTTGAAACTCCAGTACTGGTTTATATTTTTTTGTGAGTCTGCCCCCAACAACCCCAACCAACCACCTCTTACCCAACAACACACTGCCTGGAGAAAATAACCATCTACTGTTGCCCATTTACCTCCTTCTATTCTATACACTTCTCAGCTTTCTTTCCTCCTCTGTCCTTCCACCCCTGACACCCTTATCTTCCTCTGTGTCACCCATTCACCCTTTTGTCATCCAAAACCCCCTTGAGGAAATGTCAGAAGCGGCCCTGGACGTTGTAAATGAAACCCGAGGAGGAATTTTGTAGTCCAGCGATATGCCATGGACCCCACCCCCATAGAATGTAGTAGTAGAAAGTCACAAGTCCGTGATCACTTGTAGAGACCACACACACACACACACACACACACACACACACACACACACACACACACACACACACACACACACACACACACACACACACGCGCACACACACGCACACACACAGGACACACCTCCAGGTTGACACACCCAAACGTGTACATACTAGACCTGGGTCAGAAGTATTGGCAAATTCTTATGGTTTGTTGTTTGTTTCTACTTATGGTGCCAGACAAGTGAGGTTTGGTCATTATGAGTTTGTGTATACTGAGGAGACTCAAGAATCTGGGAAACATACTTGAAAGTCTATTTTCTATATTATATTAATGCGATTGATAATATTAACATTACCCTGTTTTGATAGGCCCTAACCCAAATGGTTATGAAAGAGAATTTAACAAGCATCAAAGAATTCTTCGCGGAATTCCTTGCTTGAACAACAGAAACTAAGACTACTATTACCACTATAGAGAACAATCATGGTGGAACCATTTTCTCTATTACATTCTTTACTTCCCAAGCGCATCTTTCCATCATGTGTCACTCTAGAGAATTGCATTAAAGCGGAGAGAAATCCTACAACTAAAACTACAGTAACAAGTGCCAACATGCAGGGAAAAACCTGAAAAGGGAGGGAGGATAAGAGAAGAACAGAAGGCGGGAACGCGTTGGCAGCAACATTCTTTTGGTTCAGGAGGGAAAGTGTGTGAGCTACAGCCTGGTGTCTCTGTAAATGTTTAACGTATTTGCCCCACCTTCACCCTATTGGATAATCTGTTTTTGAAAGTAGATCATAGCTCATAACTGTCGACACAAATCCCGAGCCTGGTTGTTTTTGAAGTGGAGTTGGTCATCCAAAGACATTTTAAAACAGACACTGCTGTATGTTTTTAAATGTTTTATTTTACATGCATCCTTTTTATTTGAAGTTTTACGATTGTGGAATAATTACAGCTTAATGTTCATTTGTTTGATTCAAAAGTATTTTGCAGAGACCTCAGATGATTTTAGCATTGTATTGTGCATTGAACTTTCTTTTAAGCTTTTTTGTGTGTGGTGTGATGTTACTGTTCATTTTGCCATGTACTGATCTTCATGGAGTTGAGTATTTATTTAGTTAAAACCGGACCTAAGCATCATTACTTTACAAAACCCACTCATTCCTAAACAATCATAAACACGCCAAAGCCCACCGTCTGTTTTTTGTTAATATTATTTCTTTCTTTTTAATTTTATGGGTTTGTTTGTTGTTTTCATATTACTCAAGGTTAAATATTGAAGAATCCTTACTTTAATATTTCTTTCTAAAACTAGTTAACCGCTGAGAGAGGTGTCAGATAACGCAGATCTTTGACAGGCTTTCTCCGATCGAGCCTCTTGATTTGAGGTGTAACATTCAAATAAGTGTATCTTCAACTATTTTCAGATATGTATGACACATCATTTGAAAGCTTACAATCTGCACTTATAAATACTTGTAAAACATCACATGTAAAAAATGACTGCGTTACTTGCAGCACATTCTGTCAGACCCTGTCTAAGTGATGTTGAGTGTGGTGTACCTCAAATCTGGTCCTTGGGGTACAGGTACTACTGTAGTTATTCTATGAGGTAGATGATTAGCTGCATTCAGGTTAGCCGCTGAATTCATGGCTAGAATCAGTGTGACACACAAATCTTGTTATGAATGATGGATGCTTTTTAATAGTTTAAGCCCTGCTGATAACTTTGCCTTGTTGTAAATAATAGATTCTAGATGTTTTTTCTGTCTCTACTTTACAAAATGTTGGTTACTTTTGTATTATTGTATTTGGGGTTTCTTGCTTATTGTGATTAAAATATTTTCAAAGACCTTTTGTTTTGTTTCTGCTCTTTTTACTGATGTTTCAGAACGGGATTAATGTTGAGTTACAATATAAAAACGTATATTCAATTCAGTTTTAAACAGTTTGTCGTGTCAGATATGTTCACATGTGGGCATATTTGTGAAGACACTGACTCACAGTCATACAGTACAAATTGAACTTTATAGAATAGATAATTTTGAGACAGTTAACTTATTCCATTAGTTCTACCGTATGACACGTTCGTGCCTCTGAAATAGTTTTGTTCTGTCATGTCATGTCATGTCATGTCATTTCATGTCATGTCATGTTTTGTTTTGATTTATTCTGCATCTGTTGTACGTGACACTGGAGTTTCCTTTTTAAAATCAACTTCTAAAAACTCCAATCCACAGTCTGTGCACATCCAAATAGCCAATATCTCCCTTCACCTGTGTCTCTTTTTCTTTCTTTGATAGCTCTCTCTCCCTCACTGTTTACTCTGTATTTCTCAGTCTGTCTTTGTTGCTGGCATAGTGACTGACAAAATCTGAAGTCAGGTCAACAGTTTAATCACACCATGCTTGCATTTTTTGAAATTCCAGATCGGTGATGTGCGCATGCTTGTTAGTGTGGGTGGGTGGGTGGGTGTGTGTGTGTGTGTGTGTGTGTGTGTGTATCTGTTTCCAGTGAGCTAAAAGCCAATAGGTTTTCTTACCAGCCACACCTCAAATCTTCTTGACTCCTTGTCTCTGTATCGAGGTAAATAGCACAAATCATGTTTTGTGTATGTCTTTGTGTGTATAGTACACACACACAAACACACACACATTCACAATCACATTCTATCACTACACACACTGAAATGTCAGATGGTACCGTCTGTTCCTAAGGGTCACGCTAACCTCCTGATGGCTCTCTCCTTGGGAACACCCTGAGTAAACACTCATACTGTATACAGGATACTTTGATGTCAAGGAAACCAAGCCTGATATTCTTCATCTCTGGTGATTAAAAGTTAGGTTAAAAATATCTCTATGGTGTAAACCACTGTTTCCCAAACAGTGGATCATAGACCATGAGTGGTCCATGGTGCAATTACAGGAGGTCCATTGGAAAATGTACACATTTAAAAATATATATATCTTTATATAGCTTTAAAATAAATATTGAATGCTATGGGCTTGATATACTTGTTGCATGCGGCGTTACACACAGAAAATAGTCCATCTACTGTGTTCAAGCTCACAATTAAGATTGGCAATTGTCTGTGCCCAGCACACTATACACCCAGCTTTAAGCGGCCTACTCTGGGACTGTGCATTAAGGGTGGCTGAGGCTAAGGGGGTACTGTGGAGCAGTTCATCCAATGATCCGTGGGTTGGTGGTTCGAATCCCGGCTCCTCCTGCCCACATGTCGAAGTGTCCTTCAAGATACTAAACCCCACATTGTGTCCAATAAGTTGGTTGCTGTCAGCTTGCCACCATTGGAGTGTGAATGTGGAAGTGAGAGTGCTGGCGTTGACTGTTTGCCGCTTAATTTCCCAATGTATGAATGAATGACTCAAAGCGCGTGTAAAGCACTTTGAGTACTTAGAAAGCGCTATATAAAATGCAATTCATTATATTATGCAAGTTGGGAATGTACGTATACCCCACCCAGTTATGCAATACCTGTTGTAACTGTTGTCACTCTGTACTCACTGTAGCCGTTGTTAAAATACCCAGTGCGGTACCCGCAGGCACAGGCCTACAGTAACAGGTACTGAAGTTGGGAATGTATGCCCCACCTGTTGCAGTATACAATACTCGTTTGTACTTTGAACTGTCTCTATAGCGGCTGCGGTTATAAAGAGTTCATCTGCTTTATGTTTGGTAGCACCTTTAAAAGAAAATAATGTCTGCACACTGGTGAGAATAAGCTCCACTATTTTAATTAAATAAAACAGTGGAGCTTATTTTCACCAGTGTGCTGACCTTATTCTCTTTTATGTACTGTGCTTGTCCTGCACTCCTGCACTTTAATGCGCATGCACTATCCCCAGTAGAGCTGGTTATCAAGTGCTTGCATTCTCCTTACGTTTTTGGCCTAGTGTGCTAAGCTGCCCACTGGGAGCAGCAGTATTTATGATTCTTGTATTAAAACAAAGGCAGAACTGTAGACTCTGCTTGAAATTGTAACGTTGTGATGCCACAAGTTGTAAGGCTGTAGAGAGTCTTTTTTCACTACTGATGCACTACAGTGGTGGTAAGGATTATGAAAAACAGTGACTATATCCGACAGATAAGGCTTTAGGTCAGCCAGTTATGCCCGGGACAGACATACAAACACATGCACGCATGCGCGTGCGCACGCACACACACACACACACACACACACACACACACATATATTTAATGCATTTATAGATAGATATTAATTTGAAAATGTAATATAAATTACTGTTAATATGCCATCAAAATAGACTGTATGGGCCTATACCGAATCATCATGACATCACCACTCAACCAAAAATGTATTTCTGGGTAGATCAGCACCGCATAACAGGACACTTATGATTTTGTTAGACTTAGAAACATTACTTTGTTCTAAATATCCACAAGTTGACAAACTAATCATAGCTAATGTTCTGGACACTTAATTTTATGTGAAAAACGTCCATAGACATTCTGTCCAGGAATATCTGTTTGTTTACAAACATTCAAACATTGTAATCTGGTCTATATTGTATCGGGTGATGCTTGAGGAGAGCCACTGGCCTAAACCACACTGCACCCAGTTACACAATTGGACAGCACATTGGAAATTGACAAACATGATGAAGAATGCCTCTTTAACTCTGTTTTGTAGTAATTAGCTAATAGTATTACTACATTGGTGTGGTTGTGGGCGCGACGTTGGTGTAGTTTAGTGCATATGCCCTTCATTCGGAAGGTGAGTGGTTCAAACCCTGCCTAAGCCGACGTCAGCAAGGGGGAGAAGACGACAGCCAGCCCCACATGGCCTCCCCTAAGTAACACGAAATCTTGTGAAATAAAATGTCGTCACCAATCATCAAGGACGATGATACAAGAAAGAAGAAGATGTGCTTGTGTACAGTAGTGTGCTCAGAATTGCACAGCCGATCCTAGATTCAAAATGTCTTAAGGGAGGACTGGCCGGCTGGCCAGCGGGTGAACCTCTGACATCATGCTCATGTCACCATGACTCCTTTTTACCTAATAATGATAACTACGTCAAAACGTCAAACATGTCTCCATTCCGACATTGACTTCTTATTGTCGGAGTGGCAACACTTCCATAGAGGTTAAGGTATAGGGTTAGTGTCGGAATGGAGACATGTCGGAAAGGAGACATGTCGGAATGGAGAAGAGTGTAACCACGTCAATCCGGTACACTTCCCCTTCTCCTCCCTTTTTTGTCGATGTTCTTGACCTCCTACTTCCCGGAAACTACTGTCAACTACATTGATGCGTCATCTTAGGTCATCAGGACAGGTCATTGAGTGAATTGTTTCTCATGGCATGATTACAGATGGTCCATGTCTGATTGTCTTGGCTATAGTCTTGTGTCTCATGTAATTTTCTGGCTCAAACCTGACCCTGTAGATATTTTTGAGCGGTGAACACGCTCCAATGCTTGACTGAATGTGTAGCTATATGTAACTATATGTAATATGTATGAGCATGAGCTGCAATACCGCTGGGTGACCAGTGGCAGGCCTGGGTGACCAATTGGCTCTGTTGAACAGCTGACACACACCTGAAACCCCTGGTCTAACCTCAATGTGTGCATCAGGCGCAAACAAATCAGTCAGCTCCATATATGGGCACAACAGGGGGCATGCCCTTACAGTATATGGACAGGGATTTCCATTACATAAATGGGCATAAAAGCGACAGATACAGAGATCTCCATATATGGGCGTAAAAGGGACAAGGACTGACAGATAGAGAGATTTCCATATATGGGCAAATCAGTCGTATTGGCGGTGCAACGTTGCAACGTAGGTGTGAGGGCTGCGTACATTGTATAATGTATTTCAGGCATGTCATCATTGTATAATGTGAAACACACACACATTGACAGGCTCTTATTTTGTGAGGGCATGGGTCTCTCTTCACCTGCCTTTACGGGCAGAGATGTGTTTGTTTGTAAGACACCTTGTTCAGATAACTCCGATGTAGCTTGGAGTTGCCACTGAATCGCTTCCTAATGCATTAAACAGGTGGGGAAACTGCACAGGGCTGAGTGAGTGCTACAGAGAGAGAATAGCTTTATTCTGAGTTTTAGGTGGCTACCTGCCTGTCTGTATATCCTACTATAAATCCTGCTATAAATGCACAATATATCTTTGTGTGTTTGTCTGTCCCTCCGTCTGTACTTCACATAGCCTATCTGGGGACTGCCCAACCTATCGAACCCGAGTGACTGATGCGCTGAGTGGGCAGTTGGTCGGATCAGCAGATCTCCAATAGGCTATATGGAGTACACTGATGTCATCAATAATCCAGCCTAAAATCCCTATTTGAGCGTGCCTGACACAGAACTCCACATGGGCATAAAAGGCATACAGGCATAAAATTCCTTCACCTGTTCTGCAAGCCTCCAGAATGTACTGCCTGCAGGGGCAGGTATTGTCATGAGCCCGAATGCTTCTGCCTAGCAGTCTCACTCTCCACTACCTGATGTATTCCTCAGTTTCCTTGGAGACGTTTGAGACCAGTGAAGCTGGAATGACAAGTCAGCGGTGGAGGTGGATGAGCTTACTTTTGTTTAGTCCTAGTCATCCCATTAGTCTGAATCTGGTGAATGTTAACCTGGTAAAAATACTAGGCCTAAACCTAACCTCAGTAAAACTATGCCTAAACCTAACCCAAACCCTAACCTCAGTAAAACTATGCCTAAACCTAACCCTAACCAAAGTAGGACTAATGAGATGTAGGACTAATGAGATATAGGACTTATGGGCAGTCCCCGATAGTTCTTTCAAGCAAGGCCCACTGGGTTGGCTGTTATATAGTGTTGTGGCCAGATCATGGTCAACAACATTGTCACAAAGGGCTCACCTCCCAGCAAGCATGGTCATTTCAACGTTGAAATAAGGTGATATCCTAGGCCAGATCTGACTAGTCATGGTTTGACTTGATCTGGCCCCAATCAAGACGTCACTGATTGGTCCAGGTCCTGACCGTGCTTGCTGGGTACTGTTCCAGAAGACTCTCTGTTTGTTGCTTGCTCATTATTTCTCCCTTCACTTCCCTCCTCCTGCTCTCTCAATTTCAAATACATTGGAATAAAACGCATGGCCCTTTTATGAGAGCCTTTCTTGGCTGGTTTGCGGACTGCTGAGTGGTGTTCCCAGCTCTCCATCTTGTACAGCAGCGGGTTTTGTTGTACATAGGCAACGCGGTAGATGTCATAGTTGTCCTTGTTGTCAATAGCACATTTGAGTTGTGCTGGCTTTAGATAAAATTCCTCATTCCAGTCCTTTTTGGTTGATTTGACTTCTATGTAGCGAGTTGTTTCTCCAGGGAACTGTAATGTAATGTCATATGGATTGTCCCTTTCTCCATCAGCATTTTCCCACGTGGCTGCTGTGCCATGCTGTGATTTCAAATATAGCCAGGTAAATTGTTCTCCCCTTCTCCCTTTGATGTTGGATTTGTCCTCAGTCAGCAATGTCTGTAAATGGAAAAAGTTAGTTAGTGTTAGTCACAGACGACCTCTTTTTGGAAATTCAGTTATAGGCAGTAGCAGTAAAAGGATAGTTGTACCTATCCTGTTACAGTATGTGCTATAGGGCAATAGGTGATCGGGCCATGTATACTCCAATGATTAGAGCAGTGGTTTTCAAACATTCTCATGTAAAGAACCCCCAAATTGATACATATATTATGCCACGGACCCCCCCCCCCCCCCTTAACCTAAAAATATGTTTGTGCCAGAGACCAAAAGTGGGCCAAAGAAGGTGGGGCTTGGAGATTTTTGAAATAAGTGCTTACGTGGTTAAACTGTTCCTTTTACTGGGGGTCCCCAGACCCCACTTTGAGAACCAATTGATTAGAGTGCACGATGGCCCTATTATGACAAAGGAATATATCAATAAAGTCACAACTCACCATATCAATATATTCTGTATTCAACTCCTGCAGGTAGAAGAAACGACCTTCTTCGTTCATCGTTTGCTCTTCTATTTGCTCTTCCATGTCTCTTCAACACTTCACACTACTAACATCTTCAGCTGATGAACTTAATAACAGGCGTGTATCCAATATGATTTAGTAACACAAGGGAAGAGACCCTATTAATTGTAGATCATCTTGCCAGTCCAAAAGAAATGACCAAATTACAATGGTCAATAGTTCATATTTACCAAGTTAGTGTCATGCGACCTGGAGTTCCATGTAAGTCTTGCCCAGCATGTACAGAAATGCTTAATTATGGAGTTCCCTGGTATTGTGTCCAAATATGGAGTTCCCTCGTATTGTCACCTATTGTACCATGTCACCACTATGATCATCATTGTTGTCAACCAGCAAAGCTGACATGGAACATTTTGGGCATAGCTGACATTACTATGATGTCAGCTCTACCAAAATATGTTCCATGTCAGCCTTGTCCAAGAGTTGCCCAAATATGGAGTTCCTTTGGTAACGTAGAAAGCTTTCAGTGAGCAGGTAGAAGCCACAATCAGTTTTTGCCAGGTCGAAAAACAGAACATTGTCACGGCGTATTTATTTACGGAATTTCTTACATTATTCTTTTTTTTTGTTTTAAAATGTATACAATTAAAATATTGTGACCCATAAGAATTGGGTCCTGACCCACTGTTTGACCTACAGTACATGACCCAGGTGCAACACATGGTTCAGTTCAGCAAGCATTTTCTCCATAAAGTATTTTAGCATATCAACTGAACTGATCGTCTATCCTACACTGCAACCGTGTAGCCCTGGGCGGGTCTATGGGCTGGAACCAGGCTAGTGTAGCCCTGTTGTCTGTCTTTTTTTATCTCTGTTTTGAGGTGCAGTGCTGGTGGTGATAATGTGAATTTCCGCTTTTGGAATTAAAAACATATTTAATTATTGTATTCAAATAAGCAGAGCAAGGGTTGTTATTCAGGACAACCGCAATTAGTCTGGGTAGGAGGATTAGCCTTAAGCCTGAGTTAATGTTGCATGCCAGTGTCGCGCACCACCAAACAATCTACAAGCGTTGTGAGCTTGTAGATCTGCTCACAGCGACTCGTCTATGAATACAATTTTGATACTTTTAATGGTTGTTTAAGCTTTTATTTCCTCCTATAATGAAACAAAAATCGTTTCATTTAATGGTTTTCAGTCACTCTTTTTTGAAAACTCTGAAGCTTGTAAACAGTAAACACTTGAACAATACACACAAATATGCTCAAATTAAATAATTTCTTAAAAGAAACATGAAAATGTGCAAACTACACATGGGTGCAAAATAAATCCAAACAAATAAAATCCAAATCTATGAACAATATAGACTGGTAAACAGGACCTGAGTTGTCTCTGTACTTGGACAAAATATCTTCACCAAAAATAGCCGCTCTACAAGTTCACAATGTGTTGCATTGTGATGTGAGCTTGTAGATCGGCTATTTTTGGCTAATGACGGGAAAGCGTTCAAGTTGTTAAAAGAAACATGCGCAAACTTTACATTGGTGCAAATCCAAACAAAAAAGTGCAAATCTATAAACTATATACACATGCAAATGTACAAATCCTTAGTCTAGTGGTTGGGGATCTGGGACACTGTCTCTGCAGGACCTGGCCATGTTGTCAAAAGATGTCCAAGAAATGCTCCATCTTCAGGAGCTGGTCTGCTTACGAGCTCTTTCCTGCTCCTCCCAGGAGTGCTCGTCACACTGGTCCCTTTTCCTCTTCCCTGTAAAGAATGTGATGCATTTAATAAAAACATTCATAAAACAGACAGTGCATACAAGTCCATAGCCAAAGTCAAATCACTTGGTCCACTTGATTAGGACCTTGATTACAAGGCATTTTCCTTGCTACTTTATTTTAAGGTTGCCTAGTTATGAGATGACTGCTCCTTGTATTGTGTCTAGCAGGCAAACAGTCACACAACACACAAGTTACAGTTAACATTCAATTCAAAATTCACAAAAGCAGCCAGCTTTAAAATATATCAACGAACTGATTGAGTATCCTTGCTCTTACAGTAGGCCTACTGTACACGGTGTTAATTGATTCATTTGTAACTCTGGGTCCAAAAATGTAACAATCTGCTTAGTACTTACATGTGTGTCTCAGAGTTAAACTGATTGTGTATACATTATTATTTATTATTACAAATGGTTTACCTGCAGCTGGGGGTTGTGTGGGAGTCACGTCAGTGTCAGGAGCATCATCATCATCATCATCAGGGAGGGGAACGGGCCATCCATGGTTACCACCTTGCAGCTTAGCACAGGATGCCTGACCACTGGACTGTGATCTGGTGAAGTATCTGGTCGCTGGAGACAGAGTCGACTTTCCTTCGCTGGCGACGTCAATTTGGGAAAAGTCCAGTCGCCTTCTGTGCGCCATGATTATTAATCTAGCAACAACAAGAACAACAACAAAAACGCTAAAAGCAATGTTTCAATTCTTTGAAAACGCACACAACGTTTCGCAGCTTTGGTAAATGATACACATTATGTTATTGGTTGCATTCTCCTTACGCCATGTGGGCCTGATGTACCTGCGTGTCCTGCCCACCAAAAGAAGACATGCTGCGAGAGAGAGAGAAGAGAGAGAGAGAAGACGAAGAGGATACAACAACGGTGTCTAGCGGAAACGGTGCGTGTATAAACCATGGTGTGTGTGTGTGTGTGTGTGTGTGTGTGTGTGTGTGTGTGTGTGTGTGCGTGTGTGCGTGTGTGTGTGCTGCGCGCAAATTACCGGATACAGACAGTAGGCGGGCTCTAGACCGGATTAGATGACCGGATGACTATAACCAATTCCAAATAGAAACCCGGCTTTCATAGCGTGGAGCAGTGGTGGAACAACAAGTTCTCAAATTCCTACTCTTTTTCTCTTTCTGACTGATAGCAATGAAACAGAGCTACTGTGGAGTAGGCCTATATTCTCTGTGAGGAACAGACAGACAGGCAGGCAGGCTGAGCTCTGCCTCTGCATTTGTTTGTAGGCCTACATGGATTACATTATGGAAGCATGTGCTCCTGAGAATAGCACATTTTGCAATATACCCCTTTCTGCCCCTCCCAGATGGGCCCAGATAGCTGATCTGGGCCCAGAGCCCTAGAATGGAGAGTTGCGTCACTCCCGTTCACTTCATGGGGCCAGGTCTTCTACGCACACATCTATTGGCGTATAGGGACTGTCGGTTATGACATCACCGTAAGATTCGGGGCTTAACTCCGCCCACTTTGGCGGCCATTGCCATTGCTAGGTCTTGGATGCATCAAGATCAGTCAGTCTGTAGTTCTACTTGTTGAGCTAACTACTTACTTGTGACGGTGGTGTGCAGACAGCGTATCTTCCATCTATTATATCTTTGTCTAGCAGTGACGGTGGTGTGTATCTTCCATCTTTCTAGATTCTATCTTTGTCTAGCAATGGTACGTAAGTGCTGCGTTGTGGGATGTGAAGTCAGCGATAAAAACGGCGGAGTTAAAATGTTCACATTTCCAGCTTGGAAGAGAACCTTTGGCGAACAGATGGATGATATAACCAAGAGATGTCGTATGGCTTGGGTGTCTGCTGTAAGAAGAAACAAAATAACCTTTGAAGATATTCCCACACACTTGGTTTTACTGTTTATAGGGAATGTTATATTATTATAAACCGATCTTTATTTCCAAAGCAATGGATGAATGTGATGGCTGTTCTGATCTGCTTGTGCTCTTTCTGCGGTCATGCATGGACAGCCGAAGTCGCGATTTTAGCGTGATATCTTTTTATTGGGAGACAAAAAAATATATTGGGAGAAAATTGACGGAGTAATGGCCGAGTCAAATTGCAAGTGGTCTTGGCAGTGGCCCAATAACTGGCTGTGCTGTAGGCACGCTATGTGGTGTAAAGTAATTAAGTATATTTACTTAAGTACTGTACTTAAGTACACTTTTGAGTTATGTACTTTGCCAATATCTTTACTTCTTCTCCACTACATCTCTGATCCAAATATTGTAGGCCTACTTTTACTGCACTGCATTTATTTCAAAACTTTAGTTAGTAATGCTAGGCCTACTATACTTTGTAGATTTTGATTATGATTACAAAACATCATTAACCACTTCAGCATATACATATATTTTGACCATTTGAAAATAGCCGATCTACAAGCTCACAATGTTAGATCCATGCTATTTTCAAAAGATGTTTTGATAACTTGAAAGGGACATTCTGCACAATGAGTAGGCCTACTTTTACTGTTGGTACTTTAAGTACATTTTGATACCATTACCAATACTTTTATACTTTTACTCATGTACATTTTGAATAGGCCTACTACTGGACTTCGACTTGTAATAGAGTAGCTAGAGTAGCCTACACTTGCATTGACCAATCCATCTTGTCTACAACCAGAGAACTGTCATTGCTGTTCTCCGGTCATCGCTTCCTTTTATCCAAGAGTCTCACAAGAAAGATAGGCTAGCAACGAACATGGCGGGCGGAAGTGGCCTATTTTTGCAAGGCCACGCCCAGTCCTCACCCCCTATAGTGACAAACAGCCAACCGGAAGTTTACAAAATGCATTGAAGTCTATGAGGTGTAAAGTGACAATGAACCACGTGACCAGCGCTGTTTCTGACCCCGCGGTGACACCACTCTCTGATTATACTGCTCTGGCTGGGCCCAGATACCACGATTTTCCTACGCCCCATAGTGCATTGCGCAGACGTTTGCACCGATCTTCCGCCGCCGATTTACAAGCTCACAACGGGTTGCATCTGCGACGCGACGTGAGCTTGTATGTCTGCTGTTAAACCCGGAAGTTTGGTCCTGATAGTCTCCAGTAAACCCCCGGGGAAAATTGTGGATAGAGTTAAGCACACATCATCAGTTACAGAAGAAAACACAGTAGGGGACCTATTTATTATAACTCTATGTAGGGGACCTACAACATGGTTCAGTGATGATGATAAGGAGTAAAGATATTTGAAACGGAGTGGGCTCCTCAATGTTAAATTGTCTATTTTACAAAATGATATATATAAAAAATGTGAGGCCTAATAGCCTATTACCTCAGTCGATCAGTCATGATGGGCACAAACAAGAAGTTAAAGGGTACATTTAGGTCTGATAATGAGAAACTACATCTGCATGTTCAAATAATGCATACTTTACATTATTACTTCAGACCATTTTCCAAATCCTTATTTTTTATTTTACATTTTGGGAGGAAAAGGCCAATTTAACATTGAGGTATCCTGCCCACAATGTTTGGGTGCCCACTATGCAGCCAGCAGCTGTGGGCCTATGCTGTGAAACTTCGTCCTTTACATGAAGTGCAAACATGAAGGCACAAATGACGACAGTATAATGTACAGAATAGAAGGCTCAAGGCTGGCCTTGACAGAGAGAATCATAGCCTATTTGCCCTGAAACATAACTGTCATATCATGACATACAACCGTCATATTCTCAATTGAAGTGGATGGTAGCGACCAGTGTGGACACTACCATCCACTTCAATTGAGAACGATATTTTTTTAATCTTTATCTTCATCTTTCCCGGTTGGAATGACCCTTAAGCCTATGTAAATGTAAGGGGGTGGAAGACAGCGTTATTTCTTTTTTTTGTTAAAATGTATTTCTTTGGAAACTCCTGTGTTTTATTGTTATTTTGCTTTAATTGAATACTATCTTATTGTTTCCCCTATTATACATTTTGTGGTTGTTCTGTGTCTAACGCTATTTCTCCCTGAATGAACTTGAATGAACTCCTCTTCCGGAACTGTGTGTGTGAAAGAACTGGATAGGATAACGAGCGGCTGCTACGCGGCCAATGGGAAAAGAGTGATGTCATGCCCGGCCAATGAGAGACTGGTGTCGAGCAGTGGGCGGCCTTTATAAGTGGGACTCTGTCACTCTGTTACTGAACGTGAAAGGAGGAGGACGTGTGTGTGAGGCAGGTGAACAGGCAGAGGTGACCAGTGTTATGAGGGACTGAGGACAGACACAGGAGGGCATGAGCAGTGAGCCCTACCTGGAACTATTGATGATGAACTTGAGTGAGCTCCCCAGTGCAACGCAGTGAGTCAGACAACACGGTGGCCCAGCAGAACCGGTGAAGTTCCCGCGGACCATCTATCCTGACCAGGCGAGCCGAGACGAGCCGCTCCATCCGAGCTGACTAGAGGGGTCGCAGTGGTGACAGTGGTGTCGTGCGCAATACCCGCACAGGCAGCCATTGGCTGCCTCCGTGTGAGTAGAGAATCTGTGCACCATTTTGTCTCTTCAAGCCACTGACCTGAGTTATGCCAATAAGTTAAAGTATACAAGGATACTGGCCTATTTTCCTTGTTCGCAGATACGAAGGCCTGAGACGTAGATGTTACTGAAGAGTTGCTGTGTCCCTCTACACGTCTTCTACTCACCCTGCTTATTATCATAATTATTATTATTATTATACCTGCCTGCGCCTATTAGTAATATATATATAACACACGTCCTCTTTGAGCTAATGATTTGCAATATTCATATTATTATATATACGCCTTAAATTGCTAAGTGGCGAATATTGCACCCGCACTTTAATTGTGCGGTGGGAATTGATAAAGGGAGGAAATTACCCGGGTTGTGATCTTATTGTTGGTTGTTTTTAGGTTTTTTAGTTAGAAGCGCTATTTAGGAGTGTTAGGGTTTTATTTGTGTTTTGAATGGTTTTATGGCGTATAGAAGCCCCTGTATTTTAGATAATAAAGAACTTGTTATACCTTTGGAAATACTGTGTCCGGCTCCTTCTCTCCTGGGTTTATATTGCTCTGAACACCTGAAAAACGTACCTGTGTGTCTTAAAAGGGTTATTATTATATATCTCCTTTTCCTCTTTTATAGAGGTGGCGTTGTCGGAAGTCTTATAATTATATATGGAAATGCTAATGATAATACTGAAATAATACACTTGAATCAAAAGGTGTGTACTATAATTATTTATTTGCAAATCCAAGGAAGTAAGGTGTTGACAAAGAGTACCAGTTTATTCTGGCTGTTAATGTGAGTCTGGCCACTCTTACATTTGACGTGGGTCGGCAGGATCGGGTACAGAGCAATATAAAGGAGAGATTGAACAATTGTGTGTGATTTAAACTTGTGGTTCGTAATGATGATGATGCCGGTTTACCCAGGCGCCCCCTGGCTGCCAACGTTTAAAGGTACGGAGGGCGAAACGAAATATAGAGAATGGAGGGTACAGATTAGAGGGCTATTGAGCACCCAAGATGTCACAGAGGTAAAGAAAGTTGCTATCTTACTACAAACCTTAACTGATGAGGCTAGACGGCAGGTCAATGTATTGGATGACGGAGATCGAGACACAGTAGAAAAACTGTTTGCTTATTTAGACAGTGTGTATAAAGAAACGGTCCCTGTCTCAAAAGTACGCTCACAATTTTATAGTTGTACACAGCGCTCAGGGGAAAGTGTTAATGCGTTCATTCTAAGATTGAGAGAACTGTTTTGTGGGTTGCGACGATACGATGCCGCTACAGCCCCCTCCGATGCCGTTCTCCGAGATCAGTTTCTCCAGGGGTTAGCTGAGGGCCCGCTTGGCCAAGCCCTGCGCATATATGCTCGACGTCATCCCGACGAAGACTTCGCCGCACTACGACAGGAGGCCTTGACCTTGGACGTGGAACATGGAGGTACGCCAGCTACTGAAATTGTTTGTCATGCTATTAACCCAGTAACTGTCCCTGTGCCATCACAGACCTCTGCTTGGAGAGAGGAACTGAAGCGAGAAATAATGGAGGATGTCAAAACACAGATGAAGGGGTTTACGAAGGAATTGATGAACGAAATGAGACCGCTCATGCAAGCCGCCGCTCCAGCTGTGCGCCCCGCGCCGCCGCCACCACAGCCAGCCTACGTGCCACCGCCGCGCCGTTATGCACCACCACAGAGAAATGAATGGGACAGGGAAGGCAGGCCCATCTGTCGACAGTGTAACCAGCCGGGCCATATAGCTAGATGGTGTGCGAACGGCCAGCCGCCGTTAAACTGAGTTGTCCTGTCGCCGCGGTCCAGTCGACAGGAGGTGAGTCATCTGTGCTACGAACCAGGGCCAATGATGTGTTTATTGGGCAATGTCCCACGGTTAATGTGCTAATGGGGAGCGTTCGATTACAAGGGCTGCTTGATACGGGGTCACAAGTCACTTTAATGCAACAGAGTTTATTTACTGAACACTTTTCCCAAACTGATTTAGGGACGGGGCCGCTCGTTTTTAAGTTACGGGCAGCAAACGGGCTGGATATACCCTACACTAATTATGCGGTATTTGATCTAGAATTGGAGGGAGTACGAATCCCGGGGAGGGGGGTCGTCATTGTTAAAGATGAACACTGTACGCAACCGCTCATTATTGGCATGAATGTAATAAGTGCATGCTGGCGTACTCTGTTCAAATGGCCTGGGAGGGTTGCTTTTCCCCCGCGCCAAGCAAATTCTCTATGGAGAGATGCGTTTGCTGCCTGCCAGCGCATTGAAACGGTGACGAATGATGATGGCTCCTTGGGCTATGTGTGGCCTGGTCGCCGTCAGAAGATACGAGTACCTGCTCAAAGTGAAGTGGTTGTATGGGGACGCACGCGCCGGGGCCCGCGAGGGACTGACTACGAGGCGTTGGTGGAGGCCTTGACGGACAGGCACCAGCTGGGGGTGGCGCGCGCCTTGGTCACTGTGCGGGGAGGGCGGGTTCCTATTCGCCTCTGTAATCCCTTTCCCTATAGTGTCACCGTGGGACGGTACCAGAAGCTGGGGAAATTGTATCCGGCCCAGGATGCTGATGTCCGGGGGGACCGGGACCTGAGTCTGTCCATGTCTGCGGATGGCCTGGTGGAGGTCGCCCTGGTGAGTGCCACGGAGGACGGACCCGTGCGCACTCTGTCCCAGGAGCTCCAGGGGCTCGCCGATCGAACTGATCTACCCCAGGGGGAACAAGAGGAACTGCAGGCTATGCTGACGAAGTGGGAGAAGGTGTTTGCTGTACATGACGAGGATTTTGGACAGACGGAGGCAGTACAACACCAGATCCATACCGCTGACGCTGCGCCTATACGTGAGCGACACCGGCCGCTGCCGCCCGCCATGTATAAAGAGATGAAGATCTTGCTAAGTGACATGATGGACAAGGGAGTGATCACTGAGAGCTGTAGCCCGTGGGCCGCGCCGATCGTTCTGGTGAAGAAAAAAGATGGCAGCTGGAGGTTCTGTGTCGACTACCGTAAGCTGAATGCAGTAACGCACAAGGACGCGTTTCCCCTGCCGCGCATCGAAGAGACGTTGACGAGCTTGACTAAGGCCCAGTGGTTCTCGACTCTTGACTTAGCCAGTGGATATTGGCAGGTGAGCATGGATCCACGGGATCAAGAAAAAACTGCCTTTACGACCCCTTTGGGGTTATTTGAGTTTAAACGAATGCCCTTTGGGCTGTGTAATGCGCCAGCCACATTTCAGAGACTTATGCAACACTGTTTAAGTGGCCAAGTGGCCGAGTCTTTATTAGTTTATTTAGATGATATTATTATATACTCCCCTGATTTCTCTTCTCATCTACAGCACCTGGATCGCGTGTTCCAGCGGTTATGGAAACACGGGCTTAAACTGCGCCTGGACAAATGTAAGCTGCTACAACGTGAGGTGAAGTTTCTGGGCCACGTCGTGGACCGAGAAGGAGTGCGGCCGGACCCAGACAAATTGGTGGCAGTCCGGGGGTGGGCCACTCCAACGACGGTACGGGAGGTTCGTGCGTTCTTGGGCCTCGCAGGTTATTACCGCCGGTTCGTGGAGGGCTTTGCTGCCATTGCACGGCCACTAAATAACCTGTTAATTGGGATCTCCGTTGATAATAAGTCCTCACAGCAGCTGATTAGGTGGACCACTGAATGTCAAAATTCATTTAATGCGTTAAAGAGTGCCCTCACTCAAGCTCCTGTACTGGCGTATGCGGACTATGATCAACCTTTTGTGGTATACAGATGCGAGTAACCAAGGCCTGGGCGCTGTGTTGGCTCAAATGCAGGATGGGAGAGAACGAGTTATTGCTTATGCAAGCCGCAGTTTGCACCCCACTGAACAAAATGATGCTAATTATAGTTCCTTTAAACTAGAATTATTGGCTCTTAAATGGGCTGTCACGGAAAAGTTTAAGGATTATTTGGCTGGAGCTCATTTCACGATTTTCACAGACAATAACCCGGTGGCGCATCTCCAGACAGCTCGACTAGGAGCCATAGAGCAGCGTTGGGCGGCGCAACTGGCGTCGTTCACGTTCGATATCAAGTACCGCCCAGGAAAAAATAATGCTAACGCTGATGCCTTGTCCAGGTTCCCCGTACAGCCTACGACAGTTGCGGCGGTGGAGCTGACGCCTGCAGCCACGAACAGCCTTGGTGAGTGGCAGAGCGCGCAGAGACAGGACAAGGATATCCAAATGGTGATGCGGTGCGTAGAGAGGGGCACGCACCCCACCTTGACGGAGAAGAGGAATTGGACGAGAGGGGCGGTCCAGTTATTACGGCAGTGGACGAGGCTGCGCGTGGAAGGGGGGGTATTGTATCGTCATGTGACTGACCCTTATACCCAAGAAGAATACTTACAGATTGTTTGTCCCAATTCCAGGCAGGAGGAGACGTGGAGAGAGATGCATGTGGCCGCTGCGCACGCTGGTGTGGATAGGACTCTAGCACAGCTCCGCAGACGATTCTATTGGCACGGCATGGAGGGGGAGGCACGTCGCTATCATCAGGGGTGCGTTAATTGTGGCTTACAGAAAACTAGGATGGAGCCTAGGGCTCCTTTACAGCCGTTTGAAGTTTCCTACCCTCTAGAAGTGGTGGCGATTGATTTTCTCACGTTGGGGCGACCAGCAGACCCCTGTCAGAATATCCTTGTAGCAACTGATTTATTCACTAAATATAGTTGGGCTATTCCGACACGTGATCAAACTGCTCAGACCACTGTCCGTGCGCTATGGACCCATGTAATCCAGCCTTTCGGTTGTCCAGCTCGTTTTCACTCGGACAGGGGGGCCAACTTCGAGTCCGCCCTTATGCAACAATTATGTAATAATTATGGTATTACCAAGAGCCGTACGACGCCCTATTATCCGGCCGGAAATGGTGGCGCGGAACGATTTAATCAAACGTTACTTAATCTGTTACGTTCTTTGGATGCTGACAAGCACGGCCGATGGCCTGAGCACCTCCCCGAACTGGTTCACGCTTATAATAACACTCCCCACAGTGCCACTGGCTATGCCCCAACGTTTCTGATGTTTGGTCGCCATCTGCGACGCCCCGTAGATGTAGAGCTAGGAGTGCAAGCTCAGCAAAGTAGGCTTACTGTAGGAGACTGGGTCCATGATCACAGACGGAAACTAAATGACGCTTATCGTACTGCAGGGCATAGGATGGGAGGTATGGCCGAGCAGAGAAAGCGCATGTATGACAAACGGGCGGGTATCCCACCGTTGGTACCGGGTGAGCGAGTGTGGGTGAGGAACCGAAACAGACAAGGCCAAGGAAAGCTGGCTTCTTGGTGGGACCCCGAGCCGTTTGTGGTAGTGGGCACGGTAGGAGATGCGGGAGTGGTGTATAGGATTCGGCCAGAGAAAGGAGGGCGGGATCGAACAGTACACAGGAACGCGTTGAAGGTCTGTGTAGCGCCTCGTGAGCTGGGTGGGAGAGTTGAGCCAGTGTCTCCACCACCAGCGCCTGGTCCAATATGGAGACAGTGTTATGGGTTCTTCCCCACGGCTCCGCGCCGTTCGGGGAGAGTCAATCTGGGACAGCCACCTCAGCGTTATAGCCCAGGTTAAGCTAGCTGCAGGGACTGCCAGCGATTTAAGTAGGGGGGAGTGTAAGGGGGTGGAAGACAGCATTATTTCTTTTTTTTGTTAAAATGTATTTCTTTGGAAACTCCTGTGTTTTATTGTTATTTTGCTTTAATTGAATACTATCTTATTGTTTCCCCTATTATACATTTTGTGGTTGTTCTGTGTCTAACGCTATTTCTCCCTGAATGAACTTGAATGAACTCCTCTTCCGGAACTGTGTGTGTGAAAGAACTGGATAGGATAACGAGCGGCTGCTACGCGGCCAATGGGAAAAGAGTGATGTCATGCCCGGCCAATGAGAGACTGGTGTCGAGCAGTGGGCGGCCTTTATAAGTGGGACTCTGTCACTCTGTTACTGAACGTGAAAGGAGGAGGACGTGTGTGTGAGGCAGGTGAACAGGCAGAGGTGACCAGTGTTATGAGGGACTGAGGACAGACACAGGAGGGCATGAGCAGTGAGCCCTACCTGGAACTATTGATGATGAACTTGAGTGAGCTCCCCAGTGCAACGCAGTGAGTCAGACAACACGGTGGCCCAGCAGAACCGGTGAAGTTCCCGCGGACCATCTATCCTGACCAGGCGAGCCGAGACGAGCCGCTCCATCCGAGCTGACTAGAGGGGTCGCAGTGGTGACAGTGGTGTTGTGCGCAATACCCGCACAGGCAGCCATTGGCTGCCTCCGTGTGAGTAGAGAATCTGTGCACCATTTTGTCTCTTCAAGCCACTGACCTGAGTTATGCCAATAAGTTAAAGTATACAAGGATACTGGCCTATTTTCCTTGTTCGCAGATACGAAGGCCTGAGACGTAGATGTTACTGAAGAGTTGCTGTGTCCCTCTACACGTCTTCTACTCACCCTGCTTATTATCATAATTATTATTATTATTATACCTGCCTGCGCCTATTAGTAATATATATATAACACACGTCCTCTTTGAGCTAATGATTTGCAATATTCATATTATTATATATACGCCTTAAATTGCTAAGTGGCGAATATTGCACCCGCACTTTAATTGTGCGGTGGGAATTGATAAAGGGAGGAAATTACCCGGGTTGTGATCTTATTGTTGGTTGTTTTTAGGTTTTTTAGTTAGAAGCGCTATTTAGGAGTGTTAGGGTTTTATTTGTGTTTTGAATGGTTTTATGGCGTATAGAAGCCCCTGTATTTTAGATAATAAAGAACTTGTTATACCTTTGGAAATACTGTGTCCGGCTCCTTCTCTCCTGGGTTTATATTGCTCTGAACACCTGAAAAACGTACCTGTGTGTCTTAAAAGGGTTATTATTATATATCTCCTTTTCCTCTTTTATAGAGGTGGCGTTGTCGGAAGTCTTATAATTATATATGGAAATGCTAATGATAATACTGAAATAATACACTTGAATCAAAAGGTGTGTACTATAATTATTTATTTGCAAATCCAAGGAAGTAAGGTGTTGACAAAGAGTACCAGTTTATTCTGGCTGTTAATGTGAGTCTGGCCACTCTTACATAAACATCCACAGAGCAGACTAAATGCAAGTGGTAGTTGGATCTGTAGGCTATTTGTCATTATTACACAGCACTTTAGACTAAAATGTTCACTTCACTGCAGCCTTTCAGGTAGGTGTTCTGTGTGAACGTGTGTACTGTCTGTCTCTTCATCACCTGGACAGGTTTGCTGTGCACTGTCTCCCTCCTGCCCAGCTATCACCTGCCAGTCAGTCTCTAGGGCTGCACTCAGACTGGAACGCACTAAGTTGTGTGAGAGTTGTGTGGGGGAGGCGGGGGGCAGAGACAGCACAATGCATTCCGGATGGAAGTCTAGTGGTTTGAAGTCTAGTGCGTGTTGTGTGCTTGTTGGATGGTGCTCTGTGCAACCACAGGACTCTCATTAGACTTCAAACCACTAGACTTCCATCCCGAATGCATTGTGCTGTCTCTGCCCCCTGCCTCCCCCACACAACTCTCACTCAACTTAGTGCCTGACTGTCTGTGGGAAGCCTAGGACTCCTCAAGGTATTTCATCTCTTCACACACACACACACACACACACACACACACACACACACACACACACACACACACACACACACACACACACACACACACACACACACACACACACATGCTGACCATTACATTTGTTTTTATGGAGTTAAAACGAAAATGGAACAAATAACAACTCAGAACCCCCCCATTGTTGAATGGCTGGAAACACCACTGTAGACACAAAAAGAGTTATGACTTCATATGAAATTATTGACACACACACACACACACACACACACACACACACACACACACACACATACACACACACACACACACACACACACACACACACACACAGCCACCACCCAGATATTTTACATGGCAGTATCTATACCGACAAGAGACAAGTCAATTTGAGAGTTATGCGAGTTACGTCTGTGTGTAACCACATGATATGTGTGTGAGCACCCGCACGTGTGTGTGCGTGTGTGTGTCTGTCTGTGTGCGTGTGTGTTCTTTTGATTCTTACTGAAAAGCAGTTCAAGCCAACTTGACAGGGCATGCCTAAAGCATTTAGTCAGGAATGTACCTTCTACCTTTCTATACACAGTCAAGTCCTCAGTGTGTTTTTATCCTTTTGTAACTCTGAGAGTGTACAGATGGAACCAAAAGGACCATTTGTACACCCATCAGAGTTAAATGAACACTGAGCACTGCCTGTCTACATGTTATTAATAGGCCAGAGGATGCAGTGTACAGTCACCAAGCGAAGATGTCTCTTTCCTGTCAGCAGATTGTAAAACAGTGACTTTGATTAAGTGGGAGTGTATAGCACCACAACAACGTCAGGAGAAAATTACAAGGGTAAACCCGAAGATGGACAAGCAGACAAAACTTGTGCAAAACAATGATAACACGTTTTCAAGGCCAAGAGAACACACAAGAAAAACTAGAAAATTAAAACGAAGGACAATCTCTTTCGAAAGACAAATCTCCGCAAGTTCATATAGGGCCATGTAGGATGTAGTTATTGTGGACCAGCAATGTTGGGAATTTGCCAATCAGGATGGAATAGGAAGAATCGCACAGATCCGTCTTGATCACATGACCATAAAGATTATGCGTGATGTTTGAACAAAATCTGGAGGTCAATATAAAAACAAAAATCTATTTAGCAAAATCGGCCTCCTGGTGGCGCTATAATGATATGGCAATGTGAAAAGGGTGGCATTTGTTCCTCAATGTAGCATGATTATGCATGCAAAGTTTCACAGCAATGGGACGATGCATTCATGATTTGAGGCATTCTGTTCAAAATGGGCCACTCATGCAAACTTTAGATGTCAATCTTAGCCAATCAGGATGGAATATGAAAAAAATTACAGATCCGTCTTGATCACATGAAAGATACTGAGTATCGATTTACCTGATGTTTGGACAAAATCTGCTGGAGTAATATAAAAAAATGGCCAACGGTGCAAAATGGTGCAAAACTTAGTCTCAGCCGCGCCTTTGGTGGAGACAATGACACTCATGAGTTCTAAACCATGTTAGCTCCTCTACCGTGGCATGCTACAGCCATTCTGAGCCACAACCCTCACACCTGGCTCAGAGATCTTTCATACTTTATTCTATTTACTTGACTTCAACCTAACCTGTCATTAGTTAACTAGAAAATGTACTTTCTGAGTCAATCTGGATGCCTAAATTGTAAATGGTCCTTTTTGACCCAAAAGGTAATCATCTCTTCACGGCGACAAGACAGATCATCCCTACCATTCCTACCCCGTAGAATCCCCTCAAGTACCCCTGGTGGTCTGCGGCCCCTATAAGTTGAGAACCACTCCTCTAGTGTGTGTTACAAGAGAGCAGGTTATTTCCCAGGGTCAAGGGTCAGACTTCAGGTCAGGTTTGTGTGTGTACAGGCTGTAGCAGAGTTACGCGAGGTTGTGAGAATTCAGTTTGAGTGAGACCGTGTCGGTATTTGCAGGTGTTTGTCACGGTTTGTGCATGTCTTTATTTTATTTTTGAAGAGTGAATCCCCTTTTTTGTGCATCAATATATATATATATATATATATATATATATATATATATATATATATATATATATACCTATATATATACACCTGGGGAAAAGAGCACCAAAACTGTCCCACTCTGTCTGTCTGTCTGTCTGTCTGTCTGTCTGTCTGTCTGTCTGTCTGTCTGTCTGTCTGTCTGTCTCTCTGTCTGTCTCTCTGTATCTCTCTCTCTCTCTCTCTCTCTCTCTCTCTCTCTCTCTCTCTCTCTCTCTCTCTCTATCTCAAGGCAACGTTAAGACAGCATGTTTATAGAACAGTATGTTCTGACCTGACTCACTGGGGCTGATGGGAGCAAATGTCAACAATAACAACAGCAGCATCATTAAAGGAGCAAATCTCCATATCTAAATGTTTTCCCCACCACTAAATATCACATTTCTGTAAGCAAAGATCAAGAGAAAAATGGGCACAGCACAAAACATAGACTGGCTATCCCCTGCAGGTACTATTTCAACCTGGCAGATGAAAACAGAGCAGAGCACAAGATTTGGTGCTGTTGCATGGAAATAGGTTACAGTAGGTATGTGTGCATGATTCTGAAATATAAGTCAGTTTAAAGTGCTTGGTGCCAAGCACTTCTGCTTGCTCACTGTCTGAAGAACAAATAATGTGAAGTAAAGTGAACTGTGCCGTGTCTTGTTTAACCACATAAGCCCCATATACTTTGTGGTACAACGAATTGAGGAAATGGCACATCTACAAGCTCACAGAGTGTCACGACACGATGCACTGTGAGCTGTAGATCTGATATGTTCACTATCTTTGAACATGCAAAGAAAATAAGAATCTTAAAGATTTGTTCAAATGTTCACCTATAAAATGGACACCAAGTTGAAAGTGTCCCTATGTGTATGTAGAGAAATAACAAAGTGGGAAGATTGTTTTCAGCATTTGATGGTCTTTAAATTCTATGCAAAATGTGTGATTGTAACCCAAAGGATATATTTTGGAAAGGCTAGCAGGCTGTTACATGCCCAGTACAATGATACTATAACATAGGAATAGCAGAGTGGAAGTAGATGGAAGGCATTTAGCAGGAAAGGAAAGGTGTTGTCAAGCTCAGCTTAAAGGTCTGTCATGTTTAGCACATTGACTATGACTCACGGTACATACTTGACATTGCTGCCGACCGTGTTTTAAAGCATGCCATGCTTTGTTTGATTTTGGAGGACACTTTATGAAAAGCAACATGCAGAGACTTGAAACTTGCTCAAATATAACTGAAATGTTTTGGTCAAAGTTGTGCTATTGTTGCGAGTTAATGCATTATAATGCATTTTGGACCACTGTTTTTTTTACATTTGTTCGGGTAAATTCTGTCATCTTAATAACTTAAAATAAATCCATTAACAAGAAAAAGATCACTGTTTATATATGATAACATTGACCATACACTATACCGTAGTATTGACAATATTGGCAAACAGCTTCGGCTATATAACACCGGCGTGGTCCTATAATGGGTGTATACATTGATTTTATTTTTTAAAGATACGCTTTTGGGGCTTTTTATGCCTTTATTGGATAGTACAGTAGACTGACAGGAAATGGGGGGAGAGATGGGGTGTGACATGAGGCAACGGTCGTCCAGATCGTACCGGCGACACCGCAAGGCATCCATGCCTACAGTATGTGGCAATGCCTAAGTGGTATGCACCTGGACCATACCACTTGTAAACACGGGCACCCTGTGTATACAATGATTGACTATTGGTTAACTGAAAATTACATAAAGATAAAATTGATACACAGCTTGAGGTTCCGTATTTTTAATTTGACAGGATGCACAATGAATGCCCTCCTATGCACACAAATGTCAGTTTGTCTCCATTCAAAAAAGATAAACCATCCTCTCACATTCCACTGTCTCTGTGTCACTACAGTGCTGATGTAGTGCTGACTCAGTAAAGGTCATTCGTGAGATCTGGAACAAGTTGCTGAACAAGTCTGTCTGACCAAATAACATGATTTCAACATTCAAATTATGCTCTTTACAACCTAGAGTCTAGGACAGTAAAACAAGGGTATTCATTCATGATGAGATTCCCTTGTGATACCGATAATTAGGAACTTGAAGTATACTATGTTCCTTTGATCTAAGCCGGTACGGATCATTCAAATGAACTGCAAAAAATAAAATGTAAGCGGCACACCCATCTGTCCAATTAAAACTTCAAGAGTGCCCTGATCCAGCAAATGTTGAGAACCACTGGTCTAGGATGTAAGAGCTGAATTTCAATCAGTGTTATTTGCATGCAACATTGCAACATTCGGTGCAGACTTTACTGATGAGATCTGTCTCACACTGTACTGTAAACCATGTCCTTGTCAAATCTTTAATCTTGTATTCAGTTCTCAAAAGCTTATCGTCCTTCTCAGGAAGAATAGAAAAATAACATTAGCCTGATTTCAGACTCTGTGCTGAACCAGTCCGCTCAGAGAGTGGGCAGGTCTGTGGGCTGGAGCCAGGCAAAAATAACATCCCTGTCGCGTGGTGTCCAAAATGAAAATTTCAACCACAAATTGCACGAAAAAATCTACAATTCTGTGTAGAACAGTTGAGTTGGGTCTGCTGAAGTTGGTGGAGGGGATAAGAGTGCATTAAATGTTTGTGGTCACAAGGTGTTGTTGATCGGAAAGTTAGGCTGAACATGATGTAGAACACATTGCGTGCATGCGCGCGTGAGTGTGTGTGTCTATTTATCATCAGAGACAGAAATGACGCACAGGAAACCACAGTAGAGAACCTAGAAGACACAATATGAGATATGGTTTTACATAGGACTTCAACAGTTAGTCAACCTTGTGAATTTAACTGATTAGAGAAAAATATCTATTTTTATCAAATCATTTGTTAATAAACAAATAAATATTGTGTGTGAAATGTATGAAATGTAGGCTGGCTGATCATATAGACGCAATCATTGGTTGGTTTACTTCATTGGCTGTCTTTCTGATACATGGGCGCCACAATGCCCATGTATCTCGTGTTGGCTGTGTGTGATGTTTTGGTTTCTCAAGCACCAGATTCAAATTTAAGTTATCTTTAAGATGCTCTTACTCCCCCTCCAAATCGATGCATTGATACCAAGTGTCATCATTTGTTGCCTATCTGGAGAGATTGCCAGAGAGTGTTTTTAATCTAATATGAAGCACGCACATCTTGTCTCCTGTAATATATAAATAAAGAATCCACTATAGTCTGACAAACTCAGGCAACTCAGTTGGGCTTTCTTCCACCACACTTTTGCACGCACACCTAAAGCACCACCTGTTGTTGGCATCTTTCTGTCTGAACTGTTGAAAGCAGACAGAGAACCTCAGGCTGTAGTCTGGCCCAGAAGGGGTTAAGATATGACAAGTACCTGGGGTTCTACTTCTACCCCACTGAGCCTTTAACGTTATCAGTAAAATAAAAGTCAAATCTACAACCCACAGTCAACCAAAATGGATCAGTCTAGGAATATGACTCAATGAATCTTAGTGATTTTTGTAAAACAAAATCAATACAAACCCAACAAACCGAAAGAAGCAAGGCACTCTATTATTGTTCATGTAACAGAATACTCACCTTGGTCTTATTTGTTTAATAACTAAATAAAAGACACTCTATTATTGTTCATGTAACAGAATACTCAACTTGGTCTTACTAACCAAATAAGTTACCTCATGTTCCTTTGATACCAAAAAGAACAACAAGAAAGAGACAGTATTAGAAAAGGCGTTACAAAGTCTTAATAGAGATATATTAAGAGAGATATTTTATACGTATATAATTGAATAACATTTATATAAAATAATAACATTTATATAATATATCAATATTAACTAATCATATGCCTTTTGAAACCATGTTAGACATTGTCCCAAGATAATTTGACTACATTGCAGGAAGTGGATAGTGTACTGCTCACAACATTTGATTTGGAGATGATTAGTACATCTTGGAAGTAATCTTCCCAGCTAGGGATGAAAAGCATTCAGAGTTGATCAAGCTGATCTCTATTAGTCTGTGGCAGTCTATGTACAGTATATGAGGGACATTGAGGCAGTAGTAAGGAACTGTCTGTGCTTTGTTTAACCAAGAGATGTAGGATATATAGACTTGGCCCTGCCCTGACCCTACTGGTCTCCCATTGGACTGCTGCCATTCCAGCACTTATGTAGCACATTTTAAACTTGGCCTTGAATTCGTTTGATTTCCTTGTTTGTGTGCTTTTTTCATTTTTGTACATTTTTATATTGGTGCCACACTATAATGCTGAACAGGCCTCACATGAAAGTGGGACCTCCTGGTTAAATAAAGGTTAAAAAGCTAACAAATCATTCCTTGACATCACACCCTATTGGACTGAAATAAAATCTGCCAAAAAAACTGTACAAAAACTGAAATTATTATTTAGTCACAACCAGCTGAAAGCCATTTCACCTCCACTGTCTCCTAAAATAGGAGATCTACAAGCTCACAGCTATTTTTGGTGCAAGACAGAGATTATTTGAATCAATCACCTGTTGAATTCACTTGAGTGAGTTGACTCATGAGTGAAACATTGATGATTTTAAAAATCGATTTTTAAGCATCGAGGAAATATCATATGGATTGTGAAAAAGATTGTATTAGGATTGTGATAATTGCCATGTATTCTGGTTGAGATAGATAGAGGAGAGAGTGCATCTGACATGCATGATGATGATGAGGATGATGATGATGATTCTCTGCCTGGTTGTGTTTAGTTCCATTCCATATGCCACTAGCGCTCTCTGGTGGATAGACAGGTGTAAAAAAAGCATGCATAGCACATTGGTCATATTTTGTACATTTACTGTAAGCATATACACTTAATTTGTTCTCTTAGCACTTACACAACTATAAGAGTAAATTAAGTTGAATAACACATATAAATTAAACTATAAACGTACTTATGAGAGGACTCAAACTAGGGTTTAAGTGGTTTTTTAGGTACTTTGGTGCCGTGAAACTCAGTTTCACAAATCACAGGATTGGGACTAGGGCCTAACAACAGTATTCAGATGTTGCTTTAAACCATGTAGGCCACATGGGGCAGTCATGTACTGTCTAGGCATGTGACGTCTTGAGAACAATTGTACTTTTACTCCACTAGAATTATATGAAAACATTAGTTACTATTTACTTTGTAGATTTTGATTATTACAAAACACATGAACCACTTCAGCCATATAGTGTGTGCCAGCGGCTACGTCATTGTAGTCCTTTGTGGCCATTTCTTGGGTCAAAACACAGGTGTTTCAATTGTTTAACACCTGTGTAAGGCTGTGTTTACCCAAGAATGGCCGCTCTTAGAACTACATTTGGCACACCCTAAAACCCTATAGCCTATCCACAAGTTTCCGCGGGAGTTTACTGGAGACTATCCGGACCAAACTTCCGGGTTTAACAGCAGACATACAAGCTCACGTCGCGTCGCAGATGCAACCCCTTGAGAGCTTGTAAATCGGCGCCGGAAGATCGATGCAAACGTTTGCGCAATGCACTATGTGTGGACGGGCCGTGGCCCGGGTTTAGTTTATAGAATTAAGATTCAAAAAGACCCTTCAATATATTCAACTCAGGTTCAAAAATATACAGGTGACCAGTAAAAGATGGGCTGACAAGTATTTCCCCCAAGATTACAGTCTTTATTAAACAAGGCAATGATAAGAACACTTTATTATATCGAAAATAGCAATTAAAACAATCATAAAAAGGGAACAGGTCTAGGCCCTATGTAGTGCAAACAGTAGAACAAAGGGAAAGGGGAACGCTGCAGGTTGGCTGGCCGTAGCCAAAAGGGAAGGGGACTAGCAACAAAAAGGTGTCCTACACAACCGCCTTAAGGGCCAAAACTAAGGCATTCAATAAGGTAAAGAGCATGCAGGGAAGGTGAGTGCAGAAATACCAATAGTAAGATGGTGGGGGAGGGGCACCGCTGTGAGCCTAAACCTCCACCGTCAGAGGGCCACCGTGCACCAAACCTGCAGGCAGAGAAAGGGCAAAAGTTAGTCGTCAAATAGTAACCCGATTCAAATAACCCTGGGTACTTATGTAACTTGCCAATATTGTTTGCAACACTAGATAACAATGAAACAATACATCAGTTTAAATTAGTTCTTGGGGGAAAACTCAACGTTTAAGAGTGTATAAAGGACAATGACAATAACCAATAATAATATTATTAAACCAAACAAAACAAAAGGGGATCAAATGCAAACAAAACCCAAACTGAACAAAACGGCAGTGGCAGTCTATCTATAAAAGAAATAAATCACATATGTTAATAACTATAACACACATATATATATATATATATATACACAGTATATCTATTATATCAAAGCAAACAAAAGTGACCTTTACCTCAAAACTAAAACACAAGGCCCATGGCGATAGGGAATCAAGCACACGGCATCAGTCTATTGGAGCAGGGCCTACAGTGTGACAAACAGAAAGGTAAGTTTCAAGGGCAAACATTGTAATGCTTTTCCCTATTACGGACAGTGACCTTTACCTCCAAACTAAAGCACAAGACACGACAGGGCATCATCAATCACACAACATCAATCTACGGAGCAGGGCCTACAGTGTGACAAACAGAAAGGTAAGTTTCAAGGGTAAATATTGTGATGCTTTTCTCTATTACAAACAACATGAACCTACCAGGGCATGGGACCGAATAGCCTGCAACCTGCTACCACCAAGACAAAAGGAGGAAGGCCCCTACAAGTGTGGCTTTTATAGTCCAACCAATTCATGAAGCAGGAAGTGGGGGGAACCCTGGCCTGTCTCTACGGTAGCTCAGGAAGGACATTTCTGACTGGCTACATATGGGGCGTAGGAAACTCGTGGATACATTTCAGTCATTTGAAGAGCAACTATATAGGCCTATCGGACCGGTTACCCATATATGGAGAGTGGAGACCCCTGGTACCCATTATGGAGATCCATGTACTGTACTGTAGGTATATGGAGATATGCTGTGAAACCCCAAACATGCAGTTATTCGTTATGTGAAAATCCTATGATGATCACATCTGACATCATAATCCCTTTTATGCCCATACCAGACACTTCTTGATATTCCTACTTTTACTTTTGGTACTTTAATGCCAATTACTTCATCATACAAATCATAGCCTACTTTTACTCCAAGTAAATTTTGGTTCTAGACCTTTACTGGTAACAGAGTATTTCTACATTGTACATTTACTTGAGTAAAAAATGTGAGTAGCCTACTTTTTACAATTTTTGCCTGCCTCATCATTGAGCTTCTCGTTTAACTCGTGGCTCGGCAGGAACACACAGCTGGTGGTGATATAGTTGATTAGTTGAATCTATTTAGCAGGTGTGTCCGCCTATTCCACTTTCTGCTGTTGGGTGTCTTTGGCTGCTGTTGGTCTGCTGCGCTGCACTCGTTGCTCCAAGCAAGGTAAGCATGCATCTGATGTTTTGTTTGTTGAAGCTCATGTGGTTTTATTATAATCTTATGTCTTTGCAAGACTCTTTGATGGAAACTGGCGTTTTTCGCTGTAATTTTGCCCTGCTGCTTCGTCAGTTGTAACTTGTAGGCCTTACTGTTTGGCCCAACCCTACCCTCCCCTGCCCCTACCCTCCCCTGCCCCTTCTTTGTATATACTGTTTGTTTAGACTTACTGTTTTCTTTTTTGTTTTTCTTTACATATCTACTGCATAGTACTGTGTTCTATTTGTCTGTCATTCAATGTTATATGAGATACTTCAATGGTTTCCAGTGGAAATAAGTGTAGTCTTTTCATGGATCTCCTTTTAGTAGACCTTGTACCTGTGAACTGTACCGTCATGAAACTGTACCTTTTCCTATGCAAACTTCTAATAAAGTCTTCAATCAATCAATCAAACTCTCTGGGTTTACAGGAAGAAGACTGGGCCCCGGGGACAAGATGTCAGACATCAACACCATTACCACCAAACTGGACAAGTAAGTAGGCTAAGTAGCCTATTGTGTGTGTGTGTGTGTGTGTGTGTGTGTGTGTGTGTGTGTGTGTGTGTGTGTGTGTGTGTGTGTGTGTGTGTGTGTGTGTGTGTGTGTGTGTGTGTGTGTGTGTGTGTGTGTGTGTGTGTGTGTGTGTGTGTGTGTGTGTGTGGTACACTGGTGGCAACTGGGAACGTGGACCATGTGGTGGTGAATAAACAATATTTGTTTGTGGCCTCTTCAGAGTTGGTTCAGGATAATGTTTTTTTTTTTTTTTTAGGCTACACTATAATTTTGCTGTATCCATTCTCAAGATCGCAAAGTGTTTGTCTGGGCAGTGTCGAGGCCGAGGGACACTGACAGCTGTAGAAGACAGATTTTAGTTTGCATCTACTTAATCTGACCTGTATTGACAGAAAATGTTTGAGCCAATAGCCAATGAAAAGATTTGAAAGAAATTGAAAACCACTTGAAAGAAATGAAACACCACTGTCCATCTTATGAAACTTAAATTCATGGAAGCTGGGGTGGAAATAATTTCACCCGCTTTATCACTAAAATTGTGATGTGGCTGAAGTTGAGTTGATTATTTATACAGTTTGGTATCCACGAGTTTCCAACGCCCCATAGTGCATTGCGCAGACGTCTGCACCGAGCTTCCGCCGCCGATTTACAAGCTCACAACGGGTTGCATCTGCGACGCGACGTGAGCTTGTATGTCTGCTGTTAAACCCGGAAGTTTGGTCTTGATAGTCTCCAGTAAACTCCCGGGGAAACTTGTGGATACAATTTGTTGAACGGCGAGATGGCTCTGTGTTCTGTGTTCAACTTAATTACTGACATTTTTTTTTCCTTCAGATCCTTGTCTCTGGATGTCAATGAGGATAAAATGGAGACGTTCCATCGGTAGCTATGATCAATTTGTTTATGACTGAGAAATATCACCCCCACCCTTTCTTTCACAACGTTTACAAGCTTGTTTGATCTGCTATATTTGAAAACGTCGGGAAAATTATAAATGCTCAGCTGTGACAAGCTCACATTAGGGATGCCAGGTTGAAAATGACGCATGCCTGAAGGTCTATGACCGAAAGCTTGCCCCCTAACTGAAAAAAATTAATAAATTGATTTTGCACAGTTTTGAGTGTGCGGAGGCTCCCTTAATTTTTCATCTTGCTCCATTTTGGCTCCAGCACCTCCTAAAGTCTACTGGCAGATGAGCGGTGGTCTATTCACTATTTTCCCTGAAAATGACACATAAAATACAGATGTCATTATATTGTCAAAAATAGTCAATAGTCAGTCATTGTCAAAAATAGTCGCGTGTGTGTTTATATAATTTTGACTGGTGAATACTATACATAATGCATATCTAATCTTTTCCAGCCATTACAAGGATGGCAAAGCTGCTGTCAAAGGGGGGGACATGTCCAAAGGCTTGGAGGACTTCAAAAAGGCCTTTAAAATCGTTCCCAGTCAGAAGCTCAAGGCTAGAATGGAGCAAATGGAGGCCTTTCTGGCAGAGCAAGGAGCAGAAAGCGAAGAAGACGAGTTTGTTAGCCTTAATGGTCTTCCACTCTTCAGAGACCTCTATGACAAACTTTATTATTATCAACGAGACGGCATAGCCTTCCTCTACGGACTGTACAGAGATGGATGTAAAGGTGGCATCCTGGCAGACGATATGGGTCTGGGCAAAACCATCCAGGTAGGCCTGCAACTAATGATTTTTATCATGATGGATTCATCTGAATCTATATATCAATTATTTATGCATGCTTTTAACCCATTAAGACCAGGGTCCGATTCTACAAATGCCTTCTAAACAAACCAGTAGTTCTCAAACTTTTTCAGGCCTGAAATTGATTGCGACCGGCAGGTCTCATTTACTATCAAAACCTCCAACGGCTGTCTGTCAGTCAGTCTGTCACGTCACGTCACGTCACGTCACACTTTTGCCCTGCTCATAGCTCCGCAACCGTTGGCCCGATCCATGCCAAATTTTGCGCACACACACACTCCTTGCCTGCCAGAGAGCCAAACCTCAACCTCCAACCATCAATTCTCACATGGCCCTATTCTAGCGCCACCATGAGGCCGATTCTTGCTAAACACATTTTTGGACACTGTTCCTACAATTTTTGCCCTAAAATCACGCAAATCGGTACACAGCATGTCTACACTCATCTCATCAACATGGATCTGTCCCATTTAGCGCCACCTTCAGGCAGATTTTTTAAAACACATTTTTGGACACTACTCCTGCAGATTTGGCCCTAAAATCACACAAATCGGTACACACTTGCTCTACACTTATGTCATCACCATGGATCTGTCCCATATAGCGCCACCATCAGGCTGATTTTTTTCAAACACTTTTTTGGACACTGCTCCTACAAATTTTGCCCTAAAATCACGCAAATCGGTACACACTTGCTCTACACTTATGTCATCACCATGGATCTGTCCCATTTAGCGCCACCTTCAGGTCACCTTCAGTGTTTTTTAAAACACATTTTTGGACACTGCTCCTACAGATTTTGCCCTAAAATCACGCAACACTAAAATCTAAAATGACATCTGTTTTGTTAAAATTATAGTTTTTCATCCAAGTTGGTGCTAGGCTTTTCATCTTGCCATCTCTGTTAACATGGCACACAGGCCTAGGCCTACCAGAAATGTTTTGAAGTGATACTGATTATTCAGTTGCTAAAATAAAAAGCAATGATGAATGAATCGTTTTACCCCTGCATCCAAACAGATCATCTCGTTTCTCTCGGGTATGTACGACGCCGGGCACGCCGCACACACGCTCCTTGTCATGCCTACGTCCCTAATCACAAACTGGACCAAGGAGTTCGCCAAGTGGACCCCGGGAATGAGGGTGAAGGAGTTCCACGGCGCCAGCAAGGCGGAGCGTAGCCGGAGTTTGGAGAAAGTCCAGAAACGTGGAGGTGCCATCATCACCACGTACAACATGGTGATCAACAACTGGGAGCAGCTGGCGTCCTTCAACGGCCGGGAGTTTGTCTGGGACTACATGATCCTGGACGAGGCTCATAAGATCAAGTCCTCGTCGACCAAAACTGCCAAAAGTGCCTACGCGGTGCCCGCCAAGAATCGCATCCTGATCACTGGTAAGGCCTGTTGCAATTATTAATCGCCTGATAATTGTTTGTTTCCTTCATCTGCATATTGTTTGTCGGGCAGAAACCTCATATCCATATTTTAGCAGAAAAAAATAAGCAGATCCACAAGCTCCACAACGCATATTGAGCTTGTAGATCTGCTGCTTTTGATATTTTTGAATCCTGAAAAGTAAATGTTTAGGACATGAGGTTTCCAACCGACAGATGGTAAATTCATCTGTTGAAAACTGGCCGATATACAAGCTTGCAACGCTTCATATCATGGATATGTGAGCTTACTTGATTATTTTTGCAAAAAAAATGTAATTAAATGGTCAGTGTTTCAAAAATGGCCATTTAGTTGGGTCAAAAATGGCAGTTCTGTGACCGTGGAGAGCAAAGGTCCGTTTCTCAATGGATTTGTCATCTAGGAGGGTTATTAAACAAATTTGGCCGGGGTGTCTTTTTTAAAATGGCTGGGAAAATGTTTGACAGCTAGGGTAATTTTCAGTCTCATTCACTTACACTATAAAGGAAAAAATGACTCAAAAGAATCTGCTTTAAGTGGGATGTGAGGGGTCAAACTAGGGGTTTTTAATTATTCTGAATCCATTGCAAACATTTGTTTTGCATGAAAAACATTCCTTGGGCTAAAAACTGACCCCAATAGGCTGTGAAAACTGATGACTCATCACTAAACCATCGTATTGTGGGGCCATTTCTTGCCCAAGGAATGTTTTTCAGGCCAAACAAATGCTTGCAATGGATTCAGAATAATTAAAAACCCCTAGTTTGACCCCTCGCATCCCACTTAAAGCAGATCTTTTGGGAGTCATTTATTCCTGTAAGTGAATGAGACTGAAAATTACCCTAGCTGTCAAACATTTTCCCAGCCATTTTAAAAAAGACACCCCGGCCAAATTTGTTTAATAACCCTCCTAGTTGACAAATCCATTGAGAAACGGACCTTTGCTCTCCACGGTCACGGAACTGCCATCTTTGACCCAACTAATTAGCCATTCCTTTATTTTAGTCATTGGTACCGAACCTGGTCAGTAATTTTGATGGAATATCTGCTTTATGCAATTTATCTTTACAAAGCTTAAAAGGCAAACACTGTTTCTTTTCAATGTTAAATGTTAACTTAAATATTTGTTGCTATTATTTGTATGACATTTAATAGTCATCTAAAATGTCTATTAACCCTGTTGACAGGGACCCCCGTGCAGAACAATCTGCGAGAGATGTGGGCTCTGTTTGACTTTGCCTGCCAAGGCTCTCTCCTTGGCACGGCCAAAACATTCAAGACGGAGTATGAGAACCCCATCACCAGGTAGGGTTATTTTCTCTCAAAACCTCCACCGGCTGTCAGTTTGTCAGTCTGTCCATCACGTCACACTTTTCCCCTACTCATATCTCTGCCACTGTTGCCCCTATCCATGCCAAACTTTGCACACATACTACTTGGCTGCCAAACCACAACCTCCATAAGTGACCTGACGGTCACTTATCTCCCGATTAGGGAGTCTTCTGGTTTTTCATTGCTTCATTGGATTAACTGTCACCCCTATCACCAGGGCCAGGGAGAAGGATGCCACTCCAGGAGAGAAGGCCCTGGGTGCAAAGATGTCAGAGAACCTGATGAAGACCATCAGGCCGTACTTTCTGAGGAGGACCAAAGCGGAGGTCCAGAAGACACAGACACGGTCTCAAGGCGTAGACTCCGACGGCCACGTCACCGCCAATGATAAAACTGAGTCGGCCGCGGCCGTGATGCCAAAACTGACCAGAAAGAACGACTTGGTCGTTTGGACATTCCTGAGCAAGGCACAGGAAGACATCTACCGCCAGTTCTTGTCCCTGGACCACATCAAAGAGCTGCTCACCACCACCAGGTAGGCTGTGTGCGTGTATATCTTTTTACTTTTGAATAGCCAACGCAAAATTCGAAAATGACAGATGCTTTCCTGGTTTTAATGGTGCCCTATACTTGATCATACTGAACTGCTAGAAGTGCCTAAATGGCGTATTAAAAAACAATGAAGCAGCATTCCGCTTCTAGCGGCCGACTGCTTGGAATAAACTCCCATTACACCCAAGACGAGCAGCATCAGTCTGTAGATGGCTTTAAAGCACAGCTCAAGACTTATTTCTTCACTTTCTTTTAATATTAATATTTCTTTTAATATTTTTTCAATCTGTTATTCATGTCTTAACTGTTTTAGCAGATTGACTGCCTTGGTTGGCCATTTGAATGTTTTCATGCTTTTGCTTTTTCTGTAAAGCACATAATTATGCTTCTTGCTCTGTAAAGCACTTAGAGCTGCATTCATGTCATGAAAGGGACTATACAAATGTTTGTTGGTATAGAGCACTGAAAAGGAGTTGTCCTGGTATAGAGCCCTGAGACACTAGTCAATTAAGTATTGTGTGTATTTATGTATACAATATGCATATATACATATATATATATATATATATATATGTGTTGTTCATCTCTACTTGTACCTCCCTAACGTCAGGTCACCTCTTGCTGAACTAACGGTCCTGAAGAAGCTGTGCGACCACCCCAGGCTGCTCTCTGGTAAAGCTGTGGCTGAGCTGGGTCTGGAGGAATGCCTGTCTGAGGTTGGCACAACTATTACACAAAGGCCTGATCACGATTATATTTGCATAATCTGTATGAAAATGGCTGGATGAATTTAACAGAAATATCATATTTCCAATTTTCCACATCGTTGAAGCGGGTGGAAAGAGCATGTTATTCCAACCAGTTCCTTTCCCCTCCATGCGCCCGGCCTTGTCAAGGCTCTTTCAACCTAACATCCCTATTGTGGGCATATGTTTACATTTTCCATAGTATAACCTTATTTATTTTAGCTTTAGTCATTTCTTTATATATTCCTGTAATGGGCTTTTGCAAATGTACGTTTTATTGTAATACTGGACTTGTGCAAGTTGTTTACAATGCCTAAAAGGCAAACAGAAATGTAATGTATATGTTCGATGTTAAAAACAATTAAATAAGATCACAATTATTTGAGGACTAATGGTCAACTAAAATGTGGTGATGTGTCTATCCAACACTGACAGGGAGATGGCGACAATGACCATGCAGCAAGCGGCATTGATGGCATCTCAGATGAAATGCTCATCTCTGAGGCTGGGAAGATGACCTTCCTCCTGCAGCTCCTCCAGAGGCTCAGGGATGAAGGTCATCGCACCCTCGTCTTCGCGCGATACCGGAAGGTTCTGGACATTCTCCAGCGAGTGCTCTCCAACAGGGGATTCAAGGTGGGTACTTGTTGACTGTCTTAGTTGCTGGGTGGTAGTATGGACAAAATCATCCCAGAGGGAAGTAGGGGTGCTGGGGGGGGGGGGCGGTGGGACCGCACCCCCTACCGCGCCCTCATATAACACTTTAATTACAGATGTGACTACATATTTTGTGTAGATGTTAATAAGGATATTTCACTTTTCAAAAACGTATTTGATGATTGTTTGCTCTGGTTTTTGTGAGTATTTAGTATTTATCAGACACACGCCCTCCCTATACAAACCAAAACCCATTGTAACTCCAATCTCTATTTTAACACCCGTCCTTGGTTCTGGTGACTTGTACTACCCTCCTAATACTGTACATGAGGGGGACATAAAATAAAAAATGCAATGAAAAAAATAAATGAAGTAATCAAAAAGTGCCCTCCTCACGTATAAGGCGGTATGAGTCTTTAGAACCAAGGGCAGGTTTTTTTCGATGAAGTTACAATGGGTTTGTATAGGAAGGGGGTGTGACTTATAAAATGTATGTCATATCTAAAATGTATGTCATATCTAAATACTCTATCTAAACTTAAAACTGTCCTTGGTGTTCACATAAGTCTGAGTAGATGAAATTGACCAAAGCTCTTTTGCAAGTGAAGTATCCTCTAAAAATGTAAAAGGTCAGTTACCATTGTTAAACATTATCTAAACCGGTAAAATCAATGGTTCTAAATGTCAAGGTGGACCTGTTAATTGTAGGTCCATTTGGTTCCATTTGTATGAACAGAGTTGCAGATTATTCCCCGAAAGTCCCTGGAACGCACTTTGAGAACCACTTCTCTAAATTATAAAAGCAAAATTAAGCTGTTGGGGTCCCCATCCCTGACTTTGCAAACCACTAATCACTCAACCGCTTCCCCTCCTGTTAGGTCATGAGGTTGGATGGCACCATCAACAAGATGGCTGAGAGGGAGGGGCTCATCCAGAAGTTCCAGAAAGACGGACGCTACACCGTCTTCCTGCTGACCACCCAAGTGGGCGGCGTCGGCATCACCCTCACTGCTGCCAACCGTGTGGTGATCTATGACCCCAGCTGGAACCCTGCCACCGACGCCCAGGCTGTGGACCGTGCGTACCGCATAGGCCAGACCAAGAATGTGGTCGTCTACCGCCTCATTACCTGTGGCACAGTGGAGGAGAAGATCTACCGACGTCAGGTCTTCAAGGACTCCCTGATTAGACAGACCACAGGAGACAAGAAGAACCCTTTCCGGTATGCTGTGGAATACATTTTTATTCAATTACATTTTATTTAGTGCCAAATCATTTGTCTCAAAACGATTAACATTGATGCGGTTGGGACAGAAACCTTGCATCTCCAGTTTTCTGTGCAACTTTTTTTAATGCTTGTAAAAAAAAAAAACGCTTGTGACAAAATCCCATTTCCTGGGAAGTAACTGTTTTGGACATGTTTCTAACCGACTGCAACGACATTGAACAAGACCTGACGTATGACCAATTTAGTTTTAATTGCACAGTAAGATGATACGTTCAATATATTTATCTTCACAGGTATTTCAGCAAGCAGGATCTGAAAGAGCTCTTCAGCCTGCAGGAGACGCGCTCCTCCAATACCCAGCTTCAGCTGCAGGCTCTCCACTCCCGGCACCGCAGGACAGACCCTGAGCTGGATGAACACATAGCGCACCTGCACTCCATGGAGATGTTCGGGATCTCTGATCACGACCTAATGTTCTCTCAGGTAGTTATTCCTCTAAAGGTTGCTCAAACCGATATTGCACCGTCGACACCAGTATAATGTAAAGGGTAGCCATACGTGGTCATTCCTTATTGCACTGTATTTATTCATGCTTATGTTGCTATTGCTGTAGTCTCGTGTAGTCGGACAACTATTCCACAATCTCTATTCTCTGAATGCTATATAGAGTTTGGAGTCTGGAATCCTGAACGGCGAGTAATGGAAGCTGGCATTTCCGTTCATGAAAATATATTTTAAAATGTCATTTCTGCTCAGCAGCAAGCTAAATATGCTTAGATGATTTTTATTTATATTGGGATAAATATGTGCAATGTAAAAAATTAAACGGAAGTAGTGAGTCACTTCCGCTTTAACCGGGCACTCATCATAAGGTCCGTCCCCAGACTGTATGACGGGAGCATTTGCAAATCGAGGAGTCAACAGTCTGGTCATGCGAGACTACTATTGCTGCCAACATTGAGCTTTAATGTGATGCATTTAGCTAACCGCAACACTCCATGATGTTTGGACCGCTTGCATTTTGCTGCTTGAACCTATTTTGGGTAGTGACAATGAACCTTCATTTGATTCTTTGAGGTGGTGGTCAGCGACGAGGAGGAGGAGGAGGACGAGGAGTCTCAGCGCTACATCGAGACCCGAGTCCAGAAGGCTCAGGAGCTGATGAGGGTGGAGTCAGAGCTGCATGCTCAGCTGGCGGAGAGCATGGGCTCGAGCACAGAACCAGCCTGGCTGAGGCAGGATGGAGCAGCAGGGTCCACTAGAAAACGAGAGAGGCCAAGGGATCCCATCACCTCCCATGAGTATCCGCAGCCTGATGACAACAAAAACTCTCCTGTGGTAGTGGACCTCGACCCGTCTGGATCTGAGGAAGATGACAACAAAAACTCTCTTGTGGTGGTGGACCTCGACCCGTCTGGATCTGAGGAAGATGGTGCACAAAGTGGGAGTGTACAGATGGTCGATGAAAGCGCACAGATGGTCGACGAAAGTGTTGAAGAGAGCCAGGCTGGAACAATGGAAGAGCAACAGTCACCCAGAGATGTGGCATTCCAGTCCGATCCTGTTGAGGAGGAACACGATGCTGGGCAGAATGTAAGCACACCCATGACTGACCTCACTTTGGATGTTGGTGTTGCAGAGAACCAGCCTGAAGTAAAACATGACTTTCCCAATGATGTATCCATGAATGGGGTTCTGTGTGGGGACAAGGCTGCCAATGTCTCAGAATCCATTTGTGAGGAGGTCATGGACTCGCCAACAAAGGAAGCCAGCCTTGCCCTTCCGAGAGACACCAGCACGTCTATAAAAAATAAGTCTGTCCTGCGGATGCCTTCTGCTTCGAGTATGAACGAAGAGACTGAAATAAACGCGAGCCATAATTCCCCCCAACAAGGTGGCTTTGTTCTTGAACTGGAGTCCAGCGATGATGACATGTTCACAGGCGACAATGTAGACGACCAGAAAGTTGAAGCCCAGCAGTCAAAGTTGCTCTCCCGTCTCCAGCTGGAGGGCAGTTTTGATGTGGACAAGTCACTCGCCAGTGTCCATGACTCCAGTTTCCCTGCTGATGACCCATCGGCAGGCTCGTTTATAATGGGCAAAAAGAAGGCAGCTGTGATCTATGACAGCGACGAGGAGGAAGATGACCACATGCAGCAGCCAATTATTAGCCCGTTGGAGGGGTCATTTGCTCCACAACTGGTAACTTCCAGTTCCACCCCTCTCAGATCCACCCCTCTCAACTCTACCCCACTCCACTCGAGGAAGAGCAGTGCAGGCAACATCTCTGTGGCCTCCAAGCGCTCTCTTGTCAAGTCCTTTATCGAAGACCTGGAAGATGGCAGCTCAGGAGAACACGAGGAAGGGAGTGGAGAGGAAGACCTTGAGGAACAGGACGGTGAAATGAACGAAGACTCCGAGGAGGAAGAGGAGGGTGAGGAAGGCTCCAAAGAGGAGGGTGAGGAGATTGAGGAAGAGGACGGTGAGGAAGGCTCCCTGGAGGTTGAAGAAGAGAGTGAGGAAGGCTCTGAGGATGTTGAGGGTCTGGAAGAGGAGGATGAGAAGGGCTCCGACGAGGAGATGGAGGAAGGCTCTGAGGAGGGTGAAGAAACCGAGGAAGGCTCCAATGATTGGTTCGACACAGTGAGGCACAATCGGTTGGAAATGACAGCATACATTAATGAAACACGATGATTTGCTAATCACAACAATTTCTTTTAAAGAAATGATTAAAAAAAAAGTTGCAGTTTGGACAAGCATCGAAGTTGGAAATGGTGTTCATTTTATTTGTTTTAAAAAATAAAATCTACTTTTGCATTATGCCCTAGCCTGTCATTTCCTTTTTGCTTCATGGAGAGAACTAAGTGGTTTGTTTTTGCTTCATGGAGAGAACTAAGGGGTTTGTTTTTGCACATTGAGGCCATGGCTAAATGGAGCTGGATTTTTCATATATCCAGGTTTTTCAGATATCCACTTAGAAAAATATCTAGGTCCACATGGAGCTGGATATTTCATATATCCCGGTTTTTCAGATATCCACATAGAAAAATATCTAGGTCCACATGACAAAGATATCTAGGTCTAAAAAGCACACACAGTAAAGTCTTCAGAGATATCCGGGTTCCCTGTCTACACGGATCCAGTGAATCGGATATTTTTCAATGTCTTCACTTATTTATCTGGTTTAAAAAATATCCAGCTTTGCGGCCGAAATATCCAGCTTCAGGGTCAGGGTACTAAAGTATCGTTAGATTTTCAATAGGAATTCAATTTTAAAAAATCATTTTTCTCTCAATTTTCTAATTTTCTAGCTCCCCATAAAATCAAATATTGGTTCATTTTTCCAATTTTCTAGCTTGCAAAAAAATCAGGAAAATGCTTCAATTTTTTAAATGTGTGATTCATATTTGTCATTATTTGATTTGGAACCGACAAAGGAAAAACATCTTTAAAAAAGTTATTTTTCATTTTTTTACCACATTACGAATATCAAAAAATGGACCAATTTTCCAATTTTCTAGCTTGCAAAAAAATCAGGAAAATGCTTCAATTTTTTAAATGTGTGATTCGTCTTTGTCATTATTTGATTTGGAACCGACAAAGGAAAAACATCTTGAAAAAGGTATTTCTTAATTTCTTACCCCATTACAACAATCAAAAAATGGGCCCATTTTTCCAATTTTCTAGCCCACAAAAAAATCAGGAAAATGCTTAAAATTTGCTCAATTTTTTGAATGTGTGATTCATATTTTGGCATTATTTGATTTGGAACCGACAAACAAAAAATAGGCCCATTATTCAATTTTCAAGTCCAGGAAAGAAATCGTCATCATGAATGTCACGTGACCACGTGTCAAGTCACATGGTACACAACTTCAAAATAAAAGCTGTAGGCTAGTCTAACATCCAACAAGTAATAGGATCAACATGCAGGCAGGCAGGGGGTCCATGAGGGGTTTACAAGGGGGTCCATGGCTGGTTCCCAAAGTGTGGTTTGGGGACCCCCAGGGTTTCTATGGCTGGTTCACAACAGCCTGGTACACGTACAGCCATGGCTGGTTCCCAAAGTGTGGTTCGGGGACCTCTGGAGGTCCATGACGGATTTCCAAGGGGGTCCATGGCTGGTTCTCAAAGTGTGGTTCGGGGACCTCTGGGGGTCCCTGAGGGGTTTCCAAGGGGGTCCATGGCTGGTTAGCAATAAGTGTGTTTAATTGCGACCGTAGTAGGTCGCAGTTACTTTTACACTCTCTACTATCCAAACCTCCACCAGCCGTCAGCCTGTCCTTCCCTCCGTCACGTCACTCGTCACACGTCACACTTTCCCCCTACTCATATCTCCGCCACCGTTGCCCCGATCCATGCCAAAATTTCCATACAAACTCCTTGCCTGCCAAACTACAACCTCGAAGGACCCCCGGAGCTCCAGGGACCCCCAGGTCCCTGGGGGACCCCCAGGTGTAAAAAATGACCAAATGTGCAAAAAAGACCACCCCAACGGGGCTGCTCACGGGGAATTCCCGGGGACCACCGACTCCTGGTGCTCCAGAACGGATGCAAAAGTGGTGGCGCCCCCAGTGGAGGACCCCCTCCACTGCAGCTCACATAAAATGCCTTAACTCGGGCTAGGAGCGACCGGGAGAGCCGGGGCCGGTACCTATTCGTCCGCCTCGGCGGCGCGGAGACCCCACCTCTCATTTCTCATATGGCCCTCTTCTAGCGCCACCATGAGGCCGATTCTGCAAAACACATTTTTGGACACTGCTCCTAAAATGTTTGCCCTAAAATCACACAAATCGGTACACAGTATGTCTACACTCATGTCATCAACTTGGATCTGTCCCATATAGCGCCACCTTCAGGCCGATTTTTAAAAACACATTTTTGGACACTGCTCCTACAATCTTTGCCCTAAAATCACGCAAATCGCTACACAGTATGTCTACACTCATCTCATCAACATGGATCTGTCCCATATAGCGCCACCTTCAGGCCGATTTTTTAAAACACATTTTTGGACACTGCTCCTACAGATTTTGCCCTAAAATCACGCAAATCGCTAGTACACAGAGACACTGCTCCTACATATTTTGCCCTAAAATCACGCAAATCGGTACACAGTATGTCTACACTCATCTCATCAACATGGATCTGTCCCATTTAGCGCCACCTTCAGGCCGATTTTTTTAAACACATTTTTGGACACTGCTCCTACAGATTTTGCCCTAAAATCACACAAATCGCACAGTCATGTAATCAAAACGCATCTGTCCCATCCAGCGCCACCATCAGGACGATTTTGGTAAAACAAACTTTTGGCCTTTTTGTGGAGATAAGCGACCAACGGTCGCTTATCTCCCGATTAGGGAGTCTTACTGGTAGTGTAATAGGTGAAATAGTGTAATAGTGCATTCTTATCAAAACCTCCACCAGCTGTCAGTCTGTCAGTCAGTCTGTCAGTCAGTCAGACTTTCAGTCACACTTTTGCCCTTCTCATAGTGGTTTTGGCTGCCAAACCACTACCCCATTTCTCCCTCTTCTAGCGCCACCATGAGGCCGCTTCTTGCAAAACACATAATTTTTTGGACACTGCTCCTACAAATTCTGCCCTAAAATCACGTAAAGCGGTACACATTATGTCTACACTCATGTCATCAGCATGGATCTGTCCGAGATAGCGCCACCATCAGGGCATCCTAAAATCACGCTTTGCAGAGTCCAAAAATGTGTTTGAAAAATCGCCCTGATGGTGGCGCTATCTTGGACAGTGTAGACATACTGTGTACCGCTTTGCGTGATTTTAGGGCAAAATTTGTAGGAGCAGTGTCCAAAAATTTGTTTTGCAAGAAGCGGCCTCATGGTGGCGCTAGAAGAGGGAGAAATGGGGGTAGTGGTTTGGCAGCCAAAATCACTATGAGAAGGGAAAAAGTGTGACTGAAAGTCTGACTGACAGACTGACTGACAGACTGACAGCTGGTGGAGGTTTTGATAGTAACTGCGACCTGACGGTCGCAATTACACTATTACACTATTATATTATTACACTTATTACAATATTACACTATTACCCTTATTGCGCTATTACACTACCAGTAAGACTCCCTAATAGAGGCCTTTCTGGGCCCGCCCCTTTCCCCCCTCCCCCTGAGCGGCAGCCATGATGGAGTCACTGCTGCAGCAGTGTGTGTCTATGTCTATGTCTATGGAGATGGGACTTTTAATGAAATTAGTCATTACCAGTCCCATCTCCATGATATTTAGATCTAATTCCTTCGCCAGTTCCATCCGCATGATTTGTAGATCTAATTCTATGAGTCCCATCCCCATGATTTGTAGGTCTAATACCATCGCCAGTCCCATCCTTATGATTTGTAGATCTAATTCTATCAGTCCCATCTCAATTATGTGAAGGTCAAATTCTATAGCCAGTTCCATCCCCATGATTTGTAAGTCTAATTCGATACAGTCCCATCTCCATATTCTTTAGATCTAATTCCCATGATTTGTAGATCTAATTCCATCACCAGTTCCATCCCCATAATGTGTAGGTACAATTCCATCGCCAGTTTTGCCAGTTTCATCCGCATGATTTGTAGATCTAATTATATCAGATCCTTCCCAATGATTTGTAGATCTAATTCCACCGCCAGCTCTATCCTTATGATTTGTAGATCTATTTCTATTAGTCCCATCTCAATTTTGTGTAGGTCTAACTCCATAGCAAGTTCCATCTGCATGATTTGTAGATCTAATTCCATACAGTCACATCCCCATGATTTGTAGATCTAATTCCATCACCAGTTCCATCCCCATAATGTGTAGGTCTAATTCCATCACCAGTTCCATCTGCATGATTTGTAGATCTAATTCTATCTGTCCCATCCCCATCATCTGTAGGTCTAATTCCATCACCAGTTCCATCTGCATGATTTGTAGATCTAATTCTATGAATCCCATTCCCATGATTTGTTGGTCTAATTCCATCGCCAGTCCCATCCTTATGATTTGTAGATCTAATTCCGTCACCAGTCCCATCCCTATCATTTGTATGTCTAATTCTATTGCTAGTTCCATCCACATGATTTGTAGATCTAATTCATGTGCCGAATCTGAAGCCGGTGGGACGAACGTTTCTTGAGATAAGTGGATTACATACATACATACTCACAGAGATTTGTCACATTTATTGTAAGCAGATGAATTATGTGGATGGGACTGTATCGAATTAGACCTACAAATCATGGGGATGGAACTGGCGATGGAATTAGATCTAAACATAATTGAGATGTGACTGATAGAATTAGATCTACAAATCATGCGGATGAAACTGGCGATAGAATTGGACCTACACATCATGGGGATGGAACTGGTGATGGAATTAGATCTACAAATCATGACGATGGAACTATATAGAATTAGATCTACAAATCATGCGGATAGAACTGGCGATGGAATTAGACCTAAACATAATTGAGATGGGACTGATAGAATTAGATCTACAAATCTTAAGGATGGGACTGGCGATGGAATTAGATCTACAAATCATGAGGATGGAACTATATAGAATTAGATCAACAAATCATGTGGATGGAACTGGCGATGGAATTATACCTACACATAATTGAGATGGGACTGAGGAATTAGATCTACAAATCATAAGGATAGAACTGGTGGTGAAATTAGATATAAAAATCATTGGGATGGATCTGATAAAATTAGATCAACACATCATGCGGATAGAACTGGCGATGGAATTAGACCTAAACATAATTGAGATGGAACAGATAGAATTAGATCTACAAATCATAAGGATGGGACTGGCGATGGAATTAGACCTACAAATCATGGAGATGGGACTCATAGAATTAGATTTACAAATCATTTGGATGGAACTGGCGATGGAATTAGACCCAAACATAATTGAGATGGAACAGATAGAATTAGATCTACGAATCATAATGATGGGACTGGCGATGGTATTAGACCTACAAATCATGGGGATGGGACTCATAGAATTAGATCTACAAATCATGCGGATGGAACTGGCGAAGGAATTAGATCTAAATATCATGGAGATGGGACTGGTAATGACTAATTTCATTAAAAGTCCCATCTCCATAGACATAGACATACACTGCTGCAGCAGTGACTCCATCATGGCTGCCGCTCAGGGGGAGGGGGGAAAGGGGCGGGCCCAGATAGGCCTCTATTGGGTGATTTTAGGGCAGTGTCCAAAAATGTGTTTTCAAAAATCGGCCTGAAGGTGGCGCTATATGGGACAGATCCATGTTGATGACATGAGTGTAGACATACTGTGTACCGATTTGCGTGATTTTAGGACAAAAAATTTAGGAGCTGTGTCCAAAAATGTGTTTTGCAAGAATCGGCCTCATGGTGGCGCTAGAAGAGGGTCATGTGTGAATTGATGGGTGGAGGTTGTGGTTTGGCAGGCAAGGAGTATGTGTGCAAAATTTGGCATGGATCTGGGCAACGGTTGCGGAGATATGAGCAGGGCAAAAGTGTGACGTGTGACAGACAGACAGACAGACTGACTGACTGACGGACGGACGGACGGACGGACGGACGGACGGACTCACAGCTGGTCGAGGTTTTGATAGTAACTGCGACCTAACGGTCGCAATAACATTTATGCTATTTCAATATTACAAGTAATGCACTATTACACTATTTCACCTATTACACTACCAGTAAGACTCCCTAATCGGGAGATAAGCGACCGTAGGTCACATGTATACACAAAGAGGGCTGTAACTGCCATTGGTTCCTAGTTGTGTGGGCAATGTGTAGACATACTGTGTACCGATGTGCGTGATTTTAGGGCAAAATCTGTAGGAGCAGTGTCCAAAAATGTGTTTTGCAAGAATCGGCCTCATGGTGGCGCTAGAAGAGGGCCATGTGAGAAATGAGGGGTGGGGTCTCCGCGTTGCCTTGGCGGACGAATAGGTACCGGCCCCGGCTCTCCCGGACGCTCCTAGCCCGAGTTACGGCATTTTATGTGAGCTGCAGTGTGACGTGTGAGGTGTGACAGACAGAGGGACAGACAGACAGACAGACGGACAGTTTGTGCAGGCTGTGATAGTAAGTAGTGACCTACGGTCGCAATTACACTTATTGCTAACCAGCCATGGACCCCTTTGGAAACCCCTCAGGGACCCCCAGAGGTCCCCGAACCACATTTATTGCTAACCAGCCATGGACCCCCTTGGAAATCCGTCATGGACCTCAAGAGGTCCCCGAACCACACTTTGGGAACCAGCCATGGCTGTACGTGTACCAGGCTGTTGTGAACCAGCCATAGAAACCCTGGGGGTCCGCAAACCACACTTTGGGAACCAGCCATGGACCCCCTTGTAAACCCCTCATGGACCCCCTGCCTGCCTGCATGTTGATCCTATTACTTGGATGTTAGACTAGCCTACAGCTTTTATTTTGAAGTTGTGTACCATGTGACTTGACACGTGGTCACGTGACATTCATGATGACGATTTCTTTCCTGGACTTGAAAATTGAATAATGGGCCTATTTTTTGTTTGTCGGTTCCAAATCAAATAATGTCAAAATATGAATCACACATTCAAAAAATTGAACAAATTTTAAGCATTTTCCTGATTTTTTTGTGGGCTAGAAAATTGGAAAAATGGGCCCATTTTTTGATTGTTGTAATGGGGTAAGAAATTAAGAAATACCTTTTTCAAGATGTTTTTCCTTTGTCGGTTCCAAATCAAATAATGACAAAGACGAATCACACATTTAAAAAATTGAAGCATTTTCCTGATTTTTTTGCAAGCTAGAAAATTGGAAAAATTGGTCCATTTTTTGATATTCGTAATGTGGTAAAAAAATGAAAAATACCTTTTTTAAAGATGTTTTTCCTTTGTCGGTTCCAAATCAAATAATGACAAATATGAATCACACATTTAAAAAATTGAAGCATTTTCCTGATTTTTTTGCAAGCTAGAAAATTGGAAAAATGAACCAATATTTGATTTTACGGGGAGCTAGAAAATTAGAAAATTGAGAGAAAAATGATTTTTTAAAATTGAATTCCTATTGAAAATCTAACGATACTTTAGTACCCTGACCCTTCATGTGGCTGCAAGCCCCAACGGCACAAAAAAAGTCTAGCTTCAGAAATATCCAGCTCCGTGTAGCCATTGCCGGCTTGAGTTTTAGAAAAACTATGATAATTAGGGGAACCATCCTTAAATTTGAAAGAACTTTGAGTCAACGACACTGCAAGATAGCCTTATTCTCAGACTCATTAAGTTATTTAATTCAAAATAGATCCTTCTGAAGAAAAAAAAACTATGCTCCCCAGCTAAACAATGGCACATGTATTATCCATGGCTGCTTATAACCACTTTAAAAGTAACTTTAATTTCTGTGTAGTGGTAGAGCAGGTTAAACACTGGATATTCTAAGCATTCCTGTTGGTCTGACTACTTTTTCTTCCTGATCTAGACTGCAAATGCTTTGCCAGCCTCTTCCTATAGCTGAGTCAAGTCCTTAAATCCTATTTCCTTGCTTGTATGAGACAGGAAATGCAGTACCTGGGCACCAACACTATCCTATGACCTAACCACATGAGTCCACGCAGCGAAGATTTAACAAAATGGAAGCACACCATTCCCGGTCAATTTGATATATGGCTTGAGTTTGTGTGCCAAACTTTGGGTCATCTTTTTGCATGTTCCCATGATATATGGCTTGAGTGTTCCCATTAAATTCAATGGGAAATTTGAATCCACTAAATAAATTCCCATTAAATTCAATGGGAAATTTGAATCCACTAAATTCATATAAATTAAAGTATTCAAGATATCTCAGCAAAATGGAAGCACACCTTTACCGATGAAGCCGGTTGATTTGACATTTGGCTTAATTATAATGCATGTTTTAAAATGACCAAAGCACCAAGTGCTGCACATTGTGCACAATATACTAGAAAGAACAATTGTACACAAAATGTACAAAACCACTTGATAAAATACAAAGTTATAACCAAAGAACAACGAAGGAGGTTCGAAGGCACAAGAAAAGTCCAAGCATACTATTGGAGTCATTGGGACAAAACAACCATAGAGGATGCACTGATGCAGTCCTAACAGATAGCGACTAGTCTTGCATGGCCAAACTGTTGACTCCGCGATTTGCAAATGCTTCCCTCATACAGTCTGGGGGACGGAAGTTCTTATAAGTGCCCGGTTAAAGTGAAGCCTCCTCCCCACTTCAGTTTCATTTTTAACATTGTGCACATTTATCCTAATATAAATAAAAATCATCTAGGCATATTTAGCTTTCTGCTTATCAGAAATTACATTTTGAATGGAAATGCCGAACACCCTTTAGATCGACCACCAAACCTATGGGGCAGTCCCCATATATGGCTTTTCTAAGTGTCCAAAGACACTTTACATGGGGTGGGGGGAGAAAAGAAAAAGCAACTAATTAGGAAAAAACACTAAGAAAAGGGAGGATATATAAAATCAAATGCTGGGGAAAGCCATAGAGGTGGGTTTTGAGAAGAAAGCTGGCACACAGAAAGCTGTTCTTGCATCAATGAAATATAAATCTAAAAGTTCCCTGTGTGTCTCCACCTGTGCAGGAGCTGTGTTCATTCAGCAGGCTTTGGGGTGGAACATCTACGTGGCAGTCATTGCTCTCCTCTCCATCACAGCCTTGTACACTGTTACAGGTACGTGTGTGCGCGCGCCAGTCCAGTATCACTTCAAAGATCGTCTGTCGGTTGGAAAAACCTCATGTTCAAAACTGTTACTTTTAAAAACAACAGACAAAGTAGCTGATTGACTAGTTCGAGCTGTTACTTATGATGCTTTTGTATGATGCTGTAGTATGATCAAGTAGGGCGTTAATATTACGAAAAAAAAAAAAACCCAACTGTGTTGGGTTCTAGGGTCTGTGGGTAGGGCAATACAGTAAGTCTATTATCATGAGGGCACAATAAGTCAGGGGATAACAAATCTAGGCTATGTGTATAATTATAGGACTCCCAATAAAATGAGATGCTGCATCTCAAGGGGCTATCGCTATCCTCTCAATACATTCTGACCAACTCTGCCGTTGCAAGTGTATGTGTACTGTAATATTATACTGTGTTTTCCAGTTTGGTGAGCTACTAGTATTAGTTATGCTAAGCTAATGGTAGTTCACCAGTAGTAAAGCTTTCACAATCGCACAGACCTTTGCAACAACGATATATTGCAACAGAAACAGGAATACATTATTCATTAGTAAATGTAATTGAGTACATAAACAAATAAATGCATATGCAGTAACATGCAATTACACAATAAACAATTATGAGCATAAATAAAAACAGAAATTGCTCAATGTTTAAAATTCAACATTTCACTGACATTACTATTGTGTAATTGCATTGTCACTATCATTGCTGTTCACAATTCCACCGCCAAATAGATGTCTCCAGTGACCCAAGCATGGGTTGCAGTCCACGGTTTGTGCAACATTGGTCTAAATTGACACTTATTCAACCCATATATATGAGTTGAATAAGTGTCAATAGCACATACCCACATATACAGTATATACTACTAGTAAGACGCCTCAGGGCGACTTGGCCATCTGGCCAGTGATGTATATCGGACCAGTTACCCATACCCATATATGGAGATATGCTGTGAGCAGTGGCGGGCGGTGCATTTTATACCCAGGTCAATCATCAATACTCCCACAAGTTCAACGGTTAGAATTGTGCACAGATTCACGTTATTATACTGTCATTCAACATAATTAACCAAGCAACAACAACAACGATATACCAACCAAGCTTTGAGTAATGAGATCGGAGACTGACTGAGCACAAGCGCAAGCACACACGCTAGCCTGGAACCCAGACACACACACACAGCATCGGTAAAGTCTGTGCGCCGCTGCACTAGGGAACTGAATCTGCAGTTAGGCTATTTATTCACAATTCAATAATAATGGGCACGAAATAGTGGGCAGCAGTGGGCAAATGTAATTGACATAACGTGAGGTCGATTTATTTTACGTTCTCCGAAATACGCTGCTATATCAGGACAAAAAAATGCATCAGTGTGCAAAGACCCACAGTCATGTAGGCTATTTCTGTCACACAAAAGTGCAACCACTTTTAACACGCTGTCTGTCTGTGCCTGTGGTGATGAGGAGCTGTCTGTGGTGCTGAACTGACTCTGGCACTGACTTGACTGTCTATGTGTGTGCAATGGGGGCTCTCTATAATGGGATAAGACACTGTAATCTTTCAAATAATCTGCTGGGGGACATACAGTAACTACCGATTGACTGGAGAACCCACTGCTTCTCCTGCCTCTGTCTTCTAGGAGAACTCACCACTGCTCCAACTGCAGTTTTAGAGAACTTTGGTACTTCTATTCTCCTTTTTTATTTTTGGACTGAGGACAATTATAAAAGGGCCCTTTTGGATTCTCAAAGAGAGATTTCTTTCTTTTTTACTTGAGGACTGTTCAGTCTTAATATCTCAGAAAGGACTTTTCCTTTTTTGGTTCAAAGGGCAATAGGCTACATTTCAGGTTGGACTGGTATCTTGAGTTTATTTAATAATCAAGGTTCATGGGTCAACGTTATTTTGTATAGACTTATAAGTTTCCTTTTCCTGTTCATTAGACTATTGTTTTTATGTTATTAGCATATGTAGTGCATACTGTACATATTGGCACTAAGCATCTCCTGTCCAGTGGTGTAAAGTAACTAAGTAAATGTACTCAATGCACTTTTACCTCTACTCCTCTAAATCTATGAGGAAAATATTGTACTTTTACTCTACTACTAATAAACTTTTGTTAATTGTTACTTTTTAGATTTAGATTTTTATTACTAAACATATATTAACCACTTAATCTCTATTTCGGCTATTTGAACATAGCTGCTCTACAAGCTCACAACGCTTCGCATCGCAGCACGTTGTGAGCTTGTGATCTGCTATTTTCGAAATATATATATTTTTTACATATTGGACATTCTGCATATTACTACTAATAATATTAGTACTTTTTTGTATGTCAGTACTTTTGTACTTTATTACATTTTTGAATACTAGACTTTTACATGTAACTGTATTTCTACAATGTGGTATTGATACTTTTACTCAAAAAAAGCCGTCTCCCAAGTACTCTTGGGAGAGAATTGGCCTGGATATTGTTTAGCAGATGTATAAGTGTAATTTATTTGTAAGAAATAAATCCTAAATCCTAGTTGTGACATTTAAGCCATATATATATACTTTGTTGTACAGCAGATAGTAAAATATTTCCATTCCACATGGTCACGTGTCTAGTTGCAACATGTTGTGACCCTGTATTTAAGCTATTGTGGCTCTTTTACAACATTTCTTAAAAGTCACTTTGCACTCATGCCATCCGGATGAAGATACAGAATTTGAAATGGCAAAAGGTTTGTTTTAGTAGGAGTTTTGTCCATTCAGCCATGTTACAGTATGTGTTTTCTGTGGAAAAGACTGAAGCTCAATATCCATGTATCCAGAAGTAGTTTATGTCCTTTACCAGGAGAATTTTATCATTATTAATGTTACATTATTACAAACAGATTGTTGCCATAATGATCTCAATTGTATTGTGTATACTCATTTATTGTATGAATAAACCTGCCTTGGTTAGGTTCTTGACTGAGTTCCAGCAACAGCTGATGCCTCCCTGTGTATTCTATATTATTCCTCCATCAGTATTAAATTATTTCAATTCAGTATTCAGGTCTACTCGTGCATTCACAGACAATAGTACTCAGACAGACAATATTTATGCTTTCCATAATTCTTTATATAGTGTTGTTTAAAAGGATAGAGCCATGGTTGAAAGTATCACATTTCTCTATACTAATAATACTAATCATTGCTATAGTGTTTGTTCAGTAATAGGGGTATCCCTTTCTCTCCAGCTCTTTAGTAAATCAGAAAACGATCAGGTCAGATATCAATTTCGTCAATCAGGAAAGATAACTCCTACAAGATAAACTACTGAAATACGAAGTGAAGAAATGACATAATTGGAAATTTGTCATTTTTGACAGGGATTTGGTGTATCAAGTCTTAGACTTAAAAGGTTACCCTGGCTGTATAATAATGTATGAGCTATTTTAACTTGTTGTTATGTTTCAATCATTCCCAAATATAAGGAACAAAGACAACAAGCAAGCAATTGGTTTTATTTTGAAGTGAAGTGTGTGTGAAGGGTATACCACAAAGACCAATATCATTCTACAGTGTTGAAAAGTAGCGCTCATGCTACTGTATAACACTGGCTCATCCAATGTGATTGTGATGTCCATGTCAACTAAAATAAACATGACATAATGATTGCTATGGGAATACAGAACTATTTAACACTTTAACCAAGTAAATATCACACTGCTTTAAACTTCAAATATAATATGGTAACAACGGTTGCACAATCATGACATTCCATTTCGTGAGTCAACTCCAGAGTGAATTTATCTGAATTATTAGAGTCCAAGTTCCTGCCTTGTGTTCAACATGGAGAAGGCTAGCATCACTCAGGCACCCCACAGGGCTAAAGCTCACTTCCGGTGGTCTGAGTTGAATACAGATTGGACTGAATACTCACTGGCCTCATTAACACAATTATTAACAGCACAGGTAGCATAGTGAAAGGTAATGCTCAAAGGATATAGCACAACAAGCCCCTGGGGCTTTGTAGAGCCGAAAGTCAACTGGTTTGACTTGACACTTGCATGATGAATTCAATGTCCAGACACTCCAGAGCTGTTGTATCATTTTGGATATGTCAATCCATTTATTTAACATAAGTTCTTTCTAGCATTCAACACCATATTATAGATGCCCCATGTCTTAAAATAAAACAAACAATACTTGTATATACTTGTACTTGTTTCCATTGTATTCAATTAATCAGAAATATACATAAAGTGCATGAGCACACACAGTTTCATATACATACTGTACATTTCATGAGGTTCTATATTTATAGAAATGGTCAAATGTTTGTATGCTACCAATAGTGTAGTCTAGGCTAATATACAGCAACTTAATGTTAGGCAGATCAGATGTCTCCTGTCAAAATTGAGACAATGAAAGACTTTTATTATTAAGGTGTGAAAACATGTTTTCAGGGAAGTTTAAAGTATTTTAACTGGTGCAATATAATACGGTAATTACTTTATTTAAAACAGAAATAACATACTGCACCGGATTAAATTGTTAAAGTATTCAACTCCATTCAGTACCTAGGAACAAACACACAACATGACATTAAGGTGGTGGAATGTGGGTGATGTCACTAGTTCAGCTTCCTCAGCAAAATGCATTATTTACAGCACAATAATGACTACAGTGCTGGATAGATCTACTTTGTGATTGATTGCACAGTGGTGACAGAAGGTGTGTGATTTAAATAGCAGTATGATAAATAAATCGGTAAAAATAGCAGCAGATAAAATAACAGGTTTGTTGCGACCGAAGGTCACAGTTCAGTATGAGAAATGGTTCAGTAGGTCGCTGTCCCTCATTTTATAATATTTTCATCTCTGGAACCCCAATGTACACTGTGAAATGCTCAGTGTTAATTTAACTCTGGGAATTAGCAAATTGACCCCGGGGGGACAGACTGTCAAATCATGTGGAGTGAGTTTGCAATTCTGACTGTAGGGAGAGATCAGTCCACAGCTTGGGACCAGGAGAGATGAGAGTCTATGATGCTTGGAGCATTGGCCAGGGTGTCATAGGGAAAGGAGGGACACGCATCCTGTGTTTGCTGATTGAAGTGTGAGGAAAGGTGTGTAGGGGTAGACCATATCATGCAGGTAGGGGTGACATGCCCTTGGTCACCTTATAGCATAAGCATCTAGCATCTCTCTCAGGTTGTTTACTGTTTGAGAAGGCATCACCCTGGGTGTTGTCAATAGACATGGACAAGGAAATGGGACCAGGTCTGTGTTGTACACCTGAGGAAAGATACAAGAATCAAAGATTCAATAGATACAATAACACCAATCAATTCAATTCAAAAAGAAATAACAGAAGAGAAACCCAAAGAAAGAAAGATGGACAGATAACTGGAAAGGACTAGAATTCCACACCTATCCTATTGCACTTTTGGCCAAACCCACGCTAAGCAGTGCAAGGTTTTTCAGCATCTCACAGTCAAAAGTACCACAGCCCACCTGGAAGAGTAGAAAAGGACCTAGGTCAGCACAGATGTAAAACCATTCTGTTAGAGTGGTTCCCCTGACACTCAGTGATGTCACCTGTGATTGTCACAGTGATGTGTCAGGGGAACCACAGTGTGACCATTCACATATAAACTGCGACCTACGGTCGCAATAACTAGTAACACGCCTCAGGGCGACATGCAACCTCGCCGCGCCAATTCTTGGCCATTTGGCCAGTGATGTACAGTATATCAGACCAGTTACCCGTATATGGAAACCCCTGGTACCCATATATGGAGATCCATGTACTGTATATGGAGATATACTGTGAGAGCCAAAACATGCTTGCTCAGTTATTCGTTATGTGAAAGTCCTATGATGTCTATCTATGTCATATGACATCTAACATCATACCCTTTTATGCCCTTACATGAGATCCCTGTCTGTAGAACCAGCCATTAGTGTGGTATGTGGCCGAAGTGGCCTCCATATGGGCATTCCCACATGAAGATAGGGGCTTAATATTGATGACATCAGGGAACTGCATATATGGGCATAAAAAGGATTCTGTTAGTGTGACATCACTGACAGTGACCTCAGAGCATGATGTTGAGATCCTTCTCTTTAACTCATATAACATTGAATGAATGACAAATAGAACACAGTACAGTCGATATCTTCAGCAAAAAAGGAAACACTTGTAAACATAATAACAAAAGAGAAAACAACAGTGCAAAAAAAGTATTTTCAAAAGAAGGGTCAGGGGGAGGTTAGGCTAGGTTTACTTACTATTCACTTCTGTGTGCATGGCATGCAAACACGACTTCCAAACTCAATTAATTCACTTTAAGTTTCTTCAGAGATCGATAGATTGCTTACGTTCATGGTCAGACAGTTTCCAGTAGGCTGTGGCTGGACATTTGGTGCTCTATTTTCCCATATAGTACACACGTTGGCAACGGCTAACTATTTAAAAAGGCAAAGCCCTCTCCTAACCCTAACCCTGAAACATAACCATCTCTAACATAATGTAGACCTATAAACATTGTGCATTTCTGACTAATAGCCTACTAGTGTGTTCTAGGATCATTCCAATATAGCCTACCGTAACGAACTTATCCACCAAACATCATGAAGGGGAAAAGTACCTTACTGTATATGTACGTTACAAAGCACGCAAGCTTTCGGCGCCCTCTGCTGGTGACGGGTGGTCTCTAGTCTAGTTAGCAAATGATTGGCTGGGCCAAACCTACAGATCTACGAGGACATTTTGTGAGCTTGTAGGCATTTCCAAAAATGAATAAAAACATTTTTTATTTTATTATTATTATTTGTATTTATTTTGAAAACCGTTTTAATAATAATAACAACAACAACACTGAATAGTAGACTAAATAAATAAATGTATTCGCGTCCCCGACTTTTGCTTTATCGACCTCACGTTTGGGAAACATTAATGTTGGACCTGCGAAGAGAGTTGATAATGTTTACCAATGAAAACACCTCCGCGGGCAGCGGACCAATAGGAACAGGGCCTCGGCGAGCAGCGTCGAGCGCCCTGCTCCTATTGGTCCGCTGCTCGCTGGCCAATAGGAACAGGGCGCTCGAGCATCCTGTCTCTTTAAACAGGTGTTCAGATGAAAACTTCTTCAATGCTGTTCAGAATCCAGTTGGAATCAGACGTGCGTTACTTCATCTCCACCAGAGACACCCTTACAGGACAACTGCTTGTTTTCATCGACGCTTTATCATCTATCTGTTGTTATTTAATCATAACCTGTCATTTCTACTTGTAGTTTTTGCTGTTTAAACGTTTGTTAACACTTGTTTTTAAATCCCAAGTCATCATCTACAGGTCAACCGACAGAGGTAAAGTGTTACATTTTCCAAAACGTTCTTAACGGCCGTGTTTGTAGAGTTAGTTTACACTTTGAGAAGCTTGTCTACAACAGTTGTGGGTAATTTTGAATCATGTTTAGGTGACCGTTTTTAGTACAGCTTGATAGTTTTTCATTTGACTGAATGACGGGGGGAACGCCGTTGAAATCCCGACGCAAATCATCCTGTAGCTTGTGAAAAGAACAGATCTAATCTTTGTAAAAGTGTTACGTGTGTTTATGTTCAAAACATTAACGGAATTGGTGGGGGCAGGATAATTTCATTGATTAGTCTACATGTTTCTGCATCTAACGGTAACCACTGCCTGGATTGCAGAGGTCGTTTTTAAATATAATGACGAATTGCAGCATGTTGTCGTAGGAAATAAAGCCGTTGTTGGCTTGTAGATCTGTTCTTTTTTGGCAAGCGACACGGTGGTACTTCGGGGTTTAGTGAGTCAGTTGCACCAGGCAACCTCCAAGGCGGCGTTACGGTGACATTGGTGACCTACAGAAATATGCGACCATCGTGTGGACTTCACATTTTAACGTTGACGTTTGAGCGTAAATCAGTTTTTACTGTTTATTAACAGCGTTAATCTAGTAGTGTTTAGACCACGTATTGAAATGCCTCAAATGTGCGTTTTGTGAAGTCCACACAAGACTTATTTCTCCAGGTCACCAATTTAAACCATAACGGAGGAGACGTGTGTTGGAATCTGACTTCTGTGTTTAATAGCTATGCATCAAATTAACAAACACTGTGTTGAAATGTTTCAACACATAGCTAAGCAGATATACAAGCTCACAGCACAGTGAACACACTGCATCGCTACCCTTTGTTAGTAGAATACTTTTATTTTGGTAATATAGGCCTATGCCAATACTTTTGTATTTTAACCCAAGTATTTTTTTTAAATGTACAAACAACACAGACACCGATAGACCAATAGACAAACACACAGATAATTAATAATTACACAAAACATAATTCACATTAAAGGCATCTGTTATGTGTTTTCCAGTCAGGCCATCATTGTGTTCTTGTCATCTTCTGACATGCATGTGTACTGACCTGTGTTTCTCTCTTCAGGTGAAGGAGTAAGGAGGGCCGAGACCAGTTGACTGACAGACACACACACACACACACACACACACACACACACACACACACACACACACACACACACACACACACACACAATGAATCTTGCAACTTTGATTGAGATGACCTTTGACCGTTCTGAACGTAAGTGTTGTTTAATTATAAATACAACAGAAATATTATTCATGTAGATTTGGTAATGGTGTGAACAAGGCTAGTAATGCTAGTTCACAGATTCTTGTTCTACTAGCCTATTTGCATGTTGCCATCTGAAATTAAGTTGTGGCAGGTTGTCCATGGACCCCCATACAAGATCTGTGTTGTTAAAATGTTTTTGAACATGGCAGATATAATAGTGTACAAGCTCACAAGTTCACAACTTGTCACATTGTGATTATGGTTTGTGGTTATATGTTTGCTTAACACACACTCACTAACTCTCGTGTGCGACTGTGTTTTCCCTACAGCCGTTGTGGTGAGACCAGTAGGAGTTCAGAAAGGAGCCAGAGGGATGACTTCTAGGAAGCCACTGTACAACAGCAGAGGACCTGCACCACCCAAGGCCACCTCCCTCCTCCCCAACACCATGGCCATGCTGCAGAGGATGTATAGCAGAGGACCAGACCCCCGCACCACCTCCACCAGCCATGTGCAGTCCAACAGGAGAGGACCCACCACCGCCTCTTCTACCGTGCTCACCAACCCCAAATCAGTCCTGAAGAAACCTGTTACTCCAGTGGAACTCCAGCAACCAGCAGGACGCTACAGGAAGAAACTGTTGAGAGTAAGTATACAGTACCTATGTTTTCATGTTGTTATTTGATTTCCTATTTTATTTTTTGTTTGTTCTCTTGCGCTTTTCTTTCTCTCTTCTTTCGTCTTTCCTTTGATTTTGCTGAGACAGAAAATTGTTCTTGGACTCGGATAACATGTTAATTTTGTAACTCTTGATAATCTGTTGGCAATAAAACATATTTGACAAAAAAAGTATACAGTACCTACAATAATTCACTCAATTCAAGATAAACTCAAGAGATACACACACACTTTCTGCTACTGCTGATATTTCAGACAAATACTAATCTCTGTCTTGTGCTGTCTTCTCACAGATGGAGAGCGACGGTTTGGGCTGGGGGTTCGTGGTAAGAGGGACTGGACCATGTCACATCCAGGCTGTGGAGCCCTGTGGACCTGCTGCTGTTGCTGGGATGAAGGTAGGAATCATGGGACATGGTGTTGAATGTTATATGTTATACTTTTTGGTAGAAGATCCTGCTTTGATGCTGCATTAGCCTGGTACTGTAGGACTTTAAACTGACTTCTCTTTCGGATGGAACAAGACTGAAGCAAGTAAATGTAAAAAGCAGCACTTCTACAAATGCTTACATGTGTAAATGGCTATTTGGCTTCATGATGTTTGGAGTATCATTCTCAGAATATAGTGAAAAGATCATTTGACTCATACCCCTTCTTCTCCCTCTGTATCTGTTCCAGGTGCGTCAGCTTGTAGTTTCCATTAACAACCTGAGCGTTGTAGAAATGGACTACAAAACCATCAACCACCTTATCCTGACTGGCCCCAGCAAGATCCAGATGGAGGTAATGGAGGTCTGCCTGACTGCAACAGTGCCGGATTAGCCCTTTGTGGTGGCCAGCTGACTACGACAATATTTTGGTGCTGTTATAGTGCTCTTTTTCTTCATTTTTATTTATTTTTTCTCTTTTGCAGCCAGAGCTTGGTGCCCATGGCTGCAGCCCTAAAGCCTGTGCAATCAGGTGGGCCTGGACAGCAACAACATGACCATCACCAAGGTTTACACACTGAGACTGTTTCTACACTTTCATTGCACATTTAACAACAAAAAAATCTGTCTGTTGTCTGTCTGTCTGTTATGGACCGTGCTGGAGTTTCCCCAGACTGGAGGTGGAGGTCCCGCCAGTAGAAGTTGTTCAGTCGAGCCTCTCTCCTGATCGCTACTGGTGCGTGTGGACGCGCTTCCAGAAAGGGGGACGACAGTCTGAGGTAAGTATGTTTACTTTTTGTCTGTTACCTTATATGGTTTAGAGTTTTAAGATTAAGTTGTTGTAGTCGTTTTAGGAATAGTAGTTAAGGGGGAAAATGATAAAAAAACAAAACAAAAAAACTAAAAAATATATATATATATATATATATATCTGTCTTGTCTATATACTGTGCATGTCTATATTGTGTTTGTGTGTACAGTATTATGTACGGTATAACACAGACACACAACCTAAACATTCTGGGGTGTCTGGGTGTGGTAGAGACAACACTTGTCACTTCCAACACCGCAGATACCTGGGTTCAATATCCAGGTATCTCCAGCATGGCTGGGCGCTTCAACAAACAATTGGCCGTGTTGGGTGGGAAGATGGTGAGGAACAAGTGATCATGTCCTTTTTGCTGCACTGCAGGATTTACAGTATGTCAAGATTATTATAGTTCTGAACACTTCATTAGTTTGTATTTAGTTTTGACTTCATATTTTCGTTTTCAGTTTTGTTGTAATTCGTTGTTAAAGTGGGCATGTTAGTTCATTTATATTTGTTAAAAAGCTGACAGGTATAATGCTGCCTTGTTGATGACTAGCTGCCTTTGCTAGTCGTCCTTGAAGGTGAGAGGCGCAGAAGGTGACTGTAGACATATGCTGTTACATTGCCGCTCATTAGCGAGCCTGCCTCTTTACCCGATTACAACCCCAGAAATCCTGCGTTCGCCTCCCGGCTGGTGCTACATTAATTTTATATTGTAATATGGGGTTTATGTCAGGGGTTGAGATATTAAAAGGTTCTACTTTTTGTTTAACTAATTTAATTTACCTATAATAACATTAATGCACATAGTGTAATGCAGCAACAGGGACTCCAAGATACTTGGGGAAAAATGGGAATTGGCTACGACTAAATCGGGTCTCCTCCCTGGATTGACACCTTGCCGCGGTGGAGGGGCTAGCGTGTCCCAGTTACCCAATGAGCTGAGCCGGCTGGAGACACTGCTTCTGGCTGGTCCAACCATGCCGGACAGCTCACAAGGGTAGGGACCAGACTAAGGTCAATCCCTAGTCCTCCGTATTGGGGGTTGGGCATGAGGTTAACAACTTCATGCCTTTAAAAGAATCACTAAATCAAAGCATTCTAGTCGTCCAAGGAGATGCCAGCCACAACAACACAACTGTACACATGCCATGTGCTTGTGCATGTCAAGGCCTTGGGTGGGAAATTGAATCTCCTGGACCCAAAAGAAACCATGACTATTATTATTGAACTGTCATGTGACTCATAATGCCGATGCTTCCTTAGTATTGTTGCTGACCCATTCAGAACAGAGCCCTGCTGTGAAGGAAACGGGTGTGTGAGCTATGAGCCACTGGCATCAAAGCGGCTTCCAGAGGTGCTTGCAATTTTTTTTTTTTTTTTTTTTTTTTTATACTTTTTATTGCAGTAGTTTCACATTTTTACATTTCTTATTTCACATTTTATCCATATTTGCAATTGTTTTCATTTTCTTTTCTTTTTCTTTTTTTTTATTAAGTAAATTATACATACACCACGTGGTAAACAGAAATACAATATACAGTCACACATTTTTCAGATAAAAATACATTTTGTTTAAAAAACAAAAAAATCCTTACTCTAATCATTTCACATTTCATTATTCCGAAGAATGTGCTATTACTAATAATGCTGCTAATAGTAAAACTAAAAATAATAATGTGCATGGGGGGGGGGGGGGGGGGGGGGGGGGAGTGTCCTCTGTGTTGCGTACCATTATTTGTCTCTTTTTGTGGGTGATCTCACGACCAGACCACTTTTTTTTTTTACTTAAATTGAGTACCTAGCCCGAAACACCAATTTGGTGTCAGCGCTATAGGTCTCAACAGTCATTTCTTTTAATCATTTCCTTTAGTCATACTGCCTGATAATTTGTCCATTTATTCCATCTTCTATTAAAGTCAAGCTCCTTATTTCTAATTCTAAAGGTTATTCTCTCCATTTCCAATATTTCCTGTACTGTTTCCTTCCATTTTGGGTGTATTGGGCTTAAAGGTTTTAACCAGTTCCTGGTGATTTGTTTTAGGGCTGCAATTCGTAGAATTCTATATAAGTATTTATCTGTTTCGTGGATTAGCTCTAATGGTGATTTTCCTAGAATGATATTTATAGGGGTTAATGTGTCTTTTAATTTAAAAATGTTCATGATGTCTTTTGTAATTTGCTGCCAGAATGAAATTAGAACAGGGCATCGGAAGAAAATGTGGGAGGTGCTTGCAATTAAGGTCAGTTTTGTTTATTTCTGTATTATTTCTGACTACATGCATTCTTGCTTGTTTTTCTCTGTATAACATTTGACATGCAATTCTGTACATTGTTGCTGTCAGGCAGAAACCTCATATGTCCATATTTTAACATTTTATGTTTGACTTCATCCTACAAAAGTGCCGCACAAACAAAGCGAAAGCTCACAACGCGTTTCACTATTTTAAAATGATAGATAAGGAACGGTTTAAGACATGCAAGGTTTCCACCCGACAGCAGAAATATATCTGTGTAAGACACTCATAATGTGCGTATATTGTGTTGCATTAACCCTTTGCATTTCAGTTTCAGTTCTCTCAAGGCGTTGGCTGAAAGTGCAGTGCTAAGATCTCATCTGGATGGAGAGATCCCACACCTACCAAGACAGAGGTCAACATCATCATCATCCCACACTGACTACACACTGGGTCCTACTAACCGACAGAGGTCAGCATCACACACACACACACGTGTCATGTTAGCCAGTTGTGTAATTAGTGTTCGTTTCATTTAATGTGTTGTGAATTATGCTGTTTTCATGATAGTCGTTCTATGGTGCCAGTCAGGAGTCAGTCATTCATTAATTTCAAACCACTTTTCTGTGTGACACTCCTCTGTGTGCACTGAGAATGAGGTGTAACATTATCTGTCATATGGTAATCTGTTTGCTTTATGGTAATGTTTTAGTACTAAATTAATGTTTATTATTTTTGGTAAAAATGTAAACAAAGTCTATGATGTTTTTTAATGAGTGATTTGCATTTGAGTCCTAATTTGTACTGTGTTAAACCCAGGGTAGAGTAATGTTTATTATTGATATTGTAAAAGAGGACTAAATGGGTTCAGGTGGTTTTTGCCTGTCTGTGAGAGACATGTCGTCTTGCATTTATTAATCTAACATCACCTTGCTGTGTGACTCTTCTGTTTACAGTTGAGGAAAGAGGACTGCTCATCGTGCCTCACCGCTGCTCCTACTGCACCCTTGGACAACTTTGGTACTTCCATTCTCCTTTATTTTTTTTAGACTGAGGACCATTATAAAGGGGCCCTTTTGGATTTTTACTTGAGGACTGTTCTGTCATACCCTCAGTCCCTCACCTTCATTTCTTTTTTGGTTGAAAGGGAAATAGGCTACATTTCAGGTTGGACTGGTATCTTTTGTATATATATATTATATTTATTTAATAATCTGATTCTGAAGGTTCATGGGTCGTCATTTTTCATTCTACGTTTAGCTTCTCAGTTTTGAGTTTTTATTATACTTTATTGTACATTGCTATTATGTTATTACGTTATATACGTTCACTATAACAGTTCAGAAAGAGGTCAATCATCACATACTGTACATTCTATATGCCCTGCTAAGCATATGTATGCATACATGGTAGAGATTTGGTCTCCTGTCTCCCACTGGTTGTGTAAATGTACTCAAGTACTGTACTTCAGTATAATTTTGACTGAGGTATATTTATTAAGTGGAGTATTCCAATTTTCAATACTTTTGCTTCTACTACATCTGAGGAAAATATTGTACTTTTACTCCACTACAACTATTTAAAAATATGATTTAATAGTGGATAGTAGTAGAATAGTAGATTTAGGTTTACAAGCTCAGATCTTGTGATCTGCTATTTTCAACTTGAAATGGGACATTCTGCATAATGTGTACTTTAAAGGGATATTCCACAACAGGTACTGCAGTGGTAACAGTGGAAGGGCCTCTCTCCACATACACACCCATTGTAACTTCAAACTTCATTTTAACCATGATAGATTCAATAAAAACACCCATTATTTTTTCTGGTGACTCATACTACCCTCCTAATATGTGAGCAGGCCGTGTTTTTTCTATAACTTTTTTCATTTATTTTTAATAATTATTTGGGAAAATGGAAAAAATGAAATACAAACAAATAATTATTAAAAATAAATGAAAAGAGTTATTGAAAAAACACAGCCTGCTCACATATTAGGAGGGTAGTATGAGTCACCAGAAAAAATAATGTGTGTTTTTAATGAATCTATCATGGTTAAAATGAAGTTTGAAGTTACAATGGGTGTGTGTGTGGGGAGAGGCCCTAGGCCTGGAGGGCCTGGTAACATTTACATCAAATATCTAAATATTCAATCAAGCTAATTAAAAACTGTTCAGGGTGTTCATAAAAGCCTGATCAGTTGATAAGATTACCAAAAGTTTTTTTGAAAGTGAAATACCCCTTTAAGTATATTTTGATGCCAGTACTTTTACCTGTAACAGAGTATTTCTACATTGTGGTATAGATACTTTTATTCAAGTAAAAAAAATGAGTACTTCTTCCACCACTGTCTCCCAAGTACTCGGCCAGGGTATTGTTTAGCTGATGTATGATTTTTGTTAATAAGAAAATCCTAGATCCTAAATTCTTGTTGTGACCATTAAGCTTTATATAATTTTGTTGTACAACAGATAGTAAAAGTATCCATTCCACAGGATGACAACGTGTCTAGTTGCAAAACATTGTGACTGTATATATCAGCTATTTTACAACATTTTTCAAAAGGTTTGCCTACAATGAACTGCTCAAAATAGGGAGGCCAAGTTGGAGTGGAGTTTTTGTCCATTCAGCCGTTGCTTTACTAAACAAACTGCCTCGCTTATATTGGTTAGTGTATCCTGTGGACTTCATGTATTGTCCTGGTGTCATTGTCTCATTATGTTTTCTGTGAAACAGGCTGTGAAGCTGAATTAAGCTGCACTTAACTATCAACACTCCAGAATCCAGACATTCTTTACAATAGGCTATTGTTGTATATTAAAGGTTAAATCAGGTATAAATTGCTCTATATTCTTATACTAATCATTGCTATAGTGTTTGTTCAGTAATAGGGGTATCCCTGTCTCTCCAGCTCTTTAGTAAACACTAAAACAGAACTTGCAAGCTAGCTTAGCTGTTTACATTTTGTTGTATATGTTATCCTTCCCAGTGGACCAGCAATTCTTATTTATTGTCAATTTGTCTGTCATGAGTATAACTGTAATTTACATGAAATCGTTGTATGGCATGCTAATAAACCTTTGAATTGAATTGTATTGTATGACACTGCAGTTGCTTTATTTAGCCAGGAGATGGCGCAAATCACCAAGCCACAGAGGGTGCACATCATTGATTGATTGAAGTATTTCGGTTTGCATAGGAAATCTTGTCCATTGTTGGTTCTCAAAGTGGGGTCCGGGGACCCCCAGGGTTTCTTGAGGGAGTTCCAGGGGGTCCACAGCTAAATGATAGTTAACCAAATGCCATTTGGTTCCATTTGTACACTTAGAGTTGCATTAACATTGATTTTGCAATATAAATTGGGGTAATATATACCACTAAATGGGGGCCCTAAAGCATATCAAACTGGGGGTCCTTGAAATTAAAATGGTTGAGAATCACATGCTATCTAATCTTCTCTAGTTTATGGAGGTCACTGGCATATCTTTTCAAATGAGGGTCTGCAGGCTAATAAGTATCAATGTGTAGGGGTCCTTGACATAAAGTCTGAGAACCACTGATCTTGTCAACTATTGGAGGTTTGATTGTTTGTTTACTTAAACTCGCATCACCAGACTTTCCACTTTTGTTGACATTCTGCATAATGAGTAGCCTACTTTTACTTTTGGTACTTTTTTGATGCAAATACTTGTGTAATAATTTTCAATTCTTTGAAGTCTTCTACATTGCAGTATTACTTTTACTAAAGTAAAACATATTGTGAGTACTTTGTCCACCTGCTCCTCTCACATAGGCCTATATGAGAGGATCAAATCAGGATCACTTTTCTAGCTCTATATGATAAAAGTGAGTCCCCCTCTCCCTCTCCCTCTCTCTCCCACGCTCTCACCAGTAAATCGCAGCGCATGTTTTTTACCGTAATGTTGTGGGGTTACCGTAAATTTCGACGTCACTTTCTTTTTAGGGGGGCGGGGCGGTATAGTAAATAAAGCCAAAGTTTTTGGCCATCAGTGAGCAGGACGACTACTTTGCTGCAGCAGCAGATGCAACAAGTTTAGTCTTTTCCACAGAGTAAACATCGTAATGGAGACCACCACCACCACCACGGGCTCAACGGTCTGCGAGGGCATGTATTCAAAGCTGATCGATGACGAAGCTGCATATTTTGACGAGTTAAACAGCAACACAGATGTGGGCTACAGCGGTAAGGATTGTTACTCGTGGAAAATGTATTTATTTAAGTAAAGATATTAATACCACAATGTAGAAATTCTATGTTAACAAGTCCAGTATTCAAAATGTACAAAAGTAAAAGTACATAAGTATTGGTATGAAAATGTACTTAAAATACCAAAAGTAAAAGTATTCATTGTGCAGAACGTCCCATTTCACAAGTTCAAAAATGTATCTTTTTATCTATATCTTTTATCTTTTTTTTAAGCATTGTGAGCTTGTAGGCTATATAGGCCTACATATAGGTCTACATACACACGGTTCTGTGTTTCACATGGTGACTGGTCCTAATACCCCTCCCAAAACCTCTGTAACTTTTTCTAGTGTTCATTTCAATGTAATAATGACTATATGAGTTGGAAGTCCATTTTTCTGTATTAAGGCAAATCCAATACTTTGAGCCAGTGCACACTTCTGCAAGTGTGTTCTGCATATTATTTGTCTATATATTTCTCTGGCTGCAACATAAAGTGATTTTCTTTTTAAACATTTTACGCTGTACAAACCTGACTTGCTATTCCATGCTTTTTGTTGTATTTGACCTTGTTCAACAGTTCAGTTATGTTTTTCATATTGTCAGTCTACTACAGAGAATGTCACAACAATAGCATACGGTATTACTTATATGAGTGCGTGACAAGTAAACATCTTAAATAGCAGAATATGCCTCTGTTTACATTTCTCAAATTACTGTTTTTACTTTTTTCTTTTTCTTTTTTTACTTTTTTCTTTTTCTTTTTTTTTTTCTGTGAAATGCCTTTCCCCACTGAACCCCACCTAGTCCAGAGGTCCTGTCAGGACACGTCTGTGTGGATTTAGATCAACATAACTTGTAATTCCTTGATAAATACACCCTAAAATATGTTTTGGGATAGAGTAAGTCATAAGTACTGCTCCAACTTGTTTGCCCTGACGTAATTATGTTGTCCTCCCAGAATTTGAACCCGTGTCTATAGCATGAGAACCCAGAGTTCTAGTGCTCAGCCATGGGATATAATACATGTATGACCTTCAGGCAGTACTGATGTTCAGGTTTTCATCCAGTTGATCCGAAACCAGGGTTTACATTTCACCTCCACAACTGCTGCACATGTGCTAGTTACTGTATATTGCTTTAAGATAAAGATGAGTGAAGCAGCCCCATTCCTCACATTTCTGGCCACATGTTGCCTTTGTCAGGCATGAAGCCAAAGAAATCATGTTGATAATAATTATCAACATAATGACTTAGGCGTCATGCCTGGCAAATCCTGCACACTTCCAGAAATGGGAGGAATGAGTTGGTTTACTGATATAATATTTGAAATCCTCCATCTAAAATAGTCTCATGGATATATACAGGTATATAACTGTTACAATACATTTCCAATTTCAGTTCATTGTGTTTTAAAACATACCGATTTCCAATATCAAAATGGTTGGCATTTCACACACAAAAGGTCCTAAAATAGCTTCTCTTTAATGTTTTTCAAAAAGTATTTTTTATGGATCTTTTCCATTTTGAGTGTATCAGCAGTTTTTTAGATCAGGGCCCACTTGAAAGTCTTGAAAGCGTTCGCGACCCACCCATCTGTTTTACACGGCAGACACTGTTAATGGCCGTGTGCATTTTCAGCTCATGTGCTCAAACAATCTATTGTTTTCCAGCTTGGATCAATGTTGTTATTATTTGTTATTAAAAAAACGAAATTCTCAAGGTTTTAAAGTGTTTTTCCCCTCTCTCTCTCTCTCTCCCTCCCTCTCCCTCCACCTCAATTTCTCTCCCCCTCTCTCCTTCTCTCCTATCCAGGACCAGTCTCTTCTGTCACAGTGACCCCTCAGCCCAGGCGTTCAGGGCCCTACAGACTTGCTACATTTTGCTTGGCTATGCTGTGTGCTGTCCTTTTCATCTCCCTCATCGCAGTGACCCTTCGCTGTAAGTACCGGTACATAAATACATGACTACTTCTGTTGTACTGGACCACCATTACACTCCTATAACATTACATTACTTCTTCCATTTCATATAATATCGTTGCTGTCAGACAGAAACCTTGTATTTCCATATTTCAGCTTTTTATGTTTCATGTCAGAATCGGCTTTATTGTCATATCCAGGCCTGGAATTTCGTCATTTTAGGGGCAAGGCCACTTGGCCTTTGGTGTTGTCCATTTTTTGAGGGCACAAATGCCAGGGCAGGAAGGCCATCAATAATTAATTGAATGTAAGGGTTAAGGATTTTAAATTTAATATGTAGACTATCTGCTGTGAAATAAATAAATTGGTATTTACAATCTGATCCATGCTCAGCCCTGCACAAATCAAAGATACTGGATTGGTTTAAAAATGGGGACTCAACAAAATAAACTGGTTTCTACATGACAAGAAAGACACTGGTGTCTACATATTGACAAGAAAGAGACAGAGGAGAGAGTGGTACAGTCAGCTGGGGCATTAAGGCCACTGTGGCCTCAGGGCATGCCATTCTTTGGAGGGGCACAAGGCCAGGCTGAGGGGCAACGACTGCCCTGAAATCCATGCCCTGGTCACATCACAGGTTTACAGAAGTAAAGAAGTGGGTTAAATTCTTTTTTGTGCATCATTCAAGTTATATCGTGCTAGTTAGGGCATTCATAACTTTATGGTACAAGTGTGTCGCGCAGAAGTACCAAAAATAGCCGATCTACAAGCTCACAACCCATTGCATTGTGATTGTTGTGAGCTTGTAGATCTGCTATTTTGGCAACATATTGAAATTGAAAGTGTTTAAGTCTGTGGGTTTTATAAATATTTAACCACAATGAAAAGTATTAAAAAGGGCTTGTGACTCATTCATAGACATGCAGCCCGAATCATCAGTTTGTTCTCTATGTGATATGCGATGAGGGAAGCAAATTGTGTTGCCTGGCAAACAAAAATAAATCAGCACAGGTAGCTTAGATTTAGCTTTTATTCATGTCTGACTCTATATACAGAATGGGTGCAGTGTGGAAACAGTGAGTCAGTCATTGCTTAATGAACATTTTAACATGGGACGACAAGAGGATCCAGCAGCTTTTGAATGTGTCAACATTCCGAGGATGAATCAACCAGAAACAGATGTTGGGGCTCAGTGTGTATATTTGGTGCGTGCGTGCGTGACTGCGTGCGTGACTGCTTATGTGTTTGTGCGCCCGTGTGCACGCACAGGGGCGTCACAAGGGGGGGGAAAGTGGGACTGAGTTACTAGTGCCCAAGGTGGAGGGGCCTTATACTTTAGCTATTGAAAAATTGCAGATATACAAGCTCACAGCGCGGCACTCGGTGCCGCGCTGCGAGCTTGTAGATCTGTTACTTTTGAAAAGTCGTGAAAATGTGTACAAATCTTTGAATATATGTATATCTTAAGCAAACATTTGTAACTCATATTTGAAGCATAGCAACTGAAGGATAGAAACATTGTTTAAAAAAAAAAAAAACCTTAGAAGGATTTGAAATATTCAAAGACAAATGTTCATGATTTTTCAAAAATAGAAAAAAAAGACATGCTTGTATATCTGCTATTTTTCAATAGTTAAATCACAAAATGTGAGTGAATCCTTGTACCCAGGGCCCAGAATTTGGTGTGACACCCCTGTGCACAGCTGCACGCATACAATACTTAAGCGTGTACACTACAGTATGCACTATGCATGTGTTTATATTTTCTACTGTGTCTGTGTACATGCCTGATTGGGTACATACTGTACTGTACGTACGTGCATGCAGGCATGACTGCATGTGCACGTGAGAGTGCAAGTTTGTTGTTTGCGTGTATCCTCTCTGTTGAAATAGCATTCCGTAAGGAGGTCCCGTGAGTTGCAAACCTTCAGTTCTGCTTTTCCTCACACTGTTGACCGTAGGTCAAATCAATGTATTTTAGGGAGGAGTTGGGCCACAGCGGGACGCGTTATGAAATATCAAAGAGTGAAGACTGGCCATTTGCCATTAGAAAAGCTCTTCAATTGTAAAGCAATATAACGTTGAAGTTCATATGCAACTGGTGCTATCAAGTATGGAGAGTCCAAAATGGCCTTGGAAATAAAAACTGTAACTATTGTTTTTATATATATCATTATATACTGTAACTTCGAAGTGATATTGGTTGGCTACTTGGTAGGTTGTCGAGGAGACGTTCTACTAATCGATGTCATTTAGCTGTTAATGCTAGCACTGCTAGACTACACCAGTTACTGTTCAAACGGACAAAAACAACCACTGGAGATACCGATTAATAATGGGTTCTAATCATTACTCAACTCAAATCTATTTTCATTATTTGTAATAAACCATTTTAACAGTATAGACTCCCAGCCATCCTGAATAAATCTGCTATACTCAACCAACACCTAACTGCAGCGGTTACGGTTAAATCACGGCAACTATCAAAATGTTGTTAACTTCAAAACCTCACATCGTCTCTCCCTATCTCCCTATCTGTAATGTCCAGTTCCTGTTCTCTCTCCACCGAAATAAGCAGGTCTACAAGCTCACAACGCGTAGCAATGAGTTCCGAGCCTGTTAGATATGTTAGTTTCAGAGTGTGATGCCATCGTACGTCCAAATCTAAAATTCAAAATCAGCCTTCACTCTCCTCTCCTCTGCTTCCGTGCCACCAGATAGGAACGTGTCCTCTGCCCCTGGAAGCGATAAGGATGACCCGGCTGGCACAGAGGCCCAGATTCAGCGGCAGAAGCAGGAGGCCAACCTGACTGCCCTGACCGCGCTTGTCAGCCAGCTGCAACAGGAGAAGACCAAGCTACTGGCAGAGCTGAGCGTCAAGTGTGCCACTAAAGGTATAAAAACACCTGGAAGATCAACGAGAAGTACCACATATTTTATGTGGTACTTGGAGAACATTGGAACGCCTTCTAACCCACTACTTATGTTAAAGTATTCGTCTGTCTCATCATTTTCTCTCCCTCTACAATTCCTCCCACTTTCTCTTCACCAGCCCCAGAGGTCGTCACATCGGTGCCCGTCACCTCAACGGCGACCCCCACCACGGTGGCGTGTCCGGACCGCTGGCAGCTCTTTAATGGCAGCTGCTACTTCATCTCCGGCACTTCGCGAAACTGGGAGGATAGCCAGAACTACTGCCAGAAAAACGGAGGTCACCTCGCCATCATCCTCACCGCAGAGGAACAGGTAGGAAAAGATAGATGGCTTGATTGATGGAACGATCCCAAACCTTTCCATGCCAGGGACCCCCAAATAGACATATAGCCTCTGTCTACGACCCCTCCCCCCCATTTTAAAATGTAAAGAAAAGAACAAAAACGTGATAGCCGATCTACAAGTTCACAAGAGTTGTTGTTAGCTTATAGAATCTTCAGAAAATCTACAATGTAGATCTTCTGTTTTCACCAAACGTTTTCATATTTCCGCCAAATGTTCGCCTATTATGACATGGCCAGAATAAGGACACTAGCATTCATGTGGCTAAAGGTACACTGGTTCTCTGACTTTAGGACAATTGAAGGCCACATTCTCATAATATAATTCGGTTTAGTCTTGCGAATGGGAGGGGTGAAGTTGCCACATTCTTGCATATTTAATTGATACGTTTGCGCTCACACACATTGTCATCCGAAACAAGGAATCGCTGAGTCCAGGTCTGTCCACGGGACATGTATCCAAGCTGCATAATGCCTCCTCCATCTCCCTGTGTTTAATAATTCTTCAAGTTCAACTCACAATGTAACCGCAGGACCCCCGCAAATATTTATCTGCGGTCGACGGTCGTAAACGGGCGATCAAAAAATAAAACCATGCGGCGGCGGGAGGGACTCGCAAAATCTACCAGCAATAAACCAGACAGCAAATAGGCCTACTTTCTTTTAGCAAGATATGAATATCTACGAAGAGGACAACGTCAACGTCTCTCTCTCTCTCTCTCTCTCTCTCTCTCTCTCTCTCTCTCTCTCTCTCTCTCTCTCTCTGCCCCTCGTCTTGCCCTCCGCTGGCTCCTTCTCTGCGCTCCGCGGCGTGCGTAAAGCGTCTCCATTTGGACACACAGAGAGCAAGAGCGAGGGCGAGAGACCCACACATCGGCCTATATTATATTATATGATATACAAGTGACTCCAGTGGCACTTTCCTTTCATCTAACTGTGAGCAACTCCTCACAAATAATACACTATGTGCGATCGAGGGAGCGGTGATCAGAAATGATATCAATGAGGGGAGGAGGCGGCCAGAAATCTAATGAGAGCAGACGGTCTGGAGGGGGATTTAACCTTTTATAAATAACTATATGGATTTAACCCGCACATGGCTCTATATATTGCCTGTATTTGAGACGGATGGATTCACACCAACAGGGAAGCGTTTGCGGTAGCGCATCGAAACCACCGTTTTTTTGTGGATTTGCATTCGTTTCTTTTATTCGAAAAAGAAATCGGATGCGTCTTCACACATGCCCAACCGTTGTGTATTTTCCAACAATACGTTATAGGATTCGTTTTAATCGTAATAAAACGTGCCTGTGTGAATGCCGCCTAAATCACATGAATTTGAAAATAAAGCTGATGCTGCAAAATATGTTCAGTGCCTTGTCTTGTGTTGTGTTGTCTCAGTCCTTCCTGTGGGAACTTCTTCCCCGAGGCCATTGGAATGCATACTGGATCGGTATCAGTGATGCTCACACGGAGGATGCCTGGAAATGGGTGGACGGTACTCCTCTGGTTGGAGGGTAAGTTCAAATTGTTTTAATTTTAACCCATTAAGAACTGTGGCCTTCTACTTCTACAAATGCCTTCTAAATCAGTTGTTCTCAAATGTTTTCGTGCCAACTGCCAAGGAACCCCAAAATGATTGGCCGCGGACTAGAGGTCTTCGGATCCACCCGAGGTCCGAAATTACCCGGGGTCCGAACCGCCCCGAACCGGGTAACGGGGCCGTTTATGCGCAGTGAGGTCGGGGCCGGGTCGGAGCCGCCGCCGTATGTCCCGGGTCCTGGGTATCTGATAGTGAAATCGCCGGTTCCTGATCCCCGAGGGGAACCGAGCCGAAATTGAAAATAATATGTGCACTACAAAACCCTATGCACTACAACGATTTCGCCACCAGATGGCCCTAAATGATACAGCATGTAATCTTAAGCCTAGATAGTGAAATGAAGTTGTTTAGAGGAGACACTGTCTGCGTGTCTGGGGCAGTTAATTATTATCAAAGATGTGATATTAACGTAATGTGTTGGTTTGTGGTTCACAATGGAGTTGTCATCGCGTTTTGTCATGCTCTGCAAAGCATAGGCTATAATGGAAACTTCAAAGCAGACTATAAACAACAACAACACATGCGACAGAAAATGATAGCATTAGCATTGGCTAGCCAGAGAAGAAGGAATAAAGAAAACATGGATTTATTTGTATTTACAAACTGTCCGCAATGATTGACTTACTGGTCTGGGAAAACATCTTGTTGTGAGGAGAGGCGCGCAGCATGGCTGAACGCAGCAGCAGTAGGCCTACTGCAACCATTACCATGGCGACGTTTAGGTAAGAAAGTAGTCTCATACAACTCTTAATATAATAACGTTGGCATTCGGGGCCACAGGTTCGGGTCTCGGACCTCTCATTCTGCGCGGGTATCGGATCCAATTTGCATATTAATAGTACGGGGCCGTCGGACCGGGTCCGTCACGTTTCGGGGCGAGACGGGTAACGGTTCTGAAATCCCAAATTATAGACGGGTCCAAATGGGTCCGGTTCCATTTTCCCCGGGTCCATTTGGGTTCGGGTAGTTAAAATTGGACCCGTGAAGACCTCTACCGCGGACCAAACACTTTTTCAAACACTTTCTTTTTTTTTTTTTTTCAAAAATGTTCAAGAATAGCAGATGTATAAACTTACAGCACAAAGTGACACGCTGTGAGCTTGTACATCTGCTTTTTTTTCTCACACGTGCTTTCCTGTTTTTTGTCTTTTTACAACAATGGTCTTTGTTTTTTTACAACAAGGTTTCATATTTTAGATTGTAATTAGAGAAAAGAGAAGATGAGTGTTAAATATTTTCGTTTACTGCTTTCTATCGTTTTAGCTGGCTTATTGTGTCTAAAAAGACATGTTTAGCCACTTATACGCAATGTTAACGCTCATCTTTTCTTTACTCTAATTACAATCTAAAATAGGAACCCTTGTAAAAAAAACAAAGTTGTCCTTTAATGGATTAAAAACGATGCAGCGCAGCACACTGCGCCCTCTGCTGCCCTGCCCTACGTCATCACAAGGCGACCAGATATCGTTATGAAAACCATATTTCATAACTGCACATGCCTGGCTGGCCAAGAAATGTTTGCTAAAAACATAAAAACTTTTTTTTTTAAATATAAATACATATATTATCTTCATGAAAGTAACTTTTGGTCAGGTATACATTGTTTATTTAACAAAAATAAAACGTGCACCAACAACTTTAATGAACGATGAGTGCAGAGCTAATTGGTGACAGGTGGGAAGAGGCTGTTAACTATATACAGAGAAACGCATGCCGGATGCTGTCCTTTATTTGTTCTAGTTCTAACAGAAAAAAAAAACAGAGGTTATGACTTATGTTACAGTAACAAAAGAAGTAAATCTCAAGCCAACAGAACAGCTTTCATTTTAACCATTTGATAGCCTTGGGTATGTACAGATAACCCAATATAATTAACATATGACAGAGTGACATACATACATACATACTGTACACAGCCAAAAATCGTTATGTGAATAATTGGGGTGCTGATATATTATAGCAAGGCCATAGAACCCATTCCTTCTTGAATATGCAGTATAAGCAAGAAGGACTTTTTAAAATGTCCTTCCTCAAAGCCTCTCTTTCCCTTTGTATGCTCCATCAGCAGTTCTTTCTAATAGTCCCATGATTTTTCCTCTTGTTAAAATATTTATGTAGATGACTAAGTAATGTTCTGCTTGTTTTACTTGGCAGAGTTCCCCTTTTATTACTGTCCATCCCTTCCTCTCTCATCCCTTCTCTTCCTCTTTTTTCCCTCTCTTGTCTTCCTGGTAGATCATGTAGAGGTCGGCGCAAGACAGATTTTCTAATCTCACACAGCAAGATTTTGTCCCATTGTAATTTGATTGCAAAAAATGTACAATTTATATTGAACACTTTTGTAACACTAGCTATGCAATATCTAGAATGCGTTATAAACATTAACATCTGCTTATAACTATCAATTCAATCTTTATTTCAGACCCAATGGAGATCCATACAGTATCACAATAAAAACACAGTATAACACTATTAGTACAATTATATGCACTAATAAATACTTTTAGTGCATCATACCAATAATCATAACACAACATTTAATAATGACTTGTAATATTGCAAAGTCAGATACATACGTTTTAATCATTTCTTTCTTGTACTCTACACTATTATAATGCATTTTAGTGTGATTATATCATGCGCAAGTGCTGACATTTTATCACTGACTGAACTTGTCTGCTTACTGAAAATGCGTATTTGGCCTTCAGGTCACTAATCCTGGTTCTAGCCTTGGGAAATACAAAGTCTTAAGCTGGCCCTAATTAAAAAGCATTATGAAATTATTATAATGTATTGCAACTATGACAAGTAACATTGATTAACATCGTGAAAGTGATGTCCATTAGCATCAATTGCAATGCAAAAGTCATTGAAGAATGAAGACCTTAAATCTATCATGTCATGGAAAACGTAAGATTATTTTAATGGGGGACCCTTTGATACATTTCTCCCTATCTCCTTTCTCCTGTAGTTTCTGGGAGGACGGTGAGCCCAACAACCACATTGATGAGGACTGCGGCTACATGGTGAAGACCCGCAAACTGGAGCGTGTAGCAGTGAAGAGCTGGTACGACTCCCCCTGCTCTTTGAATTGGCCTTTCATCTGTGAGAAGAAGTTGGTTGGCTGAATGATAAACTGCAGCATTGTGTAGTATTTGTAAAACAAATGTTTACTCATGCTTGATGGACACGGGTACACAGGCAAACAATATGCTCATCACAAACAAAGGAAACGAATTGAAAAAAGGTTTCAAACCTTTTCTTCAACCAGTGTTTATTCAGACAAGTACTTTCTGAATGCACATTGTACATACCGTAGGTCTTTCTGCACAAGATGCTGATACTTTCTTCACTCTCAGTTAAGCACATTCGGAGTCAAGTTAAGTCTGTTCATTTATAAACATTTAAACTTTGCAATGAGAATGCTATGGTCAGTTACATTAAAAGCTGCAGCAAAATCCAAGAGCACAGCCCCAACTATACTATAACTATACTAATGTCAGGGGCACTAGTTCAGTGCTAGTTGAATGTCCTGGTCTATAAGCATGCTGTGTGCATTAGCAAAAGTGATTACATTTGTATATACTAATAGGTTGTATATACTAAAACCTGTCTTACCATCTTTAAGTAATGGTATGATTTCATCATCTTATACAAACACAATTTACACAAGGACGACAGTCCTCACTTCTGCCAATAATAGGAAAATTTGAATCACAGAGATTTAAAGAGAGAGAGAGAGACCTCTGAATCTTGTGTGCCTGGCCCGACCGCCCGATGTCTTTTGCAGGTGCGTTCTACCGAACAGATTTGGCATAGCGGGTCGTTTTAGAATCCACTTTGCGCTTTCCCATATGTGTGAGGGCGAGATCGCAATTCTAGAGCAACAACATGCCCATGGACACACCTCCAGGCACAGATTACGGAGTCGTCATAATTTATAGCGGGTAGTTTGGCCGTAAAATACCGTTTGGGGACAGCGCCAGCTGCCTTGTGTGTAATTGGCGGGTAGTGCCAAGGGATAGCGTGGGGCAGAAAATAGGGCCCTTATGCACAAACTTTGTACAACTATTTTCCTCTCTACCCCCTCACCCCCTCCTGCTACTGACCAATTCTCTGGGCATGCGCAATGTCTATATTTGTACCATTCAGATTCTAGACCCAGGTTGTTTGAAAGCATTTCTCCAACCTTAATCTCTGATTCACTCCAATGCTCTCCTTGCAGTGTGGCTCCCCCTGTTGACAGCACTGTCAATTAATTAGCACACCTTCAACAGGGGGGATTTACTAGTCAAATCAGCTGGTGTAAATGTGTATCTTTATCTTAAAAGAGGCCTTTTTGGAAGTCGGGTTACAGTGTGTATGTGTATTATCCCTAGGTTTACATATATTTACAGGTTATTAGATCTCACTTATAGGTGAGATCAAAAACAAATACAGTATATTTTTTTACAAACACTTAGCATGCACAACGGAATGCCTTGGTGCTTTAAGCCTGCTAGTTTTGAGAGTATCTGTGCTCTGCCTACGTAATTACTGTTATTTTAGATTCCACTCATTTCATATACTGTATATAGCAGCCTATCTGTGAATCTAGTAGTCTAGTTAGTATACATGTAGTTGGTTAGTTCTAAGCTGGTTTAACACTGGGACCTGAAATCCTAAGTTTAAACATATTACGTTTTTCTGGGACCAAGTCAAAACACTTATTGGTCTGAACTTCCTGGTTGTGAAACACCAGTATAGTATACATCCAATTAGAGGTCTCAGGTCTGACAGCCTCAGATTTCAGCCAGGTTCTTGGCTATTTGATCCACAATATGAAACTTGATTCTAGATTGTAACTTTAAATGTAAATACTTTTTTGGGAGTCTTGGGAACAGGCCATCAGTATAGTTTAGCTTATATTTCCACTTCCATTTCTATGAAGAAAAGTCGTAGAAGGAATTAGTAACATATCATCCAAGGTCTATACTAGGCTGTCTACCTTTTTACTCTACACCAATCTATTGCCTGTTTTACAAGCTCACAATTTTTTTGTTTGTGAATGTCTATTTGTGAATACTTAAATCATGCCAAAGTAGTTTTTATAGTTTAGCAGGTTTGGTGTACATAAAATATATATTTTTAATGCATGTTGGCCTATTTTAAGCAACCACTTGTTAAAAGCAATCACTATACAGCCTAATTTTATATCACTTTTATATCAAAGTATTGAAACTGCTTTGTTTGGATTAGTTATTTTTCAACGTACTGAAAATCAGTCTTGTGGATATTGTAAATAAAAACATGATTTAAATGTCAAAACCATAAGCCTTTTCCCTCAGAATTCAGTCTCAACAGAACAAGTTACAGTAATACTAAATGTATGAGTAGCATGTTCATTTATTGCATATGTACAGTATACTGCTACAACTCGAGTATTTTTATTTTCCGCTATTTTGATGACCATTGATGACCATTTAAAATCTTTTGTCCAGAAGCTGTCATCTAATGGGTCAAATTGGATTAAAGAGTCACCTACTTAAATCCTGCTGGCCATGCCCTTGTTAAAGTATCAGCCACTATGTGGCAGTAGAAACACACACACACACACACACACACACACACACACACACACACACACACACACACACACACACACACACACACACACACACACTCAGACTCAATCATCCAGCCCAAATGTTGAAACAAAAATGGCCCATCTCTTGCACATCATTGCTGTCTGTGACTGACTGTAAACCTTTTGTGTCCACAAAGCCATTGCTTTCCATGAAATGGAAAAAGACGACATGTGTTCTAATGGATCCAATCCAATGTAGTTACTATTTAGTCATTGTTCTTGTTCTTGTTTATACTTTTCATTGGTTCAGTATTTATAAAACCCACTTAAAACATTAAGATCTACAAGCTCACAACATGTCGTGGTTCAATGGGTTTGCGAGCTTGTAGATCAGCTACACGTATTTTTGCAAATTTTGTGTGACTGAAGCGTGATGAAGTAGGGCATTCATCTATATATATGTTGAGATATGGAAATGCAAGGTTTCTGCCCGAAAGCGACAATATATTCAGTAGTGGATATATACTCAATCCTCATTCCTCATCTGTGGAACCTCTTTTGGGGGAATAAGCCTTCTGATGCATAGGTTTGACATACAGTACGTATCCTCCTACACCATGACACCAGAGTACCCCAGGCGTGTTGACTCAGGGCTCCCTATGGGCCCCCACAGAACATAAATCTGTGTGGAGGTCCCTGGCACAACATATTTTCAGATGGGGGTCTGCGACTATGGACAAATATGTTAATCTGGGGTCCTTTATATGAAAAGATTTGGTAACCACTGGTTTAAAAAATATCAGAAAGTAAGCCCAATAAGCAACTATACTATTTTGCTTATTATAAGCAGACATGGCAACACAGGTACATTCAGAGCCCAGAGCCTAGAACGTCAACTACTGACACTTTCAGGAAGCCGGGGGCGGGGCCAGGAATAACGTGAATAAAGGAGAGAGAAGGGAAGGAAATCTAAAGAGATTGATGACAGTGATAGTGATGAGAATGTGTAGATTAATGAGGTGAGGTAACCCTGCTGCCAGGTAATTGGCCTGACCTTAATGCTGAACACTTAATGAATGAGAAGATGGAGCGTCGTGGGGAAGGGGTTCATTAGATGCACGTTTATAGCCCTTTTCCATCATCATATATAATTGAATGGATGCCAGTGGTAACCTCGTGGGGCCTTTGAGCTGAAGGATTGAATTCTGCAAGGAATGAAGAGCTGTGGGTTACGGACGGTACACTTGACCATCACATTTCAAGCCCTAGATGTTCCAGCAGAGATGATGGAAGAGTAGAGTGGCTCTGAGTGGGCAGCATGCATGTGTACATATGTGATTGCATCAGGAGCAGGGTCTGACCACTGATTCCATACCTGTGGGCTGGGGCTAACTGGTAGAGTCAAAAGTGTCAGTTCCGTGACCACGAGAGCAAAGGTCCGTTTCTCAATGGATTTGTCAAAAACATTTCTTGGGCTAAAAACGGACCCCAAAAGGCTGTGAAAATTGATTACTCATCACTAAACCATAGTTTTGTTGGCCGTTTTTTATCCCAAGGAATGTTTTTCATGCAAAACAAATTCTTGCAATGGATTCAGAATAATTAAAAACCCCTAGTTTGACCCCTCACATCCCACTTAAAGCAGATTCTTTGGGAGTAATTTTTTCCTTTATAGTATAGCGTATAGTAAGTGAATGAGACTGAAAATTACCCTAGCTGTCAAACATTTTCCCAGCCATTTTAAAAAAGACACCCCAGCCAAATTTGTTTAAAGGAGTAGTTCACCCCCAACATGACTTTTTTTCTATTGATTACTCATGCCATGGAGAGTAGAGTTCAATAATATTTTTTGGTTTTTGTCACATTCCTAAGACAAAAATGTGATAACAATAAATTTTCCCCCATTGATTCCGGATGGTGACCCGTTTCGAAACGGGTCACCATCCGGAATCAATGGGGGAAAATTTACTCGAATCAAATTTTTGTCTTAGGAATGTGACAAAAACCAAAAAATATTATTGAACTCTAGTCTCCATGGCATGAGTAATCAATAGAAAAAAAGTCATTTTGGGGGTGAACTACTCCTTTAATAACCCTCCTAGATGACAAATCCATTGAGAAACGGACCTTTGCTCTCGTGGTCACGGAACTGAAATTTTTTACCTCGGGCAGCCAAGCTTCTAGTTATAATAATAAATGACATGGTATTTTAACTATTTCTTATTTTTATTTTATTAAAAAAACATTTTCATAGTTGATACATTTACTTGGTTCCATTGATCCACGCCGGAACACAGTGGATTGATTGGTCATTAAAGAAAACATGCTCTGAATAGACACACGGTTCAGCCCACTGGCTGCCATGTTAAGTGGTCAGATGGGTGGGCCTCCAACACTTTGGAAATCGCTGCACTGAACAAAGTAAAGAATGCTTAGTGATTGGTTTGGGGCCGCCTCCTCCAAGATAATGAATTTAATTATTTAAAAATATGTTTTTATTTAATTGATAGTACACAGTAGAGATGCTGACATGAAACGGGGAGAGAGAGACTGCTAGTGACACGCAGCAAAGGTTGTCAGGCTCAGGAATCTAACCTGCGATTCACCGTCAGGCATTAGAGCCTATTATGTGGTGGGCGCCTTAACCGCTAGGCTAGCGGACCCCCATGAATTTCATTATTTATGTATTTTTGCCTGTCAAATAATCTAATAAACAGTACACTCAACAACAATAACAATGAACTGTAGTTTGTGTTGTTCCTCCCATACACAATTTATTAAATAATGTTGACCTTTTTAGCCACTTTTAAGCTATAATGTCACTGTTTTGGGCATTAAAAGAATAATAGGAATTAATAGGAATTCTGGGATTAGAAACATATACATTTTTTACTTTAGTATTCTATTATTTTTATGAATGAAATGTTTAAATTTGTGCTATAATTATCGCTTTGCCTTTTGCTCTTATACAGAATAATAAAGTAGGACATGGTTATTATTTCAAATCAACGTGTATCTTGAGATTTGCGACACATATCATATCGTGGCCTCTGTATCACGATACGCATCGTGAGGTTGTAATACAATACATAGCCACATTGGCTGATATAACTATCAAAATCATCGCTAAATTGTCTTGTTACAAATAATTAATTCTAAACACTAGAACTTCCTTTGATTGTCTTCTGCAGTCTGTAACTATAAGTTGGAAAAGCAGCAGTTACCCTGTCTGGCTCATGATTACTTTCATAGGAAAATAATGAATTGACATTTGAATTCTAAGTGAGTGTCTGACCTGAATGCAGGTCATATCCTACTGAACCATGTCTGATGGGGACAGACATGTAACAGACACTAAGATGCATAGTGTCTTTGACGTCACTGCACGTCTAGGGAGCAAATCCACTTGCATCATTCACTCAAAAGCAGGATGCAGGCCTAACTCAAATCCCTGGCCTGTAACGACCACCAACCGCTTCAAAGGTCTTCAACTGGCACCCCTTTCTGCTTGCAAACGATTCATCTCGTCTGTTATTTTCCCTTTATAATGCTGCGACCATGGCCTAATCCCAGATTGTTATAAACATAGGGTTATATTCATACGTTCTTTACAAGTTTGAATATTGTTGATGAAGATTATAGCCTACTATTTGTTACTTTCCTATACCCCAGCACAAATCAAGATATAAGTCTGTTGCTGACATAAATACAGCAAACACAGATGAACGTATGAATGAATGTATCTGTCTCTAGTTTAAGGCCTTATGCCGAAAGCTGACTCAGTCACCTAGACTAGAGAATAAAATCTTGTCTCTACTACTATTTTTATTTTCGGAAGTGGAGCTAACCGTTGGTTTATGATCACTGATTGGGGCTTTAAAATCCACTGTATGACTGAATCTGGTGTCTCATGTACCCCATATGGACTGTATCAAAATAGAAAGAAGTGTGCATGGGTGCCGTGACGCGAGTCATACTTGCAAATTAATTCTGTCTTACCATTTGAATTTTCCCCTTTCAAGTCAATAGGGAAAATGTATTCACTAATACATTAATGGCCATATATGGAGATCTGTGTCAGTTCTCATGTGGTCTATGATGTCAGACATCTACAGTATGATGTCAGTATTTTGGAAAGTTACATGCATTGTCCCATTCAAGTCAATAGAGAAAATGTAATAACTAATACATTAATATAATGTAAACTATATAACGTATCTCTTAGCGAAATGCAAGCATGTGATTCCCGATGGAGCCGGTCGATTTTACATATGGCCCAAGTGTGTGCCACCAAAACTGTTGGAGTAGTAGCGTGGCAAAATTAAGTTTATCTGGAAAGATGGATGGAAGAAGAAAGTCGGAGAGGAACTATAGTCTGGTTGCCCTGTTAGGCCCTATAGGGCAACCAGACTAAATATAAGAGAGAGTGACTCTCAGCTTTGTCTCAATAAAAACAAAGCAATATTAATAGGCATACCGGTATATCTAGTTTATTGGACTACAACTTTGTTCCACCAATGTTGAATTTATTAATTTTATTTATTAATTTTATCTATTTATTTCAGACTGCAAATAGAAGATCTCCGCTAAATGTAAACATTATTAATGGTATTTACCTAAATGCAGACCAGTACAGTAGCTACAGGCCCCAGCACTCCCAATCCATTGGCTTCAATCTTTAACCCCTCCCTGATCAGGGATATACCTCAGAGTCACAGGTCAGCTAATTTCAAGTGGGCCAAAGCAAAGACGATCATCTCCATTTGCTCCAATGACCAACTCCCTCTCTCTCTCTCATATTCTCTGCTCTCTCTCTCTCTCATATCTCTGGTACTTACATCATGGCCTCTCTGATGGCATCTATGACTATTCTGATTCTTTCCCAGACACACCTTCTCATAGAGAGTACAAGGGCCCTAATGTGTGCCCTAATTTGAATCAGAAAGCGTAATATAGTTAAAACAGATGAAAATGTCTAGAGTAGCTTTTAAATAATAATTAATAATAATTTTGGGGAAATAATTTTCTCCCAAATTGTTGAAATATAATTTAATCCTATGTTTTATTGGTACGTGTGTGTCAAGCGTGACGCACGTTCGTCCGCGGCCCGTCCTTAATTCCCTATAATGAGATTACAGGGGCCACGGATATCCCATTAGAGTCAAATAAACCAGGCTCAACTCATTAGCTCTGGCAAACCAACTCAACCCCTCTCAACCCTCTCCACTAGCACAACCACACTACCATGGCCTCCATCCCAAAAAACCACAAACATATGCACTACCACAACCTTGTTCCCACTCCTGCTGGGGCCCAATGCTTCTAATAACCCCACCAGTAACAACTCAGCTCCCTGGAAGTGAGGGGTGCTTCAAGCTTCATGGATGCCATTTGAACAGTTGTGCCTTCCCTTTAGTGTGATGAAAGGTTATAGAAATGAGCAGAGCCCTAAAATGTTACTGTGGTCAGCTTCTTTCGTTCTTTTCCTTGGTCCCAGTCAAAAGACGACAATTCTGAATGACGACAGTGGCAAATGGCAACTCATGCTGTAAAGAATATCTCTTCATTTTGTGAAAGTTGACATGAGGATGAACCTTGATAGTTGGCCTTATAGTAGTTTTTGTGCAATGGGTTCCTCAGGATCTGTTCACAAACTTCACACTGATCTTTTCACTTTCTCGTTTACTCACATTTCACCTCCCCCTTCACCCTCCTCCTCTTCTCCTCTCCTTGTTCTTTAATTTCTTGTCTTGTCTTGTCTTTTGACCCCATAACCTGATTTTCTTCCTCCCAATCGGTTTACCTACCTTCTCTCACCGTTGCTCCCTTGCTCTCTGTCTCCCTCCTTCCCTCCTCCCTCCCTCCTCTCTCTCTCTCTCTCTCTCTCTCTCTCTCTCTCTCTCTCTCTCTCTCTCTCTCTCCCCTCTCCCTGTCTCCCTCCCTCTCTCTATTTCGATCTTTGAGCTTTATCCCTTCATCCCTTATCTCCTTCATCCCCTCCAATCCTCATCTGTTCTTCACGGTGGAGGAAGGGAGGGAGAGAGAAAGAGAGAGTTTCTCACAGGTAAGCTGCTATCAGTCAGAAGAGTAACGAGAGACAGGGAGAGACAGCAGGTTACTCCCAAGGATTGTGGGGATCTAAAAAAGCAACACAGCCTGAAAGGGAATACTGAAGAGGATCTGCACCAGTGCAGAAGAAAAAGGTGATACCGGTTCACCTTGCTGTGGGAAAAGGTGAGTATTTTATCATTCTGTGCCAGTATGCTTGCAACCCCGCCAATATGCTTGATTGATTGATTGATTGATTGATTGATTGAATACTTTAATTAGAGGTTTGCGTTGGAAAAGCACTAAGGAAAAGTCTACTAATAGAATTTAAACCCAATAAAGCACCATTTACCTTTGGGGTCCTTTTGTATACAATTCATAGAGACATTAAATGACAGACAAATATACACAGTATTTTGCAAAGAACATCATATAACAGTCAGAAATCAGAAATAAAAACGATTTACAGTAAACAGGTTGGGGGGGGGGGGGGGGGGGTATGGGTAGGCTTTGGCTTTGTCTTTTTACTAGTTTTGAGTTGCAGCAACCTTTAAGTGAGTGGTTATCAAGGTAGGGATTTACACTCCTTCAAGGCCGTTGGTAGGTCATTCCACGTTTTTTGCGGCATAGCAGGAGAACTAATCTGGGTTGGACGTGATTTGTGGAGCTGCCTCTGGTTTTGTTATTGTGGATGTGGACATCCTTGGCGTTTTGGAAGTATTTTGACAGGTATATGGGTATCTTAGTGGTGTAGTTTATCTTGTACACCAGGCCCATTGCACGATGCTGTACTCTGTCAGCTACTCTGAGCCATCCAACCCTTTCAAAATGATCAGGGTCAAGATGAGTCCGAGATGGAAGTTTAAGAAGTAGCCTAACCAGTTTATTTTGCTCTTGCTGTTTGGAGACCAACATTGTTAGTATGTTTGGCTTCATATATGAACATTGTGTGGCAGACAGCTACAAAATAACTTTTTGTTGTTTGTTTGATGTTCTGTAAAGCCCTGAAAACTGGAATGTTCTCAGGCTAAGAGAAGAAAAAAGAATCCATGAAATGTAGCTGGAGCTGGTAAAGTTGCACTCATCTACACCTGGAGTAGTACTACAACTACTACTACTACTACTAGGTTTTTCTTTGGGCAGAAGATGTAAGCTTCTTATCTGCAGTATTAGTATCCTTAATATATTCTTTGTGGCTGCTGCATATTAATTACTGCCTTCATGTAGTTGGTTTTTATGTGCAGTCCTTGATTGTAATACAAACATAATAACACTTTGTAGGTGATTTTTTTGGATTGTATGGAAGCTGGGAAAGAGGATTGGGGTTTCAGTGCCTCACGTCTAAGCTGGCTTCTGATCTGAGACACCAAGAGCAAACCGTTTTCAAGAGGGTTTGATATACAGTATGTAGGAATTAAGGAGAAGAGGTTAAAGTGTTCTGCGGTGACCTGATATTTATGTTGTCGTTGTTTTTGTTTTTTCAAATTCAATTGTTTCCATGTTGTTTTACTACAACTAGAACTTGGTGGAATGATGGCTGTAGGCCTGCATGTGGCGGGGTTACCACACCCCACATGCATCCACTAGCATGAAAAGGAATGGGTTAGTCTATCCATGGTGTGAGACATTCACTATAACATAAGGTTGGAAATTGAAAAAGTTTTCCCCTTGCTCTTCTCCACAATCCCCTCAGCACCTCTCTCTCTCTCTCTCTCCGTCGCTGGTCCAGAGGTGAAGAGCAGCCGGTAATCGGATGACAGGAGATTTGACCCGCTAAAGCTTCCCCTAAGATCTCCTGCTGGGATTTAAAACCTGGTTGTGCCTGTCGGCCTTTCTTCACTTCCTACCTACTCCTCCTCCTGTCATAGGTCAAAGTGCACTAATGGTCTTGACTTGCACACAGGCCCTGTCTAAACAGTGATTTACTGTGTTTTCTGAGATGGACATTGCAAGAACATTAAACAGATAGTTGCTTTTTGTTGTGTGTCTGTGTTCAGGTTGTACTCATCCCTGTTTTCACCTTAAAACACAACACTGATTGGTTTCCAAAATAATGTGTATACATCTTTCGGAGGAGAATCATTGAAAAGCGTCATCATTTCATAAAACAGTAAATAGTAAACAGTAAAAAAGAAAAAAAAGTAAGAACGCCCTTCCCCCATCATCAGGTTTTTGAGGTAGCAGGTGTTTGGTTAGCACTGTATGAGTGTCTATAGTCGCATTAGTATATCGTACACATAGGCCTATTCTACTTATACAGTCGTAGAAAGTAGAATTTATAGTCTATCTTTCATTATCTGCATCTCTGGGAGCTCTGTGGTTCAGGTAGATGTTTGTGGAGGCACATAGGCTCTACTGCATGTAAGGCTTTTGGGGAAATGACAATTACAAAAGTCAGCAATTGGCTTGCAGGAAAACAATGAGGTTATTTTACTTTAGGAGACACAAGTATTGCATCTAGGGACAGAGGAATAATTGTTGCATCTATGTCTGGATGCTTTGGCTTTGACACTTTGGCACTGCTTGTTGTGAGCTGTCTGCATTTTTGTATTTGTTCTTTTGTAATCTAGTGGAAATTTGCATTAGCCAAATGCCTCAAAATGTTAACTAAGAAATAAAGTAGGCCTACTTTGCTACTGGTTTTCACTTCAATAGAATATAGGCTTTATATATTCAAATCAAAATGGCTGGCATAAACTAAACCACCTAAAATATCACATGGAAGAACAGATCTCATAACTTTTTACGGATCTAGCATTTTCTGAATAAAGGATGGTTTTATTTCTTTGTAATTTGGGGAAAGCTCAATGGAAACTTTGGAAAGCTCTATCTATGTTATCTAGCTATCTATGTTTAGTAAGATTTACTGTCACAAGTAAGTAGATCTAAATGTATGCAAAACTTTGTCTTCCCCAATCTTCTGGTGTTTTTTATGTGTACAGGACAGAGTTAAGGTACAGGACTGGTGGACATGAAGTTGTTATTGCAGACTATAGCACACTTCACTTCCTTTCTAACTGGCTCTTCAGTCTTCTTTCTTTCTTCCTTCCTTCTTCCCGTGCTTCCTCCCACTCTCCCTTTCTTCCTTGCGCTTTCGTCTCTTCCTTCCTTTCATCTGTCCACTCCTCCTCCCTTCCATCACACATGCATGCTTTTTTTCTCCCCTCTTTTCTTTCCTTTCCTCACCTCTCTCAGTTCCTTCCTGCTTTCCCATCTCACAGCTCTTTCTTTCTGTACAGGAAATGGGTCTAATTAGACCAATGTAGCAGCTAACTGTATTACAGGATTATGCTTACCGTGTACGCAGGTCAGGGAGTGCTGTCAACATCTCTTCTCTAGACATGGTGATACAACACCAAGAGTGACCTACTTGAAGGCATCATGGTCACTAGGACCAAGTAAAGAAATGCCCCAGTGTCCCAACTCGAACACTTATGAACAAAGTTACCTTGGGTAAAGAGTAAGACACTTAAGAACAAATAGATCAGACAAATGTAATGTACAAACCTGTATGTGTATAAAAAAGAAAGAATCTCTGCTAGCGCTGCTACGTGATAGACAGTCGGAATGGTGGTTGTTCTACAGTAGGTTGTCTTCCAGGTATGAATGGGTGGGATGTGAAACCTTGATCTAGATAAATACAAGTTAGAAATGGACAAGAAATACAGAAATACATTGTTGGTGATAGGTGATAGAGTGTGTGTGTGTGTGTGTGTGTGTGTGTGTGTGTGTGTGTGTGTGTGTGTGTGTGTGTGTGTGTGTGTGTGTGTGTGTGTGTGTGTGTGAGAGAGTGTGTGAGTCTGTGCGTGCGTGTGTGTGTGCGTCCGTGCGTGCGTGCGCGTGTGTGTACATGTAGTGCATTAACACTTGTTTTCAATCATTAACCAACGTTCTTTCTTTCTTTCTTTCTTTCTTCTTTGTGTTTTTCAGTGCCAGTTTTGTTATCCGTCAGTAACAACCTCCAGCAACCGTCACCATGGCAGCTGAGAAAGCTGAAATGGAAAAACTGAAAAAGGAGTGTGATGGCCTCCGAACAAAGATTGAGGTGAGCACTTGCTGGGTCAAAAAAGACTTTGATATATGTTTAGGTCATATTCAGAATTTAATACATTCAGAATTTAACAAATGTTGAGCCATTTGTGCCAAGATGTAGGCCATTATGTAGGCCACGCTTCAGAGCCTGGAGATTCTTTGGGGACCGGAGATCTTTTGGGGACCGGAGCTTAGCTCCTTCTGGGAGCACCGCTCAAAAACAGATTAAATGCCTTTAATCAGAGTTACCATACCCAAAGATCAAAGAAATAACAGAAATTTAATTTCTCTCCTGCAAATTCTCTCTCACTCTCCCTCCTCATCTTCCCTGCTCTATCCATCGGTGTGTGATGCTGTTCCACCATCACCACTAGGCGGCCCGCCAGGCTGTGAATGATACCACCATGGCAGGACAAGCCGGAGGTGTGGCCTCTGTGGGCACCGTCCAGCTGAAGAAGAGGAAGGACCTGAAGGGTCACCTGGCCAAAATCTATGCGTTGCACTGGGGTCAGGACTCCAAGTGAGAGAACACAGTAGACCTGTAGATCTGCTATTTTCCCTAATCCCTAGTTTGGGTCCCGGGCAAACGTCTAATTTCTAAACGTTTGGGAACCACTGTCCTCCAAATCACAACATTTGAGAACCACTGTGGGACCCAGGTTTCCAAGAACACTGATTCGGGATTTTAGGGCTGAATGTTTTTCCTGATTACTGACTGCTTGCTTCTCCTGCCTCCATCTTTCAGGCACATGGTCAGCGCATCACAGGATGGCAAGCTTCTTGTCTGGGATACACACTCAGGAAACAAGGTAACAGAACAGAGAGATCTATAAGTACTGTTCTGAGACTCATCCAGTGAAAGAGTGATGCAATTCAGAGAATTGAATTAAAATCAGGCAGTGCCTTTGCCTATATAAGCCACACCTGACAACTCAGTCAATGTAAAGTAGACATTAAAGAGACCACTTTAAACAAAGTGAAAGGAAAAATATAGTTCAATTGCCTCACATCAACACAAAGAATTTGCAGAATACATCCAGAAATGTCAAAAGTACATTTCCTTTGAATAGATTTTGCATAGATACCGGCATACAGGAAATGTTAGTAACTTCTGTTCTAAAAGAACGTAAACCATAACCACATGTACCGGTATATTTAGCTGCCATTTAAATGAATCCAACCCCTGTATGGCTCTCCCACTCTGCATTATTTAACTACATCAACGAAATAAAAGCTGTGTGAATGGAACGTTCACGCTGGTTTAACTTGGGTGTTTTCCAGACACATGCTGTCCCTCTGAAGTCGGCATGGGTGATGAGCGTTGGAATGTCCCCCTCAGGAAACTTTTTGGCCAGTGGAGGTCTGGACAATTTGTGTACGATCTACGACATCTCCGGTGCCGCCCCCAGGACCCGCAGGGAGATTGATGGACATGAAGGTAGAACGAGGCTATTCTTTGTTGTACCCATTTTCATTGTATTTCCATTTCAAGTGATTATTTATGATGAGGGATATAGTAGGAACTAAGTGACTCGTGCAAACATGTGGACCTTAGACGAGGTGTGACATCAATTGAGAGGAGGGTATTGCATGATGGGTTTGTCTTTTAGCCTATTAAAATGGCGAATTAAAATCAAGTCTATTTATGAAAGGTTATAAGGAATATTCTTTAGAGAATTGCAGTCTAGTTGAATGTTAGCCCCGTTTGGAACCTCACTTTCCAATATTCCATGAAGAGTGACATTCCAAACGGGGCAAGTTGAGTAATTCATGTTCCTTTGACAGATAACATTTGTTGTCAGAATTCTCTTCTGCCATGGAAAATCCTTGCAGTCTGGCATCCATTTTCAATGCCTCTCCTAAATAAATATGAAATACTGCAATAATAAATATGAAATACTGCAATAATTGATATTTATGTATCCACCCATATTGCCAATATAAGCCGCTATATTGCATTTTGCATGTTGTGCAGTTTCTATATTTTTCGTCTTTTTTAAACCCCTTTTTTTGTTTGTTTCTTAATTGTTTCGTTATTCAGTTGAATGCACCAACTTCACTGAGACAAGTTCTTTGTACAGTATGAGTGTAAACATACCAGGACATTTTTTAAATAAATCAGGATAGATAATAATATGAATGGGGTGCCCGCTGGCCTAACGGTCCTGGTGCATACCACATAGGCTCTAATGCCTGACAGCGTGTTGTGCGTTCGAGTCCCGATCAAGGCGACATTTGCTGCGTGTCGCTCCCCATCTCTTTCACTGTAGGCCTACTATCAATAAAGGCAGAAAAGCCCCAAAACATATCTTAACAAAAAAATTAATTATATGAATTCTCTCTGTTTCCCAGGATACCTGGCATGCGCTCGTTTCCTTAATGACAGTGAGATCCTCACTGCATCTGGTGACACCACCTGGTAAGTTGCTGATGGGTTGTTTTTTATTCCCAATTAATGCAATATATTATTCAAATGCATCCGATTGTTATATGATGGATACATTTATGACATACTATTATTTGTGTCTTGTCATGATGCAAACCCTGGGTTAGATTGACCTATACTGTATGTATGCCGTGGTGGAAAATCAGGCAGCACAGCAGTTAGAGTTACAGATACAGAGTTAGAAAAGTGCTGTTGGGTACAGCAATACAAAGAAAGAACAACCTTACAGAAGCACCATCTATAATGAACAACAGAAAACCATGGAGTCATGACACAAAACAACAGCTGAAAACCTGTGCATTGACATCCAAAAACCCCCTCTGGCATTTGCATCGCATTGTAAACAAGTGTGCCTCGACGTGTCGTTATGACCACACGAGTTAACTTGCAGTCACGTCGCGATAGTTTTCCGCTGTGTTGTACAGTACTTTTGATGGATTTTACTAACAGAAGGTTCTATCCACCGACCCGTCCCTGGCTGAATCATCATCACAGAGACATACAGAGAATGCAGCAGCCCCTCCCCTCCCTCCCTCTCTCTCTCCTCTCGTCAGATTTCACCACAGCGCTGTCTGTGAAGAAGTATTGTAGTGTGAACGGTACTTCTTGCACAGTGTGACACACGATACGACCCCAATAATCTTCAAGCAAGAGGATCGATCGTGTAGTTTAAATGCTCATACGATCCGATGAAATAATGATGAAATCGGTTTGTACGCAAATTATTTTAGTCTTAGAACAGTGAAACGGAATGACAAACACTCGCACCATTCAGTTACTGAGAAGGTGCCTTTGGAAAGAATATATTCATTTCCTCCTGCTTTTCCTTTGTCCCCACTGTCCATTCTACTTCTACCATCCCTCCATCTCTCCCTAGATCTCCTGCTTGCACTCTTTTTCATTATGCTTGCTCTCTAGCCGACCAAAGTTCTCTTTAACCCCTCTTTCTCTTTCTTCCTCTCCAGCGCTCTGTGGGACTTAGAGACCGGCAAGGCCAAGACCATCTTCAAGAACCACATTGGAGACTGCATGTCCTTGGCCCTCTCTCCAGACGAGAACATGTTCATCTCTGGGGCCTGTGACTCCCTGGCCAAGCTCTGGGACATCAGAGAAGGCCAGTGCAAGCAGACCTTCTCTGGACACACCAGTGATATCAACGCCATTGGTGTAAGTGCTGTGCTCACATGCAAATACACGACATAATGTAGTCAGTTTAGTCATTCAAATCTCTGCGACGGCAGCGATCCGGCTACTCCAGCGACAATTCAGATATTTACTAGTGTTGTTGCTGCTCTTTTACCACCATTATTATAATTATTATGACAAATGCAATCCTTAAAGTTGAAACAAAATAAGTTAAGAACCAATTAACTAGTCTGCTTGAAAAGTATGCATCTGTATAACAGCAGCTAGTTGACAGTGCAGAGACATAATTGCCTTCCTTTGATCGATTAACAAGGGGCCGTCAACTACTTATTGGCATCAGCTGGACACGTCAGACACACACACACACACACACACACACACACACACACACACACACACACACACCTTCCCTCTGCAGTGCTCTGTTGTCTGTCTCATTCCTCTCCAAAAGCCCTTGAATATGATTGAAAATGATTAAGGATTACTGTGATTATGGTAATCTTACGTTTTATATCACACTCGCCATAAATGTAACTTTCACTATGACATTATGTTTGACTGGAGTTGGTGGGGGCCAGACAGAACCCCACCGCAGAGGCCGCCTATTAGGGAACCCTGCCATAGACCGTAAAAATGTGTCATCATGAAGTCATCATGCTCTGATGTCACTGTGATGTCAGGGGAACCACTGTACCAGAATGGGTTGCCGCTCTGACATCACGCTCTTGGCTTCACTGTGATGTCACACAGAATCCCTTTTATGCCCATATATGGAGTTCCCTGATGTCACCAATATTAATGATGCCCTGTTAGAGAGATCCCTGTGATGCCAGGGGGAACAAATGCCTTTTATGCCCATATATGGAGATCCCTGTGATGCCAGGGGAACAAATCCCTTTTATGCCCATATATGGAGATCCCTGATGTCCACATCCACATGTGACCTCGCCCTTTAGGGTGAGGTCGCTTGTCGCCCTGAGGCGTCTTACTTGTCAATGTTTAAAAGAAATCATATTTCTGTATCTATCTTATTTTTTAGTTATTCAACAAATCTGAATACAAAACTAGAAATACTGTTCCTACGAAACAGTGTGGGCTCGCTTGTGACCAACGGTTCAATAGTTATAGGCCAAAACGTAAAGTGGGCTGTTATAGCGCCACCATGAGGCTGACCGATGTAATTATTTTTCACTTAATTCTTGAAATTATTATGAATCATCTCTCCAAGTTTTGAAACTGTAGTCCCTATGGTTAGCGAGAGAAAAATACTTGAAAGTGAGTTTTTGCGATTCCCATTATAAGTCAATGGGGAAAATTAATTCACTAATAAATTAATATCAATTAAACGATAGAACTTTTCTCTTAGCAAAATATAAGCACACCATTCCATTCCCGGTCGATTTCAAATATGGCGAGTGTGTGGTGCTGAAAAAAGGTTTATCTAGAAATAAAGTTTCCCCATCACTATGTGTGGGGAAATACACATAGTGTTTCATCGCTTTCAGCAAGCCCACAATAACTCTCTTTCTCTCTCTGTTCCAATCTGCTCCTCCTTCTTAGTTCTTCCCCAATGGCAATGCTGTCATCACAGGATCCGATGACTCTACCCTTAAGATGTATGACCTCCGCTCAGACCAGGAGGTGATAGGCTACACTGACGCCAGCGTTAAAGCTGGCAACACATCATTGGCTATCTCCAATTCGGGCCGTCTCATATTCGCTGGCTATGATGACTTCAAATGCAACATCTGGGACTCGCTGAAGGGAGAGAAAGTTGGTGAGTTAAGCCTGGCAATGTTAAAGAGTACTGGAAGTAGAGAGACACAGAGAAGAGAGAGCGCGTCTGACAGGCAAGAGAGAGCGTGTCTGACAGAGAGAGCGCGCCTGACAGGCTCACAACGCGCTGCGCTGCAACGCGTCGTGAGCTTGGAGGTCTGCTATTTTCAATATTTTCACCAAAAGCTCCTTTAGAAATCTCTGCCCCTGCCTCTCTAACATTCTCTGCACGTACCTGATGGTGAATGATGGATTTAGTGAGAGTGAAGGCTCATTCATACTCCAGATTTAGGTGAGTAGCGGCAACTCACCACTGTGTAGTTTTCTAAAGTCAGAAACTACAACATTTCGCCACTCACCGCGGTGAGTTGGTGAGTAGCAACTCACCACTCACCCTGACACATCTCTCTGTTTTTACTGACTGACAAAAGGTGAGTAAAAGTGAGTAGCTTGGAGTATGAATGAGCCTTGACACAGACGTTCAGACAGGCTGAGGGAGACAATTGCACAAAAATGAGGTATTTAAGGTATCGAAGAGGGTGAGAGTGTGAGACGAGACAAGGCAGACAAAGGTAAAATAACAATAATAATGATAATAAAGGACCTCCAACAGAAAATGTAGATGACTGAATAAATAAATTGATGCATCTCTTTTTTTCTTACTCCCTTAATTTCTCTCTCCTAGGTGTGCTGTCTGGCCATGACAACAGAGTGAGCTGCACTGGGGTGCCTGGTGATGGTATGGGTGTGTGCACAGGATCCTGGGATAGCATGCTGAAACTCTGGAACTGAGCTGGTCCTCCACAGGAGCTCGCTGGGAGAGGGAGAGGAGACTGGGAGGCGTGGGCGGCAGGAGAGGAGAGATGGAGGATAAAAGAAATGGTGGAAATTAGCAACCACATGTTAGGATTATGGAGATATCAAGAGGATGGATTCTTTAATGGTTTGGTCATAGTTGATCTTCCTCTCTCACTCTCCCTCTTCCTGATCTACAGTATGTATGCAAATCTGAATGGTTGTGAATGGGACTCCATAGAACCTGTTATATAAATGGCATCACTGAAAGACATGCATGATGCACCCCACTGTATGTACAGAACAGTTTTATTATTGTTGAGACGATGGCTAAACGACAGAGGCCAGAAAAGAGGAAACATAGCACATTAATTGAAATGATAAATTATTGTCGAGGAGAAAATGCTCTTATTGTAATATCTAAGGTGAGAATGGCCATTAAACACATATAGATCTTTGGACAATAATGGAGAAAAAGAAAATGTATGAATTCCAAATACAGACCAGTTAGAGTTACCAATCTATTTTTATTTGACCTGTATAATATACCCCACACTTTATTTATAGTCAAAAGGCTTGATATGTAAATGTATTTGTATTTTATAGGTAACTTGACACACATTAGTAATGCAGATTTTATGTACAGTGGTGTTCCTGGGCTGCACATATCTAGAGTGAATATGTGTGTCACAGGAATGCAAGAGTAGCAGGTAGCAGCAGCCATTTTGGCCGCTTGTTAACCAGCATGGAGCCAGAGCTCCTTATGATTTCAATCCAAGATGGCTGCCATTCCTTTCACCATGCATGTCCGGTGATGTACATCAAAAGCACTAGGCTCAGTGTCACTCTGCCACCAGGTGAGCGAGCAACGGAGCCATGCTGAGTCTTAATAAACAAGGTGGTTGACTGAGTTTTGGGCTCCTTGGACCTACAAATGTAACTGTATATTTTCCTACCCCAACTGCATTTTGTAGTACTTTTACACTTTTGCAGTACCTCTGTAAAAATGAAATGTTTGTTGAAAATCTTTCTAATAAACATAGAATTCTGCATTAACAACAACAAGTTGGAGTCTCTGTATATGATATATATATATATATATATATATATATATATATATATATATTATATATATATGTATGTATGTATGTATGTATGTATGTGTGTGTGTGTGTGTGTGTGTGTGTGTGTGTGTGTGTGTGTGTGTGTGTGTGTGTGTGTGTGTGTGTGTGTGTGTATGTATGTATGTATATATATATATATATATATATATATATATATATATATATATACACAAACACACACACGCGCGCGCACGCGCAAACACACACACACACACACACACACACATTATGTGACAGATAGTGTATTATGTGATGATGAGACATGGTCATATATAGACAAAGACACACATGCACACACACACACACACACACACCCACATACTGTGTGTGTGTGTGTGTGTGTGTGTGTGTGTGTGTGTGTGTGTGTGTGTGTGTGCGTGCGTGCGTGCGTGTGTGCGTGTGAACTTATATGATCAAAATCAAGGTGAGAATTCAGAGAATGTATTTAGTCTACCTGGTCAAGTAAAGATAACAGCACTAACCTCTCGCAATTGTATTTTGCCGGTCAGGCCTACAGGTGGTGCCATACGAGTCTAGAAAGAGAGGGAGAGAAGTATTGATTGAATACTTTGTAAATAGTCAGTGGGCTATTATGGGCATACTATAATCTACGATCCGTGGCTATTCCTGTGGCCATGGCATACGCCAGTGCATAATGCCTATCAGATACACTACTTTGAAAGGTTCACGAGGGCATACGCTTTTTCGAAATGTTTTCATCACAGCATACGGCGTAGAGTAGACCCAAGTACAGTGGGTACGACAATGATGCTAAAAACACAAAAAGTCCTATTAGGGCTTAATTGTTTCCATTGCGGTCCTGTGTATTCAATTCATCAAGACATTTAAAGACATAGGCCTATATAACCAGTAAGATGCCTGAACGAGTTTGCGCCATGTCTTGGCCATCTGGCTAGTGATGTATATCGGACCAGTTACCCATAGGATATATGGAGACCCCTGGTAGCCATATATAGAGATGATGAGATCCATGTACTGTATGCAGATATGCTGTGAGACCCCAAACATGCTTACTCAGTTATATGGGCATTCCCTTATGAAGTCCTGTTAGATATGGGCTTAGTATTGATGACAACAGGGATCTCCATGTATGGGCATAAAAGGGATTCTGTTTCCCCTGACATCACAGTGATGTCAGAGTGTGATGTCAGAGCGGCAAACCAGATAGTAAAAAAGTGTACATGGACAGATGGATACGATCATGTGCCGTTTCTCATACAAAACAGCGACCTTTGGTCGCAATACGACATCATCAATTGCTTATTGCGACCAAAGGTCACAGTATACCATGAGAAATGTCTTAGCTTGTCTGTCTGTCCGTCCGTCCGTCCGTCCGTCCTTCCTTCCTTCCTTTCTTCCTTCCGTACAGGAAGTGATGTCACGTGACATCACCTCATCAAAGATCAAACCCTGGATATTCATACTGTCACTGTGACATCACAGGTGATATCACAGTGACAGTCCATATATGGGTTAGCCTGCTTCCAGACCAGAGACCCCGCCCACTCTCAGAGTGGACTCTTTCTCTGGTCTGGAGCTTAGTACATGAATCGGTTTTTATTTTCGGCTGTCCAATGAGCGCGTGGGGTGGGTCTAACGAATATCCAATCCGCGCAGCAGTTGAAACGATTCAAACGAAGTTCACACACACACACACACACACACACACACACACACAGGCAGGCTGAGGAAGGCACACACACGCACACACGCACGAGCGCACTGATTTCACCAAGCTGTTTAATGTTGATTACAAGTTTCTGGTCGCAGTTCTGTGTAGCCTCGCGTAGCCAGGCTTACTCATCTCCGAAGAGAAAAGCCTGGTGACAATAGAAGGCAGAAAGCGTTCAACTTCCGCCGAAGGAATTTCACCGGAAGCTGTATTTTTTTCACTGTGCGGTGTTCCTGCAAATGTATTCCCTGCACGAAATTAGCTGGTCTACGTCTCCTGCTCCGTCGGTTGCGCTCGCAATAAACAATATACAAACAAAAACATTGATTCAAGCAATGTTACACCTATTAAGAGTGAGTTAAGAGCTACAATCTATTTTAATTTTTTCGCAGGGGAATGTAAACAGACCCGCACCGCATGACGTAACGTCCGTTAAACGCTAGAAATTCCGTGTTCCAAGACTTCCGCTAGAAATCTTGGAACACACCGGAAGGCATATTGTCTACAGGGTGAGTTCTGTGTGGAAGCAGTCACTGGCACAGACAGAGACACACACACAATCACACACACACTCCCCGACGGTGCGTCGCGTCCACCGTGCGTCTCGTTCACCGTGCGTTGCGATCACTCGCGCGCGGACACGCGCGTGCACGCTCGCAAAAAAGTCCCCCGTAAATCGCTCAGAATGGAGCACAGTTTCAGCCAGGCTTGTCAACTCTCCTGGATCTCCCAGGAGTCTCCTGGATTTTGACCCCATCTCCTGGCATGCTCCTGGATTGGCAAATCTCCTGGATTTCTCCTGGATTTGGTATCAAACTCCCAAAATTCACCAGAACACAGGAAATTACATCTACTATGTTATTTTTTTTCTGGGGGAGGACCCCCAGACCCCCCGCTTTAGAGGTGGGACAATGAATGCAAGAAAGATCAGACACATATTCACTTAAGTAATGACTTAAAAATTTGAAGTCATCATTAAATCCTTTGGTTCAGTCATCAAATCTGTACACCTACATTTGGCATTTTAAGGCTGAAATTGTACCCATGCTAGTAAAGCAAGCCTGATAAACGTATAAAACATGCACAAAATTCACCAGAACACAGGAAATTACATCTACTATGTTATATTTTTTCTGGGGGTGGACCCCCAGACCCCCCGCTTTAGGGTTGGGGGCAATGCATGCAAGAAAGATCATATAAATGTAATGACTTAAAGATGAGAAGTCATTATTATTCACCTACATTTGGCATTTAAGGCTGAAATTGTACCAGTGCTAGTAAAGCAAGCCTGATAAAAGTATCAAACATGCACAAAATTCAACAGAACACAGGAAAGTATATATCTGTTAAGAGGTTTTGGGGAGAGGACCCCCAGACCCCGGTAGGAAAGTTCCGCGCACCCCCCAAAAAATAAATCTCCTGGATTCTGACCGTCCAATGTTGACAACCCTGGTTTCAGACTAAAGCGTGAGCTGAGTCTGAAATCAGGCTATATATGGGTATCCCTTTTATATCCATATATGAAGATCCGTGATGTCATTGATATCACTGGCCAGATGGCAAAGGTATGGCCCATATTTGTGTGGCTGGTTCAGATAGGGATCTCCATGTATGGGCAAATATATTGTATATGTATATGGATACATATTATCTATCCATTTTGGTGGCATAACAGAACTTTAGAGCTTAGAATAGAACGAATTCAACCCATGTTCGTGCTGAATCTGGGCTGAACAAGATCAATGCTCCCTCTGGTGTGTCTTTCACATTATTGAAGTGAGTAAAAATTACAAAATGAATGTTGTGAATGTGTGTGTGTGTGTGTGTGTGTGTGTGTGTGTGTGTGTGTGTGTGTGTATGTGTGTGTGTGTGTGTGTGTGTGTGTGTGTGTGTGTGTGTTTGTTTTGATTGATTGATTGAAGGCTTTATTAGAAGTTTGCATAGGAAAAGGTACAGTTTCATGACGGTACAGTTCACTGGTACAAGGTCTACTAAAAGGAGATCCTGAAAAGACTAAGCTTATTTCAACAGGAAACCATTAAAGTGTCTCATATAACATTGAATGACAGACGAATAGAACACAGTACTATGCAGTAGATATGTAAATAAAAGAAAATGAAAATGTGTGTGTGTGTGTGTGTGTGTGTGTGTGTGTGTGTGTGTGTGTGTGTGTGTGTGTGTGTGTGTGTGTGTGTTTGAGAGAGATATGTGTATGCGTGTGCGTCGTCGTAGTCATCTGTCTATCATAATCATCATAACCTTGCTTTGCTTGCGTCACCATCACCAACTGTGGAAAGGCTGAATTCTATTGAAGAATGTATTGGTTGCATGGGAAAAGTACAGTTTCATGACAGTATAACTAAAAGGAGTTCCTTGTAAGCTTTTCGGCTTATTTACACGATTACGAATTAACCAGTGTGGTTCTTCTAGAGCCCGCCTACTGTATCCGGTGATTTACACCCACAATAAAGATGCATCCACCGTTTCCGTATCCACTAGAGACCCAGACCGGACCAGTAAGCTGCAAAGTGAATTGATCCCAAACGGAGCAGGAAGAACTCACTGGGGATCATTGGCTAAGCGCTTCCTCGCTATTGGGTATCCTCGGGAGGAGGGGGGGCGGGTCATCCCAGCCCGCCAATGAACAGCTAGGGGGCGGGCCGAAAATAGCCGATCTACATGCACACGACGCATCGCCTTGTGACTCGTTGTGAACTTGTATATCTATTATTTTTTGTCACCAGACACACCGTCGTACGACGGAGGATTCTGCGCATCATCCCATCCGACCGCTGCGTGTTTGTGTGGTGTCAGAGAAGCAAGCCATAATAACACCTGCAGGGCCTTTGTCGATATTTACCACTATAACCAAACATGTCAGCAAGAAAGTTCTTCGTCGGAGGCAACTGGAAGATGAACGGCAATAAAGAGAGCCTTGGAGAACTCATGACGACTCTCAACACCGCCAGCTTGAACGACGAAACCGGTAAACGTTTTTCTCATTCTCATTATGACTCCAAAAGAAAGTGTCGCACCGTTAAAGCCCGTCGAGCCTAGACAGTTTCTGACATGGCCATGGACGCTCGACATTTGAATGCGTTTATATCAACACACAGAAATTACAGAATAGGAATAGCCTATGTTGGGACTCGGGGGACGGAGAAGTAGGGGATGCTGCTGTGACATTGGACGCTCCATCAGGGTTGTTGAGCAACGCAAGCACTTCACAGTTCACAAAGGACATTCACTTAAAGTGGGCGTGACACGGCCAAAACAGCTAATTAAAGTTGAAACGTAAAGGTCGGATATGTGTTTGATTAAGATAGTCTGCAGCTGCTTTTAACACTTTTGAATCAGTAAATTAGGTTTGCAGTGTTGTATACGCAGGGTTTTTCCGGCGTAGCTAAGCTTTCAGGATTTGAACTCTCTGCCCCCTCTCTCAAATATGCTTTATTGGCATGACGGTGCAAAAAAAAAAGTATAATTCAACTAACAAGACAAGACAAACAGTTATTTCTCTGTCTAATTAAATATGCCCCTTTGGCATGACATGGCAAAAACAGTTATGTGTGTGTGTGTGTGTGTGTGTGTGTGTGTGTGTGTGTGTGTGTGCGTGTGCGTGCGTGCGTGCGTGTGTGTGTGTGTGTCTCTCTCTCTCTCCATCTGCTAAGAATAATATTAAAGGTTCCAAACTAGACAAAAAGATAATATTTCTCAATTCAGATGCAATGAAAACATTCTCAGACGTCACAAAAACATCTGAAAATAGGCGTGACACGGCCAAAACAGCTAATTATGGCTATCAAATTAGCATTTTTTTTTAATGATGTCATGTACCCCCATGTTAAATTATCCAATCAAATGATGCTGCCGACACGCCCATACAGCTACAGTAGCTGTATGGGCGTGTCGGCAGCAACACAGAGAGAATAGGCTGTTGATTGTACTGCATACTTTGAGCTCCACCCCCTTTCCAAACCGTTTCAACAAAGACCACGTGACCTACTGTACCATAATGTTAAATTTCTGCCGGTGTCACCACTCCTTTAACTGGACACTGCTTAAACTCATCATACACATCTTAAAGGAGAAGTTCACCCCACAAATTATGTTATTTCTATTGATTACTCACAACATGGAGACTTGAGTTCAATAATATTTTTTTAGATTTTTCGCCACAAAAGACAAAAATTAGATATAGTAAATTTACCCCATTGATTCCGGGATGTATTCGGGTCCCCATCCGGAATCATGGGGGTACATTTACTATTATTTAATTTATTTATAGGAATGCGACAAATACAATTAAATATTATTGAACTCAAGTCTCCATGGCGTGAGTAATCAATAGGAAACATTTTGGGGGTGAACTACTCCTTTAACTCAAAGCACCTAAATTGGATAGTGGTCCAGATTAAGATGTGGCTGACCTTTAGAATAATGAAGGGCACATGGCCTTCATACAGTGTTAACAACATGAACCCTAGCATCTCTATTCTGTGATGAACATTATGAAAAATGTATTTTGTTTGGAGGTTAGTAAAAAGTGTATAGGGTTTAAGTGGTTAAGCAGAGTGAAAGAGACTCACGTTTACTCCACTATGGGCAGCCAGACTGAGTTATATGGGGCAAATCTATTTTGTATGCGGCTGGATTTTTATGGAACTAGTTGCCATAAAAAGAGGCTTCCCCTATCTAACAGCCTAGGAAGGATAGGAATTCTATAACCAAAAGTGCAGTGTGGATTAAGATAGATTTGAGATGTCCTGTAGTTTGATTGAAATAGACTCTAGTACAGAAATTGTGATGTTTACTTTTTTCTATTGGTGCTATTTTTGCCCGCATATGTATGCTGCAGCAGTATCCCGCCCACTCTCCCAGAGGACCGCACATGAACTCCACTGCATTTTTATTCTTGGTTGCTTTAGTTAAATGTAGGTGTGTCACTGCTGCAGGGGTGGCTTTATGCATTTTTAAATCGTCAAATAAAGTCAAACGTTCTCTCTCTCTCTCTCTCTCTCTCTCTCTCTCTCTCTCTCTCTCTCTCTCTCTCTCTCTCTCTCTCTCTCTCTCCATTTCTCTCCCTCACTCTGTGTACATATCTCAGAGGTAGTGTGTGGTGCTCCATCCATATATCTGGACTTTGCCCGTTCAAACCTGGATGCTAGAATTGGTGTGGCAGCCCAGAACTGCTACAAAGTATCCAAAGGAGCGTTCACTGGTGAGATATGGTACGGACAATGCTGTATCTGCTAATGATTGGTTGTCATGCAGTCTTTTGTTCTGGCACCTTTAGTTTGTGTTTAGATTTCTCATCTGAACCTTTTGCAGATTTACAAAAAATATTAAGTTAATTTATAGGGGTGTAACGATACATTTTAACAGCGATACGATACGCATCATGATACATGGAAGATATTGGTTAATTCATGGCGATACGATCCGATTTGATTCAATGATTTAAAATCGATATAGTAACTATTTAGCAAAGAAATGAAATCTGTGTAAAACGTGTAATAATCCCACTACATAATCAGAATCGCCCAAAAAAAATGCGTGTGTGTGTTTCCATCTGTAACTCCACGTTCAGCAGTTGTTCAATTGTCTAAAAAACATAATACAAAAATCAATAACGCATGTACCTTGCCCAACATCAACTTTATCACCTTCAGATGTGTCTCTACTTCTCATAATCCCAAAATGTTTACAATTTTTCCCCACATTTTGGCCTGTAGGCGGCATATTGCGCAATCCATAGTTGGGAGCGAAGTGTCATTATCATCACCAGGTCTCAGGTTACAAGAGGGAAGGGGGGGGGGGGGGGGGGGGGGGGGTCAGATGCACACACACACACAGAGAGAGAGAGAGAGAGGGGGGGGGGATCTAGAACAAGAATCAAAAACATAGATCTAGAACACAGAATTCATAGTTCTAAAACACATAGAATTCATAGATATAGAACACAGAATATGTACAGTACAGTACAGCAAGGTACAGTAGAGTACAGCAAGGTACAGTAGAGTACAGCAAAGTACAGTACAGTAAGGTAAAGTACAGTAGATTACAGTAGAGTACAGTAAGGTACGGTAAGGTACAGTAGAGGATGGATGGATGTGGGTGGATGGATGGATGTGGATGGATGGATGTGGATGGATGGATGGATGTGGATGGATGGATGGATGGATGGATGGATGTGGATGGATGCATGGATGGATGGATGGATGGATGGATGTGGATGGATGGATGGATGGATGGATGTGGATGGATGGATGGATGGATGGATGGATGGATGGATGGATGTGGATGGATGGATGGATTGATGCATGGATGGATGTGGATGGATGGATGGATGCATGGATGGATGTGGATGGATGGATGTGGATGGATGGATGGATGGATGTGGATGGATGGATGGATGTGGATGGATGGATGTGGATGGATGGATGGATGGATGGATGGATGGATGGATATGGATGGATGCATGGATGGATGGATGCATGGATGGATGGATGGATGGATGTGGATGGATGGATGGATGGATGGATGGATGTGGATGGATGGATGGATGGATGCATGGATGGATGGATGGATGGATGGATGGATGTGGATGGATGGATGGATGGATGGATGCATGGATGCATGGATGGATGGATGGATGTGGATGGATGGATGGATGGATGGATGGATGTGGATGGATGGATGGATGGATGGATGCATGGATGGATGGATGGATGGATGGATGGATGGATGGATGTGGATGGATGGATGCATGGATGGATGGATGGATGGATGTGGATGGATGGATGGATTGCCATTTACACTATTTTGCATTTTGGAAAAAACTGCATATTTAATGTTGAGCTATCCTAAATTTGTATTGCTTAGCTGCCCACTGGACTGTATCCATCTCTGTGTACAGGGGACTTTCACATAGGAAAGGGGCCAGGCCCCCGCAGGGGGCTTTTTTCTAGTCTATTATTATGGAAGTAAATGCTGTGATTATCTAGCACAGTGTTTCTAAAATGGGGGTACGCAGGTGTACTGCAGGGGGTAGATGGGAAAAATAATACAATAGAAAATAGGTATTTTAGTGTATGGTCAATGATAAAACATTGACATACTTTGTGTGAACCTGCTCATTTGTAAATTGTTAAGCCAAATTACATTAATACTTTAATTTGTACAACTTATTGAATAGAAAGCAATGTTTATTTGCCATTATGTTGTTTTATTTTGAACATATTGGCATGGGAACTGGACTTTTGATTTCATTTTTTATAAGCAAAATGCTGTAGTCAGGGGAAGGGGGTACTCAGCTTCAGGAATCAATATAAGGGGGTACTGCAACCAAAAAGGTTTGAGAACCACTGATCTAGCAAATACCCAGTCATTATATTTCATCACATAAGGACAAACCCACCTTGACATGAACACAGAGATTACACACATTTATCGATAGATCAAGAGTAGCTATATATGAAATGGAAAAGTAATTAGACACATCTTTTTCATTTTCCCTCTTAACCCTTTTTGTGCCTATCCCAGACAAGTTCGACTTTATTTCAATCCAATACAATGTTTTTTTTGCCATTTTACTTACCCTGAGCTGCTTGTAGAGATGTGGGTGGTCCTGGCTCGTCCTATGCTTTCCAACGAGTGATGCTAGATGGTCCGACGATTTATTCCATTGAAAATGGTTTAAAATAAAGTTTAGAGCCCCCCAAAAAAACTGAAATCTATACTGTCGGCGGCGCAGCGTATTCCGGGGTGCCTATCCCGTACTAGTCCGGGATATTTAATAAAATGAATTAATTAATCGGAGGCCTCAACGAAGCCCCGGTCTAATTTTCCATCCATGGCCGGGGCCGCGATTCTGTTTACATCGGCCCGTAATCGGGCAATGCCACCGCACCGCCCACTCCAATACAAACTCACATCTTTAGAGACCTTTTTCTCTCAACTGTGTTCCCAGTGCAGCGACAAAGTTTTTTTTGCGACTAAAATAGCTTCAGATCGGGCTTCTAAAAAATAAAGAAGCTAATAGCTAACTGTTAGCTAACTTCCTCCTCTCGTCATCCATAACGGTGGTTGCTGTGAAATCACAAGCCACTACTTACTGCCTGTGTCGACGGAAGCTAGAGCGAAGGCCTATACAGAAATGTCTGGCACTCTGGCGCCCTCTTGTGGCCCCGGCACAGTATGAGTTAAAATTGCCAAATACAAGGCACAAATATTTAGTTTCCATACAATCAATTATTTGCATTGCAAAACGATTCGATACCGATTACCGCATTTGGTAAAAAATCATAAAAATAGTATGTTAGTGTTAGTATTTTGGGATTGTGGAAATAATGATATCACTGCAATATCCACATACTGTACTTAGACGTTGTTTGTAGCTCAGTCCAGCATGCAGTTGAATCTGCACTGCACACTTAAGACAACATTACATGTTATGTTACTTGCAGAAAATGGTTTATTTAGAGAAACAAAATAATAAGGGGGACTTCGCTGGACTTTCGTTCTCTCACACACACTCCACCCCATCTCTCTCCCAGCCCGGCCATGATAAAGGACTGTGGGGCAGACTGGGTGATCCTGGGACATTCCGAGCGTCGTCATGTCTTCGGGGAGAGCGACGAGTTGATTGGACAGAAGGTAAGCCTTTTTCTTCTTTTTATTACGTAGTTTTTCTTGTTTTCACAACAAGTCAAGAACAGTTGCCTGTTATGTGTTTTTAAATAAAGGTGGCCCATGCCCTGGAGAGTGACCTGGGTGTGATCGCCTGCATCGGAGAGAAACTGGAGGAAAGAGAGGCCGGCACCACAGACGAAGTAGTGTTTGCTCAGACACAGGTTATCGCTGGTACGTCGGTGCATGATACTAAAGCAACTTCAAAGGGAATGGCGGCACGCCTATCAAACAACAGGCTTTTGCTTCAGATGTGCATGCTTCAGAAAGAATTCCACTAAAAGAAAAAACAGTTATCAAAATAGATCAACAGCTATCAAAATAGTCAATGCGACTCTGCCCTCAATCCCCTCAATACCTGCTTCTATATCTGACTAAAGACCTCCAAATAATTTGCGACACCCACAGCCACAATACTAGAGGAAGCACAAACGGCACAAGCAGCACGGCCACCCAAGTGTGTAATTCCTTGACCCCTTCCCTTAAAACATGTAGTTCACTGGCGTCCTTCAAAACTGCCCTGTCTGGAGGCCAAAACTGCCCTGTCTGGAGGCCAAAACTGCCATTTCTGGAGGCCAAAACTGCCCTTTCTGGTGCCCAAAACTGCCCGGCCAAATGTGGAGATAGTTATCACTTCTCCCATAGACAGGCGAGAAGTAACCCCCACCCCCACCTTTTCCCCCTACTCTGTACATATATTTTATACTTGTGATGATTGTTTTTTTATGCTACTATATATGTTGATTTATACCAAGGACCTCCAACAGAAACAAGTCCGCAAGGACTTTTTTTAGTTGGTGTTCCTTTTAGGCAGGGTGTTTTGACTGTACTTGTGCTGTACTGCATTTTTGTTTTGTTTTGACTATACTTGTGCTGTTCTCCATTTTTGTCTAATAAAATAGTCAATCAATCAGCACTCATTTCAAGTTATTTTAGGATACTCCATTGTCATGCACGGGCATCAGAATGGATGCATTTTTGTGTGAGCCTTTGATACGCTGAGGAAGGCCCACGCCCATTTGCTGCAGAGTTCTCAAATTCTGCCTGAACCCGGCCATATAATATCCTAAAAGGACTTGAAGTGAGTGCTGGTGATTATTTTGTTTTACGTTGTACAAAGCAACATAACATAGTTGATCATAGTTGAACATTGCACCAACACAAAACACAACAGAACATACAGGTGATATTGGGAAACAAAACACAGTAAACACAAATAGAATCATATTCACCAATACTGATGCAGCCACCTAGATTGGAAGCTGGGTCTCCTTCATGGGAACTCAAACATCTCCCTCTCAGTCAAAAAAGGGGAAGATATTAGGCTTATGGGCTTCTAGCAGGGCTGCTCTGCCACCTTGATGCTGGGTTTGCTGTTATTTCTGTGCTGCTTTGGTATGTTGCAGAAAATGTGAAGGACTGGGGGAAGGTGGTGCTGGCATATGAGCCAGTCTGGGCCATCGGTACTGGAGTGACTGCTACACCTGAACAGGTATTTCAGCATTCCATCACCTAATAGGAAATGTATTTAAAAAGAAATGAAGGCAAGAACTGCACCGCTGGGGGATATTTAGTGCAGTGACCATATCCATATGGTTGCAATGCCTCCACTTTGATTCCAGACAGAGCCATGTGTGTCAAAAATAATTGGGTGGGTGTGTGTGTCTATCCAGGCTCAGGAGGTCCATGAGAAGTTGAGAGCCTGGCTGAGAGCTAACGTCTCTGAGGACGTAGCTGACACCTTGCGCATAATCTACGGAGGTACGTGATAAGCAGAATTACTCTCAGTATCATTTAAATCAGGAAACTCCTGACTTGGTCATGATCCACCTTTTATAATTAATTAAACTTGAAGTTTCATGGTGAACGGCAGAAAGCCCTTCTCTCCAGGCCTTCCATGTTTATATCTTGATGTCTGTCTCTCAGGTTCAGTGACTGGGGCTAACTGCAAGGAGCTGGCCTCTCAGGGTGACGTGGATGGCTTCCTGGTGGGCGGGGCTTCTCTCAAACCCGAGTTTGTTGACATCATCAATGCCCGTGCATAGATCGATCGCCACAACTGACCAGACCCGGTGAAACTAACCAATCACAATGCTGTTCTTTAGAGATTTTCTTCAAGGTGTTGGTGGGTCGAGTGATCCACATGATACGGCTGCATTTAAGAAATACTGTGAAAACAGTTGATGGTAATGTTAATGCTTTTTATATCATCTACTGTTAGGGGGTCACTCAACCCTGGTTTCTGTTGTCTTGCTTTGATTCATGTGGACCCAGATTACTGCTGGTAGAGAGAGTAGAGAGACAGAATAAAAAGCAACCGTGTTCTAGCTTGTTAAGACCAGCATGTATGTGTCTGATAGTGGTTTGATGTGTTGTTACTGTACATTATGTCGTTTCTCAATAAGCTACAGCCTTTCTCACTGTCAACTGCACTAGTAACCGTAACCCTATTAGTTACTTGCATGATAAAAGCCTTACACAGAGTAAACTTGGGTCAATTTACAGGTATTTGGTCAGTTTTGAGGTACAATAGTATAATTGCCCAATAAATACAGGTGCAACAATGTACCACTATACTAACAATGTAGAATAACTACTACAATCTCTTTACTTAAAATACATGACTACTGTGTTAATAAGCGCTAGGTTTTGTTTGACACCGATATGTGCTCACTACTGTAAAAGGGACCAGTTTATTGCGAGTTTGAGGAGTTTTACATGTTGCTGGGAAACCTGTTGGAAATCTACCTATCTAAAACATGAAGAAACATAACTTCATAACTTGAATTCATTTTCTTATGTACATCGTATGACCTTTGTTTAATCCATTTTGGCACTTTGTTGAATCCATTTAGGCACTTTAGGATTATTCCTTTCCTTCATATCCCCTCTGGTTGATTAAACTGTCATTCAGGTTTCCCAGCGAATGGTTGTCCAGGAAGGAAGACTGTGAATCACTTGAATAAAGGAGACAATGAAGGAATCTCGACTGGTGTATTTGTTCTGAGTGAGCTTAGAGTTAGTAGAGTATACTGTAAGTATGGAGTCAACTATAATTTTGTAACATTTCCAGTAATTGGTCTCTTAAAGACATTCAAATAGGGAGCAAATGTTGGTGGTTGTCGAATTTGAGGAAAGCTGTTGTGGTAAGCTGTCATCTTCCTGTTACAGGTCACACCGCCTACTGTACTGAATCAGGAATATGTATGGATTGGATGCGTAACCTGCTGCCCTAAAGGAAAACATATTTGTAGGAAATAGTTACAATAGGGGTAATATCGTCAGCATTGAATCAACATATTGCTCTGGACTCGGACAATAGGGCGTGCACAGGATTATGAACTTGGATTTGTAGTCCAACATGCAAAGGTGCATCTTCACAAGTCATTGCAAATGAAACGCCTGCATTTTCTATCAACCACAAACACATGTACAAGCACAGACAGACTATGTACCTGGACATTTGCTCTTTTGCAGACCCATACAATACACTTAACAATACTGTGTACATTTGTATATTTCCCCACATTTGTTAAAAGTCTATTTTAACATGTAAATAAACTACCCACAAAAAGTTAGGAAACCTTTTAAACTGTGGTGCATTATATCTCCCCTTTAGTAATACCAATTGCTATTGTATTTGATATCATTCTTATCGTTGATTAGTCTTGACTTTCCAATGAGGTACAGCTTGTAAGCATCTGCATTCGTGGAATAAGCAACACAGCCAAACGTGTGGGTAGCGCCCCCCCCCCCCCCCCCCCCCCCCCCCCCCCCGCCATTGACAAAATGGCCTGCATTACTGTTCCGTTGGTATTCACATTCGTTGCTTGGTACATTGAATGATTGCACTCTCCCACAGTACCGTACTAAGGAAAAGAAAAAACAACACAAAAACAAAAGCCATTTTTACACTTTGTTAATTTTAAACTTGGATGTCAGGGAATCCCAAAACGAGAGTGAATGCCAGCAGAACAGTATTGCAGGCCATTTTGGCACATTTATGGGGGGTGCTACATTTAGCTGTGCTGCTCATTCCACGAATGCCCAATGCTTACAAGCTGTATCTCGTAATGGTGAATCAATGATATAAAACGCAACAATTGGTATTATTAAAGTGAGGTTTCCTAACTTTTTGTGTTTTTTTTCCACATGTATGTTTCCACATTTATGCTTTTAGAACTTAGTTTATATATGTTTTGATCTTAAATTCTTGTTCTATTCTTATTGCTGCTGTAACTGAAATTTCCCTCAGGTTTAATAACCTTCCTTACTCCCTACCTACATACCTTCCAACCAGGTGGGTTCCCTACCACTGCATTAGGCTACCCTTCTTACAGGGGGTGGATGTTCTAAACGAATACACAAAGCACAAGACCAATCCAGTGTGAAATTGTAAAGTACCATCTCTTTTATTTAACATATTTTCACATTATTTTAGATGACAGGCTTTCATATTTATATTATCATTTTTTTAATATATATTTCCTTTCTTTTTAGACACATTTATTGACATTCAGTGGGGGGAACCAAGGAAAGTAGGGATTGGGGTTGGGGGTATCTTCAAGCATGAGGGACCAGGTCATATCAGGGGAGAGGAGGGCATCTAACAAAGAAACCACACTGAGAAGAAAAGTAAAGAAGAGGACAGGCGAAGGAGACAAATGGACAGAAGTGGAAAAGAGCAGGATCGGGAAGGACAAGTGCAGTTTTTGTGTTCAGGGTGAGTGAGCGCAAGAGTGTGCAACATGTGTTTTATGTTATGTATGAGTTTGTGTATATGTGTGTCAGTGTCACACTGTGTGTGTGTGTGTGTGTGTGTGTGTGTGTGTGTGTGTGCGCGCGTGCGTGATTTCCATCAATGATATTTCAGTCATTCCCTGAAAATGGCTTGTTTTATTTGGCCAGTCAACCTGTTTCTTCTGTAAACTCTGTTCATTTAACAGTTCAAAATGCTGCCATCTCATCTAGGCTATTCTACATCATGTCAGTGCATACCTGTTTGATTTCATGTCCTAGAGATACAGTAGCCACTCCCAACTTTATTATTTTATTTATTTATTTTAGTGCCGGCTAGCTCACCACCTCTGAGAGGAATTGGTTTGGAAAATTCAAGATTTGTTCCATTTTCAGTCATCAGATGGTGCAAGAGCCAGGCTTGGCATGTGATAGTTTGAAAGAGCTGTGTTTAGCCATTGTACATTTTTGTACAATAGCGCACATTTATGAACCAAATAGACTGCATTGGCTGTTGCAGTTCTAGTGGATGATTAATAGAGGACTTTTTTATGACTACCATTGTAGCTCTCTCGTCTTGACAGTGCATCTCTGGCTTTTGTTATAGTCTCCTGTTTTTTGTTTGAATGTTGTAGCTCCACTGCAGTTGTGTATGTGTTGTGTGTACTGTATGTGAGTGCGCGTGCGTGCGTGCATACAGCATCTCCCTAGCTATGGGTCCAGTGCATAATTTCTTTAAGTCTTTTTGCTTCAGTTTTCTTTGTCCTATGTGGTGCTGAATCTGCATGTGCAGTCTTGTCTTTGTACAGAGTCACGTCTTATGTCTAATTTATTATTATTTATTATATTATTCAAGGACACAAAATATAAGTACATATTTAGCCATTATTGTTGTTCTCTTTTCTTGTCTGTCTGTCTGTCCGTCAGTCAGTCAGTTGGTGATTCATCCAGTCAGTCGTTTAGTAGGTAGTCACTGGTTTCATTCATTCAGTCAATCAATCAATCAATGCATCAATCAATCATTCAGTCAGTGACTGTGGGTCAGTCTGTCTGGTTTGGTGGTAGTCTCACAGAGCACTGGGGTTCCTGAAGTTATGGCCTGCAAAGCGAGCATGGACACCCAACTCTTCCTCGATCCTAGAGAGAAACAAGAGATGGAGAGAGGAAAGGAGAAGGTGAATTAAAAAGGTAAAAACAAGTTTTCCCCACGGCCTGGTCCAGTGTTGTAGTATTAAATTTGGAAGTGGGGGGGACGCCCCACGCACGCACTTGCACGCGTTTCAATGCGCACGCGGCGTTTTAATTAGGCAAAAAGTAAATGACAAGGGTGCAATTGTATTCAATATTTAATTGTTTTGTAGAAAACACAACATAGCTCATCAAGCTTAATTAAAGAGTCTCACATGATGTTACTTTGTGCTTTTCATTTGGACAGAAGAAATGTAAACAATGTAGTCAATATTCAATCATTAATGCATTATATAACAGACAGTGAAAGTGTTAAAGTAAAACAAAAAGCATTTTTACCCCCAATTCTTTTTGGAGGGGTGAGAGAAGTGTGGGAACGCCGTCCCCCCGTGTCCCCCCCCTCACTACATCCCTGCCTTGGTCTATGTGTGGAAGTGTCCCTGATGCTATTATTCTTTTCATAGGAAATGCCACGTAAGAGAGTGCTTGTTTTCGGAGGAGACGACGGAGGCGGACTTGAGCCACGTGAGACACTGCCGAGCCAGCTAAAGCGAGTGAGTCGCCGTGTCGAGTGTTGCGAAGAGCAAAACAGTGACAACTAATTGGGTTGAGATAGAATCTGAAAAACTGCCTAAAGCAGCACGCACAAGTCGCACATCCACGGCCATATGAGCTGGGTGCTGGACTAAAAACACTATGCAATAAAATACCCAGTTATAACTAACTGGGTAGAAACTTTTGTTTATCACCACCCACAAGTCGGCAGATTTAAACACACAACCTTAAGAGTAAAGTGCATCATGACTTACTCATTACCTGTCCTCCTGAAGAGATCATTATTTCAGGAAAGACATACTCCAGCTCCTCGTCAGTTTACAGTACAGTATGTGTGTGTTGTTGTTTCTGTGTAGATCATCTCATTACCTCTCTTGAACTGTGTTTTCCATATTGCCACAGCAACATGGTTTCTGCGGCCTTGGTGACAGATGGACAGTTTTCCAGCAGAGCAGTGGGGAGTGTAGCACCTGGGTTTTTATATACATACACACACACACACACACACACATAAACCCAGAGTGTAGCACCTGGGTTTATATATATATATATATATATATATATATATATATATATATATATACATACACACACACACACACACACACACACACACACACACACACACACACACACACACACACACACACACACACACACACACATAAACCCAGAGTGTAGCACCTGGGTTTATATATATATATATATATATATATATATATATATATATATATATATATATATACATACACACACACACACACACACACACACACACACACACACACACACACACACACACACACACACACACACACACACATAAACCCAGAGTGTAGCACCTGGGTTTATATATATATATATATATATATATATATATATATATATATATATATATATATATATATATATACATACACACACACACACACACACACACACACACACACACACACATAAACCCAGAGTGTAGCACCTGGGTTTATATATATATATATATATATATATATATATATATATATATATATATATATATATATATATATATATATACATACACACACACACACACACACACACACACACACACACACAGACACACACCTAGGTGCTCCACTCCCCACTGCTCTGCTGGAAAATTGTCCAAGGTCCCTCTCTCTGTGTGTGTGTGTGTGTGTGTGTGTGTGTGTGTGTGTGTGTGTGTGTGTCATAAAATGTATGTTATATACTGTATATATATATATATGTGTGTGTGTGTGTGTGTGTGTGTCCTAATCCTGTCCCATATCCAGGGATATTTCTTTCTCTCCTCCATTTCCTTCTTTCTTTCCCTCTCCCGTGAACTCCAATGGGATTAGTTTATCTACTTGAGCAGCAAATCCAAGGTGCCCCCCTTACCCAGCATGCACGGACACACAAGTCTGCTGACTGCATGGCTCACATGGGTGACACTGGTTATGACATCAGTAGAGGGAGGTGTGTCTAACGCTCTAAGCAGCGTAGCTCTGGGACTGTTGACAGGTTGCTGACAGACTGTATTCCTGTTCCACAATATGTTCTAGAAGATAAACTATGAAGACGATGGATTACACGACATTCATTATGACCAGCACATTGTTAATTGTTATGATTGATGTGACAATCATATTGAGAGATGGCCTGTGAGAGATAGCAATGGCAGATGCTGTAGATATAGTGTAGGGATATTTCACTTTCAAAAACATTTTCTTGTCATTTTATCACATTTTCTTTTCCTGACACCCTCCGAATACATGAGCAGGCCGTGTTTTTTCGATAACATTTTTCATTGATTTCTATTTTTTGGGGGGAGAAATGAAAATGATTAAATACAATAAAAGATTATAAAAAATAAATGAAAAAAAGTACGCGAAAAAACACGGACAGCTCACATATTCGGAGTCACCAGAAAAAAAGGACAGTTGTTTTTATTGAATCTATCATGTTTAAAATGGAGTTTGAAGTTATAGTAGGTTTGTATAGGAAGGTCCTGGAAGGGGGCAAAATGGAGGAAATGAATATCAAATATCTAAATACTGAATGAAGAAATTCAAAAAACGGTCCTGGGTGTTCCCAAAAGCCTGATTAGACAATAACATGACAAAACGTTTTTTTTCTTTTAAAGTGAAATATCCCTTTAAAATTGATCCCGGGTTGCCCGTTGATGCCTGAAAGTGTTGCGGGTTCGTGTCCCGTTCCTGACGACCTTTGCTGCATGTCTCTCCCTGTTTCCTGTCTACCTACTGTACTATCAATGAAGGCAGAAAAGCCCCCAAAATGTATTGATCCCATTTGAATCTTTATTGAACCATCATCACTATTAGGAGGAGCAATCACTGAGCAGTAAGCAGACTGCCAGCTCAAGTTCTAATGGCAGTGCCATGTCACTGACAGGAGTTCCTATCATGAAGAATCTTTTCACTGGTTGGTTGATTGATTGATTGAGCTAGTAAATGATTGAGTGTGTGTGTGTGTGTGTGTGTGTGTGTGTGTGTGTGTGTGTGTGTGTGTGTGTGTGTGTGTGTGTGTGTGTGTGTGTGTGTGTGTGTGTGTGTGTGTGTGTGTGTGTGTGTGCGTGTGTGCGTGCGACGTGCGTGTGTGTATAAGAGAGAGATTCTTTTCCAGCACTAACCTCACAAGTTGGTTGTATTTTGCCAGTCTCTCGGACCTACAGGGGGCGCCAGTCTTAATCTGAGAAAGAGATGGAGAGAAGTAAAGGGCATCATTGACATGGTTTGTGTGTGTGTGTGTGTGGGGGGGGGGGGGGGGTGTGGGTGTGTGTGTACCTGTCCAGTGCAAAGGCCGACTACAAGGTCAGCTATGAAGGTATCCTCTGTCTCTCCTGAACGATGACTGACCATCACTCCCCAACCATTAGCCTGGGCTAGCTTACAGCTGTAGATGGAGAGAGAGACTGTTTAGGAGCTGTTGGCTGACTTACTTAGTTGTACCTTGATAGAGACATACTGTATAGTAGATGGATAAAGACAGGGAGAGTAGGTATAAGAGACATAGCGAGAGTACAACATGCATGCTGATGACATATCACATTCTTCTGTGCTTCGGGGAACACTCCTGTACATTACACATCGACAGAGCAAAACAAATCCATTCATTCGAACTTGTTAAAAAATAGGCAATATACAGTAAGCTCACAACGTGTTGCAATGCAACGTGTAACATACACCACCTCCTCCTCTGACTGGACCATGATTATTAAATAAAATGACTTGATAGCTGAGTGACACTCTGAAAGACTCGCGCGCAACCTTGTTGCAACCTTTTTATATATTTCTCTTTTCAAACTGGGCTGTGTGTGTGTGCGTGCGTGCTTGAGTGTGTGTGTGTGTGCGTGCATGCGTGTGTGTGCGTGTGTGCGTGTGTGTGCAGGCTCCCTGTACCTGGAGGCCAACATGGTGGTAGAAAGATGAGTGACAGTTGGGTGGATGGCTGTGTGTGTTTGTGTATCTGTCCTTGGGAGGCAAGGTACGTGCGTCCACACGTGTCCCTTATACTGTGTGATTGATAGCAGGTCAGCTAGCTATTCTCTATAGGTTGTATATACATGCTAGGTGTCCTTGGTTTGCTTGGAGGCATAATTCCTCAAAGGGGCAGCTGTCCTATAATCCATCTCAGCCCTATTTTGTTGTCCAAGAGATTGTCACTACAGTCTGTATAGTAAGGGCATTTTATCAGATATCTGACCAATCTGCCAACTAAATTGTTAACAAGAAATTTGTTCACCAAAGTGTTTCTAAAGGTGTGTAATAACATGTACTAAAAGGTTGAAATTCAACTAAAGCAGTAGGCTAGTTCTCAAACTTTCTTGCATCAAGGAAAGGACCCCCAAATTGATATGTAGGCAACGGCCCCCCATCTGAGAAGGGGTTGTGCCAGAGACCCCCAGAAGAGAAAATTTGTGTTAACACATTCCACATTATTCAAACATTACCAAACATTTTCGACATTTTTCAAATATATTCAAAAACGGCAGATCCCTGTGCGGTATGAAGTGACGCGCTGTGAGCTCGACTTCTCTTCTGGGGGTCCCTGGCCCGTTCTCAGATTGGGGGCCGCAGAAATATTGATTTATATGTTGAATAGCCAACATATAAATGGATAAAGTGGTCAAAATTGTGATGCTATGTTAGCTTTTGCTGCAGGGCAGGGACCTCTGAGAAACAATGGCGCAAAGTGATTGACAGGAGCCCTTACGCCTGTATGGCCTCGGTGACAGAGCCTATCTGGTTGACTTTGAGGAGCAGACAGTTGCAGGCGCGCTCCTCTGCAGCCTTCTCTATCCTCTTGGGATTGGTCACCGTCAGGTCGTCCCCGACCACCTGGATCCCCACCTGGGCCGTCAGGCGAGACCACGCCGCCCAGTCGTCCTGGTCAAACGGGTCCTCGATGGACACCACTGGAATGGAAGGGAAGGAGGGAAAGAGCAAAGGAAGAAAGGGACGTTTTAGCGACAGCTGAGCAGATTTTTTGGTAGAGCAGTTTGCGCAGACTCTATATTGTAAATATACAGCGGTGGAAAAAGTGTTCACGTGTTTTGTAAAAGTATCAATACTGCAATGTAGAAATGCTCTGTTATAAGTAAAATACCCTTAATCCAAATTTACTTGTGTAAAAGTACTGTAAGTATTAGTATCAAAATATATGTACTCATTATGCTGTTATATCCCATTTCACAAGTTCAAAATCTTTTGAAAATACAAGCTAACAATATGTTCAAATGACCAAACTATATATAGGGCTGAGGTGGTTAGTGCTTTTTTGTAATAATAATCCAAATCTACAAAGTAACTAGTAACTAATGTTTTCATTTAATTGTAGTGGAGTAAAAGTACAATATTTTCCCCTGAGTGGAGTAGAAGTAAAAGTACTGAAAATTGCAAATACTCCAGTAAAGTAAAAAAAAAAATACCTCAAAATTGTACTTAACACATACCCCGCCATTTGAAAATAGCTTTGTACTTTCATATGCCATCTGTCTCCATAGACTTCCATGTAATTCATAGTGCACTGATAATGTCATGTCCATGCCTATATCATGCACCACGTGTGTGCAGATTGCTCACAGCTTTCAAACAAAAAAATCCGAATGGAAATCCGTTCAGGCATTCATGAACTAGCAGCCATTATGTTTTCCTAAAATGTAAACAAAGATGGCTGCCATGTTTGAAAGATGGGGTTGCTTTGGGGGTTAAACATGCAATTTCGCGATTGCTATCATGCCTACTAAATTTTTTGGGGTAAAAAAATCTTTTTGAAAAAAAATCTTTTTGAAAAAAGTTTTTTCTTTTTTTTTTCAAAAACGGGAAATTCTCAGGACTATCGGGCCTGGCGGGGAAGGACATTAGCATATTCTCGGGACTATCGGGCCTAGCAGGGAATGAGTACTTGAGTACAGTACTTGAGTAAATGTAGGCTACTTATAGTTACACCACTGTAAATGTAATAACCTGGGTAGTTGTTGACAAAGCCCTGATAGATGTCGGCCAGCTCCTCTCCCGTGATGTGGCGCTCCGGATCTGGCGGGGACTTAAAGTCCAGGTCATATTTTCCGTCGCGGTAGAACTCTGAGGCGGCAACGTCCATCCCCACCACCACCTTCTCTGTGAAACCTGCCTTCTCTATGGCCGTCTGCAACAGGTCCAGAGCTGGAGGAGGGCGGCAGAGGCGTGAATTCAGAAAGAAATAAGTAGTAGCAACAACAACAAAAAAGTAACCATGGCCCCTTTTCTAAAATGGCAAAAATTGTGGATCTACAAGCTCTCAACGCGTCACTGAGCGGCACGTTTAGAGCTTGTAGAATGTAGATCATTGTAGATCACCGTATCTTTGTGGCTGGTTCTACAAACAGGGATCTCCATACATCAGGGATTTCCATATATGGGCATAAAAGGGATTCTATGATTGTGGTTCCCCTGACATCACGGTGATGTCAACGGGGACTGCCCATTAGTCCGAAGGTTCATTAGTCAGAAGTTTCATTAGTCCGAATTTAGTTAGGGTTACTGAGGTTACTGAGGTTAAGGTTAGGGTTAGGCATAGTATTCTTAACAGATTCGGACTAATGAACCTTCGGACCAATGCCATGGCACCGATGTCAACGTGATGTCAGAGCAGCGAACGTACTCGTTCAAACGGAGACATGATGTGCCGTTTCACATAACATACCAGCAAGACGCCTAAGGGCGAAAAGCAGGGCGAGGTCGCGCCATCTGTCTTGGCAATCCGTCTTGGCCATATATGGATTCTGTTAGTGTGGTTCTCCTAACAGGGCATCATCTGGGATACAATCCCTTTTATGCCCATATATGGAGATCCCTGCTCTGAGTATCTGACATCACTGTGATGTCACCTGTGATGTCACAGTGATGTGTCAGGCGTTACCCGTCCGTCCGGACAGACACGGATAAGCTATGACGGTTCTGATAGTAAACTGCGACCCACAGTCACAATAAATGAATGGTTAGATACAATAAAAGGCTTATCTAAATTAGAACACGTGTCACATGTACAGTAGATGGACGGGCATCGATTGCGATGAAATCAGATTAATCTGCAAAAGCAATTCAGAGTTGGTCCCCAATATCCTATGCATAAAATAACTGCATTTCAGTTTGTGAACACCAAGGGGTGGCCATTGCCATTCCCTGATGCCCCAAATGAGGAGAAGGAGAAAGAAAGGTAGATGCAGAGAGGGGTTGAGACACCAGGGGGAAATGAGCGATGTTGGGTGAGGGTAACCAGAGATCAGGGAGAGAGACGGGTAATGTGATTAGCATTGACGGATAGGGAGATGGACGAGAGTGAGAAGGACGGAGAATTGGGGGAAAATAAATAAAGGATAAAGGAGGGTGGGAGGGAGAGATTTTAGGGGAGGAGACAAATATGAAAAGGTATTGGGATAGAGTTGAACCTCCATCCACCCTTACCCTCACTGTTCTCCAGTATGTTGGGGGCAAAGCCTCCCTCGTCTCCCACGTTAGTGGCATCCTGGCCGTACTTCTCCTGTATCACCCCCTTCAATGTGTGGTACAGCTCTGAGCCTATCCTCAAAGCCTCCCTACAAGGTGGTGAAAGAAGAAAGAAAATTCATTTCACTTACTAATCACCAACCTTTAATTAATAAAAAAACGTATTTTAGCCAATCTGTATTGTAGAGTATGTTACTACAATATAACTAGTATATCTGCAGGGGTTTGGGGATGGTCTGCCTTCCCTTACATTGAGAAATGTCGACTCTGGTGTTGGTTAGGACACCGACTGGTTGATAGTGTTAATAAGTTATTTGAAGCAGACGGTGCACTGGATGCATGTACGCTATGTTATTCTCGCCAGCACATTTGGCAACCCACACCGACATTGTTTTCACTGCTATGCTGTCAAGGCAGGCGCACCGTCGGCGATGGCTCGTAATTCTGACATTGTTGCAATTTACCTCTCTCCTTTGGGAGAGGGAGACAACAGACTTCAAACTGACAGATTGGAGTTTTAATGCAGGGTAATGTTTCAAAGCTCTTACTTGAAGGACTCTGCCCCGACAGGAAGTACCATGAACTCCTGCATGGCAAGCTTGTTGCCTGCATGGGAACCTCCGTTTATCACGTTGAACGCCTGGACAGGTGAGGACAGGATACAGGAGAGGGGAAGAGGGGGGTAGAGTGGAGGGAAAAGGAACGGAGGAGGAAAGAGGTCAGGGAAGGAAAGAAGAGTAGAGCAGTAGTAAACAAGAGAAGGTGTGAGAAGAGAGTTGCTTCGTACAGCGCCTAGTTTCGGTGTGTGACATCGGCATGCAATCCTGTCTGGCCCTGTTAGATGATGTCCAAAAATCATGCAGAAGCCATTAAAAGAAACGGGTATTTCTTACATTGATGCTCCTACATATTATCATGCAAGCACCAGTTAAAGTTACTTTCCATCCCTCATATACTGTGTGCACAGTGCACATCCCATAACCCACACACTGCACATCATTTCGGAGCTCATATCTTTGAACGGGTAAGGGCTAGTTAAGTATGAATCAGGAACATAGACTGTAGAAATCAGGCATAAGGAGAGAGGCAGGGAGATGCGGGTAGAGTTCCATTTCCCAAAACATGTAGGGGTCTCAGCGTGGCCTACATCTTGGCACAAAGTGCTCAAAGTTTATTGTACGCCCAGGGTCACACTGGCCAAGCTTTGCGTGATGCTTAATGAAATTAACCCATAAATAGCACCGCTCACTTCACACTAGGTGTGATTTTTCTTAAAATACCATTTGCAGTCTACTCTTTAAAGGAGCTATAGTCAACTTTTTCTTGAAAAACGGATGCTAAAATAAAACTAATGTTTCAAAAATATTTTATAAAAAATAAGCTTCATATATGTGTTTCTATTCAAAAATGACCACAAAAGCGTAAAATAATGATAAAATAATCATTTTGGCCATTGTTTACATTCTAGTCTATAGACTAGGATGTAAACTAAGCTGGCCATACACTAACAGATAATCGGGCCCGACTGAATCGGGTAGAATTAAACACTACAGGATCATTTTTTCAGATTATTTGACCAGATAATCTAAACGGGCTCAGACTAGCCGTTTTGAACAGTCGGGCGCTCCGCACGCTACAGGATTCTATTCAGATTGAGTCGGGCTCGCACACAGCAATAATACATAATATAATGAATACACGATGCCACGGGGGCTGTTCTGAGAGCTGTGCTTTGTAACACGCACGCACACGCACATACAAACACATGACGTTATCCACTGACTCAACACACAACACCGCCTCACGCAACGAAAAAAAAAAAAGCTTCAATATGGAAGTTGTGTCCTATTTTGACGATATGAGTTCACTTTGACACGTTTCATGTACATCCAGCTCTGACATCCCCTCTCTCCTGCGCTAAAGTGCAGCTCCGTCCTTCTCATGGTGCCTGATTTATGATTAGTCGTAGCGCACCCAGAATAGCGGGGCAGGTAAATGCATTTTTGCACTAAAATACTTCACAAGTGGAAAGAAACCTAAAACTTTTCACAAGTACTCCTTAGGGGTTGTTCCTATGATAAAACACGTTAGACACTGAAAAATCAAAATGGCTGCCATGTTTCCAAGATGGCTGCCTCTGAACAGTACGCCAGCCAGTTAATGTCCGATTTTCATAATATTAGAGTTGTTTTGTAGGTTTTAAAACATCGTGAGTTCATTTATTACTCTTTTAAAGCAGCCAGAATAACTTTTCTGACTCTTGGTTGGGGTCTTTCCTCACCTGGGACCCCCCAAACAGACCCCTGAGCTTATCTGAGTAGTCGCTTTGCTCCTGCTCCAGAGCAATGTTAAATTAGATCATAACTGAAGCATTAAAGTTGTTGTAACTGGGCTCTGAAAGCAAAAATGAGTAGTAGCAAATACCCAGGGGTCTTCCACAGGGGTCCCGGACCCCTAGGGGGTCCTCAGAGTTACTACAGGAGGCCTGCCGAATCTTGATGGGGAAGTTCCTTTTTTTTATATGTATATATATTTTTACATTTGAAACTGTTTTTATTAGTATTCTCAGTATTATTTATAACATGTGTGTGTTAGACAGACAGGTTCACAGGTATTGCAAGAATTAAGGTATTGCAACTTCTCACTTTGGGCTTACAGTCTAACATGTCCATTTATTGCATTGCACTAACACTGACAACACAACACACACACCTCTTTGTTATCGTCACCCCAAAACCCGCACCCTATCCTCTTAAAGAGCTCACGGTCAATTGTACCCAAAGAAATTCACTACTATACATGTCCTCCCTAATAATGTTGACAGTTTCCACTATATCATTTGCAGGGAGGAGAGTGCAAGGCAGGTTATTGTTTGAGCAGCTGCACCGTCCCTTGTAACCTGCTTTGCAAACACATTTGATGAGCTTTGCCTTTGCAGCAGGGATGGCAAGAAACCTGACTGGAACATACCCTCCACTCTCTGAATTCCATCTATTTTTTCAATTGATGGAAGCTCAGGGCAATTTGTCAGGTATGACGAAGTAGGCATCATAATACGATACCTTCATCAAGGGACATGATTTTGAGGAAGTGCAAACACATGAAGAGGCTGATACCCCGATTCCTTATCAAGTCCTTGCCTCCGGTACAAAAAAAGGAAATTGATATATTCGAGTGAGTTCAAGTTGATGTTACAAATGTCAAGGGTTCCTTTGCGTTTTTCAGGTGTTGACTGGGGAAGAACATTTGTTGGAATCACCAAAAAGACATGGGTCAATGCCTACTTGATGATGATGATGATGATGATGATGATGACCAAGCCACTAACCGCTTCAAGGACCTTGGCAAGGTCATTGGCCATTCCTCCTGAGCTTATAAATTGTGAGCTTCCATCAACATTGCAGTCCGAACATTTTGCATGCCATGTTTACAGTTCAAAAGGTCCAACAACCCTGGGATTACTCAGATGGGAACTATTTCTGTCAAATAACTTGGAGGGTGAGATGCTACCTCCAACTCGTGCTGCACTGCTACCACATTACCTCCGTGCCAACTCCGTCACAATGCAGGATAAATCATACCTGACAAATTTCCCTGTGCTTCCACCAATCGAAGAAAATAGATGGAATTCAGAGAGTGGAGGGTATATTCCAGGTTTCAGTTTTCTTGCTCTCCCTGCTCCAAAGGCAGTACTTGAGCCCATCAAATGTGTCTGCAAAGCAGGTTGTAAGGGACGGTGCAGCTGCTCAAATAACCTGCCTTTCACTCTATGCTATGGTGGAGACTGTGTCAACACTATTAGGTTGGACATTGAAGATGATGATGATGATGAAGACGAATATATCCTGCATGTCTGAAATTACTGTAGTGTAGTGAATCTCTTTGGGCGTAATTAACCATGGGCTCTATAAGAGGATAAGGTGAGGGTTTTGGGGTGACAATAACAAAGAGGTGTGTGTGTGTGTGTGTGTGTGTGTGTGTGTGTGTGTGTGTGTGTGTGTGTGTGTGTGTGTGTGTGTGTGTGTGTGTGTGTGTGTGTGTGTGTGTGTGTGTGTGTGTGTGTGTGTGTACAAACATTCCCGTGTCATTCCATCCATGTTTCATCTCTGTGATAACTTGGAAATGTTTGCATCTTTGACAGCTAATACACCAGATGTTGTTGTGGTTGATGAAGAGTCCAGGGAAGTGTCTGTATTGGAGATGGCCTGCACCTTTGACCCTAGCCTAGAGGAAGCTTTCATGACCAAGGTCATTAAATACCAACCTCTCCTAAATACGATCTCAGAGCTGGGGTACAGGTGCAGACTATTTGTTTTCATATTTGGCAGCCTAGGACATACCCACAGGCTGGTTGTTAGAGGGTTTCAACAACTTGGAGTGCCTAAAAAAGAGGCAAAAAGGCTGGCAAAGTATTGTTCCGTCTCCGCTATAATCGGCAGCCGCCACATATGGCGGAGACGCTGTTACTTATACCCGTAGAGTACCAAGTGCCTTGCTATTGTATCATGAAGACATAATGCCATGATTTTGTAAATGTTACTCTACTGCACCTATACTATTTGTGTCCTTGTATGCATCTCCTTTGTGTGGACATAAATAAATGGTTAAAATGTGTGTGTGTGTGTGTGTGTGTGTGTGTGTGTGTGTGTGTGTGTGTGTGTGTGTGTGTGTGTGTGTGTGTGTGTGTGTGTGTGTGTGTGTGTGTGTGTGTGTGTGTGTGTTGTCAGTGTGAGTGCAGTGCAATAAATGGAAATGTTGTTCTGCACCCAAAGTGAAAAGTTGCAATACCTTCATTATTGCAATCCCTGCAGTAACAGCTGTCAACCATAACTGTTTTAACACAAAAAACATTATAAATAATACTGAGAATACTAATAAACCATCAAAGTACAATACATAAAACCAGGATACATAAAAACATTCAAAGTTTCAAATGTAAAAAAAAAAAAGAGCTCATCGAGATTTGGCAGGCCCCCTGTAATAGCTCTGAGGACCCCCCCAGGGGTCCCGGACCCCCCGTGGAAGACCTCTGTTATTTGCTACTAGTCATTTTTTATTTCAGAGCATATTTCAGATCTAATTTAACATTGTTCTGGTGCAGGAGCAGAGCGATTACTGAAATAGGCTCAGGGGTCTGTCTGGGGGGTCCCAGGTGAGGAAAGACCCCAACCAAAAGTCAGAAAGGTTATTCTGGCTGCTTTAAAAGTGTAATAAATGAACTCAGGATGTTTTAAAACCTACAAAACAACTCTAATATTATGAAAATTCGATATTAACTCATTTAGTGCCACCCCTTTCACCACTAGAGGGCGCCCAGTGGCCAGAGAAAATCCCATAGAGATATGCTGGTATATGCAGAAGCCCTGCAGCCATGACTTGCCTGAACACTTTCCTTTGTGCATGACTGCATGTACAGGAAGAGGATGAAGTTAGCTTGAAGTTAGCTATTGGCTACCAAGCATTTTAGAAGCCTTATTTTCGTCAACTTAGCCATGATTAAACCTTGCACACCTCATGCATGGGAAAAAAACAGAGAAGAATGAGCTCTGAAAAATCCAATGCAATCCAGAGTGGATTTGTGCAGTTTGTTCACAGCTTTCAAACAAAAAAATCCGATTGGAAATCCGTTCAGGCATTCTTGAGATAATCGCCCTTATGTTTTACATGTAATGTAAACAAAAATGGCTGCCCTGTATGTTAGATGGGGTTGTATGGGGGTGGAACATGCAAAATCGCGATTGAAATCATGTTCACCAGATTTGATGGGGTCCAAAAAAAAAAAAAAAAAATTCAAAAAAATTTTTTTCAAAAAAAAAAAAAATTTTTTTTTTTTTTTTTTATATCCCGAACTTGTTCGGGATAGGCACCCTGTGATACGATCATATATCCCGAACTAATTCGGGATAGGCACTCAATGAGTTAACTGGCTGGCGTACTGTAAAACATATCCGAAAAGGCGGCCATCTTTAAAACTGGCGGACATTTTGAAAATTAAGTGTCTAATGTGATTTTTCTAAAGAATGACCCAAGAGGTACACTCTGTAAAATGGTGGTGCTTCTTTCCAGAACTGAAGTATTGTTCTCCTTAACAGCCCCGCTAGAACAAGATCTCCAAGACCAAACTGTGTCTGTCCCGTGCCACGTTGTAAGCTTGTAGATCAGGATGGGCGTGTACTTCTTTGACTCCTAGAGATGGGATTTATGGTCCTTTGAAGTGAACCGGATCTCTGGGATCCGTTCCTTTCAAAGAGCCGTTCAAAAGACTGGCTCATTAGTTACTTTGTAGATTTTGATTATAATTACAAATAACTTCAACCCTATACATTTATTTCTGCCATATATAGGTAGGCCTACATACCTGCCATTTGTTGCATTGTGAGCATGTAGATCGGCTATTTTCAAAAGATTTTTCTACATTTTATTCATTGGAAAATCTGTGAAACAGGACATTCTGCCTACTTTCTACTATTGGTGGTACTCTGTAGGCTACATTACTTAAATGTTGAATGATACCAATACGTTTGTACTTTTACTCAAGTATATTAACATTCCAAAAACCTCTACTTGTGGCAGAGTATTTCCACATTGATTGCAGTAGGCTATTTTCCCACCACTGTTCATTAGAAAGGAACGGCTCCCTACTGCAAACCGGATCCAATCGTTCTTTTCATAGAGCCGTTCAAAATACTCGATTCGTTCGCGAACGTCCCACCTACTTGCAAGGGATGTGTGCTGGTCGCGGTCTTTATTCTGTTTGTTTGATATGCGCTGCCGTTGAGTTTTAATTTAAATCCCAATCATTCATGATACAACCTGATGGACGGACGGACGCTATGAAAAGTGTGTCTGTGTGCGGGCGCGCGTGTGTGTGTGTGTGTGTGTGTGTGTGTGTGAGTGAGTGAGAGGCAGAGGGAGAGGTGGAGAGAAAAAAAAAGAGATGGATCTGTCACTCAGTCATACGTATGCTCAGAGACTTGCGTCTATCAGCGGCTGCTGTAACTATTATATCTCAGTCCCCTGCTGCCCTTCCAGTCTTCCAGACCAGTATTGATCCAGGAAAATATCAAACATGTTTGAAAAGAGTCGGGCTACCCCCGATCGTCCTCCGAGCCACTCGGCTGGGCTCCGAGTGGATCTGTGAGACCTCACGCTAGACGACGTTCATGCCCGATTGTCGGGCCCGTTTCAGTCGGTGGCAGCCCGATTGTCGGGGGGGTAATTAAATAGCCCGATTATCGGCTAGTGTGCGGCCAGCTTAAGTGTCGGCCCTACAATGAAAAAGTTGACTATAGCTCCTTTAAGGTACCACTGCAAGGACCACTGGTGGTCCCTGGACTTTATCATTTGTGTGGTGAAAAACCTAGCATAATCAGTACATCAGCAGGTGTGTTTTGGTAACCTCTCGTATTCTTCAGTAGGTTAAAATGAGTGGGCTGAATCAAGAGGGAAGAAGTAAAAACTCTTGTCTACCTTGTCCTCTCAAGTAAAGGTTAAAGTGAGAAGTCATGTGGAACTAAAACCTACCGGAACTGGCAGCACTAGCTCTGTGTTTCCAGCCAGGTCGGCTATGTGGCGGTACAGGGGGACGTCTTTCTCTTTGGCCCCGGCTTTGCAGATGGCCAGAGATACCCCCAGGATAGCATTGGCACCAAACTGAGCTATAACAGAAGAGAGCGATGCGGGGGATTAGGAGAGTGATGGAAACAGTAATTATCAACCTATGCCATTGAGGCGTTTGTTTCAAACATAATATTGTCACTGTCGGGCAGAAACCTCGTATGTCAAATTTGTAGTTTTTTCACAAAGTAAAGCACTGCTTCATCATAATATGGCCATCGCACAAAAGTAGTGAAAACAGCTGAGCACACAAACGCCTTGCGGTGCGAGGCGTTGTGTGCTTGTAGATCGTCTGTTTTCACTAGTTTAAATCATTTTAAAAATGATAAATACAAAACAAACGGTTTTGGACATACAAGGCTTCCACCTGACAATGACGATATACAATATACATGTATAGATAGATAGATAGATATGTAGATATGTTTATTGCAACTGCTGGAAAATATGAATATCCCCTTCAGGGTGAAGTGTTGACAATTTATTGAAGAATATCCAAGCAGAGAAACAGCATCTACAGCAACCCCTCAGGACAGAAGCCTACTGAGGTGCCATATACACCCAGAGACATTATCCATGATCATATGAGGATATTTGATATACTAGGTGACAGAACAAGTATGCTGACTGGTTAAGTTAAAGGGATCCGTGGCTAATACGACAAATATGCCTTAATACATTATAATTGTCCTCTATAACTACAATGTAAAATTAAAAACACCTTAAAGGAGTAGTTCACCCCCAAAATGACTTTTTTTCTATTGATTACTCATGCCATGGAGAGTAGAGTTCAATAATATTTTTTGGTTTTTGACACATTCCTAAGACAAAAATGTGATAACAATAAATTTACCCCCATTCGTTCCGGATGGGGACCCGTTTCGAAACGGGTCCCCATCCGGAATCAATGGGGGTAAATTTACTTGAATCAAATTGTCCTTATAGGAATGTGACAAAAACCAAAAAATATTATTGAACTCTACTCTCCATGGCATGAGTAATCAATAGGGAAAAAAAAGTCATTTTGGGGATGAACTACTCCTTTAAATATTTTATTATTACATTTGTATTTATTTTCACATGCATGCCATACATTCCATAGGGATAGATCACACATGACATTTATGACATCATCAACTTGCGACAGGCATTTCCCCTATTGAGTGAAAGATTAGCTATTTCTAGAAGAAATAAAATATTTATGGTGTTTTAAATTTTACATTGTAGTTATAGAGGACAAATATAATGTATTAAGGCATATTTGTCGTATTAGCCAGGGATCCTTTTAAGACTACTAAGACATACAGGGCAGGCATACACATATTGCTGGATCAGCCAAAAGAGATTTTAGTTTGTCTTACATTTATTCTCCGTTCCATCCATTTCTATCATCATGTTATCCAACTGTTCTTGCTCCACCACACTAGTGCCCTGTGGACACACACACACACACACACACACACACACACACACACTCTCATGAATATAGACATAAACTGTAGTAAAATAAATACAGACACAGCCAAAAATGCTTACATTTGAATAAATTCTGGTGAATCTGATACACAGCATGACTGTAATGGCCTGCACTAAGAGACGAGATGATGTGCTCACTTTTTTTAAGAACAGCAAGTAAATCGACTTTACCACACAGTAAAATCCTTAGCAAATGGACCATTTGTTCCAGAGATACATTATCTGATTATTTTTCTTTTCTGCAGTGCTGCACATGTCCAGATCATGTGTATAGACGTGCAAGGCTACACACAGTCACGCACGTATGTGTGTATCGTGTATATACACATACAGTGCACGCAGGTTGCATACTCTCACATTCCTACAAACATGTGCAGTAAAACAGCATCTTTGCAAATAAACACCCACCCACACCATGTTGTACATGTCCATCAATCTTCTCTTAACTGGATGGACCTTATCTCATTTTCACAGCTTCCTGCAGGCCCATCTGGGATGTGATGCTTATCTGCAAATCAATAGGCACTCAGCCCGAGCTAATCTGTACTGTAGCAATGCTATGAACGCTGACACCGACCGTAAGAGGTCCATTTGTTCAGATTTACAGGGGAGAGCAACGTGTAGATGCCATGGAATGCCATTGCACTCCACACCAGGTGTTTTAATTAATGAGCCCCCCTCCCTCCATCTCTGGCTACAGGTATGTTAATATGTGAAATTAGCTGGTGAAGTGAACATGCCCTCTGTGACAAGTTAATTAGTGCATCCATTAAAGAGGTGGTGCCATAGTTTTGTACTTTTTCTGTTTTGTATGTGTCTATGGAGTTAACATTACTCTGATAGACCCCCAGGTGTGGTTATAACGATACGATGTGGTTATAATACAAATATGTCTTCCCTGTGTATTTTTGGTTACTTCCTGAAAGCTGAAAGCCTCTGAGTCAAAAACACTGAGTTAATGACATCATGAACTCATCCCCTCCCCTTTTACCATACACCCAACACTGTGGGTGTGGCTAACTTCAGCTGGGACACCACCCACCTGACACTGACAACCAGACCGAACTGGTCGGTGTGGCCACATAAAACATAATGTTAACATTTTCTGTACACTTCTTTTGGAAATATCTTCCTCCTAGTATAATCATAATACTTGATCATCATGTTTTAGGGGGAAAATAAATCATGGCACCCCATCTTTAAGTAAATGGTGGCAATGTGTGTGCATGTGTCAGTTATCTTTGGTTACTACAGAGGCTGACGATGAGAAGAGGTGTGGTCACTCACTGAGGCTATAAGAGCTGGTCCCAACGTCTCATTGATATGTCCTACTGCCTTCAGCACACCTGGACAGGAGGAGAGGAGAGGAGAGCGGAGGAGAGGAGAGCAGAGGAGGTGAGTGCACAGAGACAGAAATGGGACACAACGAAGAAGAGAAATGGAAGAGAAACAAAACAAGCTGCAGTAATTATTTTCTTCTTCCGTTTGAACTACATATAAATATTATACGAGGAAACTGGGGCACTGAAATGCCCCCCACCTCATGCATGCATGTATGCATGCACGCATGCACACACGCACGCACGTACATACACACACACACACACACACACACACAAAATGGGGATAGGTAGCTCTGTTCTCGTGACTGGGTTTGAGTTATTTATGGGCCTTGCAATGACACACAGGATAGCTCTCCCTCCACACACACACACACACACACACACTCATGCAGAAACACACACACACACACACACACACACACACACACCTTTGCCCTTGTAGCGGCTCTTGTCTCCATCCCGTAGCTCCAGTGCCTCATAGATTCCTGTTGATGCTCCACTGGGCACTGCAGCCCTGAACAGACCTGAGGGTGGGAGAGGGATGGGGGAGTGATGCAGTGAGAAGGGGCCACAGAAGGGGGGGGGGGGGGGGAGAGAGAGAGAGAGAGAGAGAGGATGGAGGGAGATATTGAGATGGAAGGAGGACAGAAGAAGAGCAACAGGGATGCTAATGGGGACTAACTAACTAAGCCTTTTCAGAGCACTGCTTGGTTTAGAGGTCAAATGAAGGTCATCACCATGATGATGATTCTGAGCATTCTTTCCAATAGGAGTGTGAACCCGTTCTCAAACTTTCATAGAATATGTCTTGTAGATTTGGATTGCACAGATTTTACCTGTAGAACTGTACTTTTCTTAGTTTGTTTATTTTTCTTTCTTTCTTTCTTTCTTTCTTTCTTTCTTTCTTTCTTTCTCACTCTCTCTCTCTCTCTCTCTCTCTCTCTCTCTCTCTCTCTCCTTGTGTTCATAGTGAGATGGCGATACTTGTTGACAGGCATGTTGGCAGTCACCTTTCTCAGTGCGCAGATCCACCTCCACCGTGGGGTTTCCCCGAGAGTCCAGGATCTCTCTGGCAACCACGCTCACAATCGACATCCTGAGGGAGAGAGAGAGAAAGAGGAAGACAAAGAAAGAGGTGAAGTGCAAACAAGAGACGTAATCGGTTGTTTCTAATTGTTTTGACAGTCATGCCAATAAAGCACATTTGAACTTAATTGGAAGAGACAGAGAGAGAAGGGAGAGATATGGAACGAGGGGGTTCAGAATGTTGAGTGAGGGCGAGAAACCGGGCAAATTAAAGAGATAAACGAGAGGCAGACAGATATATAGGGGAAAGGAGAGTGATAGAAAAACAGAGAGTCAGAGAGGGGTGGAAAGAGAGATGCATGGAGAAAGAGTGAAAAAGGATAACAGACGACAGAGTGCTAATAGGAGAAAGGGTCTATTTTTACATGAGCGCACACAGGACATCCTGGCAGAACACAGTCAGAAGGGAGACGTGAATGAGGGCATGCAGAAATGCAGATGCAGTTTAAAACTATGGCAGAATGCAGGATGCTGAGTCGCTGTCACACAACAAACGGTTACACTGCGTTTTCATCACATTTGCTGAAGCATGCTGCAGTACTGTTTAACTATCCGTCTGTAGGCAGACAGCCAGTCAGTCAGTCAGTCAGTCATTTGTCTGTCTGTCTGTGTATGTACAGTATCTACTGTACTGTACTGTATCTGTGTAGTACAAAAGGAATTGGTGGTATCTCCCGCACATCAAATGACAGTCGTCCATGTGTCTCTGTCATTGGTTGAGGCTAGCCATCATCACTGCTGTCGTTGGTAAAGGTTATGCTCTCTCTCTCACACCCCTAGATGGTCGCTGTACATTCGACTGGCACTGCTCATGAATAATACCCATTACGCTGCGAGGGATAGATCATAAAGCTTCATAAAGCTGTCTCAACCTGCCTCTAATGATTATACATGGTGTTCAGCTGTGTGTGTGTGTGTGTGTGTGTGTGTGTGTGTGTGTGTGTGTGTGTGTGTGTGTGTGTGTGTGTGTGCGTGTGCGTGCGTGCGTGCGTGCGTGCGTGCGTGCGTGCGTGCGTGCGCGTCTGTGTGTGCGTACAATCTATCTGCAGTGCTAGTCTTATTGTCTCATCAATCAAAATATTAGCTGGTCAGTTCCAACCAACCATGCCTGGTTTTTCCTCAAATATGACGTCACAGATGACCTATTTTGTGTGCTGTGCTCTGTGCTGTGCTGTGCTGTGCTGTGCTGTGCTGTGCTGTGCTGTGCTTGTGCTGTGCTTGTGCTGTGCTGTGCTGTGCTGTGCTGTGCTTGTGCTGTGCTTGTGCTGTGTGTGAGAGGCTTTACTGAATTTAGTCAAATGTGTGTGTGAGAGGCTTTACTGAATTTAGTCAAATGTCGAAATTTGAGTTTTTGGGCTTTATGATGCCAAGACTCATTTTGTTCCGCATACAGTATGTGTATAATCGCCAAGTAATTCCATATTAGATAGGCATAGCTACTGTCACTAAACTGTTCGGGGCAGATTTGTGGGTTTGTGCATGGTGCAAATCTGCTTTTAATATAACTTCCTTGTCATGTATTGTTTGTTAACTGTAAGCCATGGAAATACAACCAGAGCTTTCATGGTGTGGTATTCATGCTATTTACTGGGCAGGCGCATTTAGGACAAATATGCAGGAAAACACTTATGCCATATTATGATATCCCAGAACATCAATAAAATATTGATGGCCAGCCCTACTCTTTACCTTCACCTTGATTGATCACTCTGATTCATAAAATACTTGTTTTAGAGCCAGACCACGCAGATCTACATCACTGTCATTACTCAATAGCTCATCTCCCCTAATTCGCCTCCTTTCCTCTAGATATAGTCTATGTCATATATCTCATTGATATTCCACACATGTATGCAAGCACTGCATACACCAGGCTTTCATGCCACCATGTCTTCGTTCCACATGAATACTTTATTGATCTATCGGGAGCTAAATATGGTTCACTATCAGCCCGCAGGAAACATCACCGTACAGAAATTGTGCATTCCTACTATTAGTATAAATAAACCTTTTTCTAGGGCATACATTCTGCGAAAATAGCAGATCCCGCTCACGATGCATGGTAAAACGTTGTGAGAATGTATTGTAGACGATCGGCTATTTTTGGCGAATATATTTACGATCAGCGCGACACGGCGCGGTCTGGATCGCTGCAGCACGGCGCTGCACGGCTCATTACTGTCAATGGAAAGGTGCCCTTAGCGTGGCGCAAAAGAATAGGTAGGGGGCCTGGGCCTAGTATGGAGCCCTGAGGGACCCTGGCCAACTAAGCATGTGGTTGAATTGGTCAATCTAGCAAAGGGCATACATGCACATGAACACCGTGCATAGGTTCTCTCTTTTATTCTATTTTTGTATCTTTTGTGTACACACAACATATTTGGGTGTATGGATGTATCCTTTTCTGGTATTGTGCATTCCTAAAGACAAAGCGACATGCTACTATAGGGGTGTGGTGTGTCTTTCTACAGCAAAACTTTGACTTATTACACCAGCAAAACCCTCTGTGTCGATTTATAGTATGTACAGGTCCTTCTAAAAAAAATAGAACATTGTGTAAAAAAGATGCCATAGCACCCCAAATCATAACTGACTTTGGAAACCTCTCACTGGATTTAAAGCAACTCTGACTTAGGAAGGTTGACATTTATATTATAAATCCTTGTTTTGAGTGGTCTCGTTTAACATTGTAATATTTTGAAATATGGACTTTTGATATTCATGAGCTGTATGCTGTATGTAAGTTTTAACAAAAAAAGGTTTGGAATAATTCACTGAATGTCCAATGTATCTAGAATATATGAATGTTTCAAGAAATATATGAAAGTTTGAAGAAAATGTTCTTTTACACAATATTCAAATTTTCGTGAAGGATCTGTATTTTTCACTATGAGTGCAGTGTGCAAATGTAACCAAATGGACCCATAAGGGTAGATTATTTTCTCTTCTTCTCCAGTCGACCAGTTCACCATGGAACCCAGTTACCACATGGGAGGGACAAATGTATCTAATGAGCAATAAACCTGAATGAACTTCAGAACCCATAGGTATATCGGACCGGTTACCCATATATGGAGACCCCTTGTAGGCTGGTACCCATATATGTACTGTACTGTATATAGTACATCCGTTTTATGCCCATACATGGAGATCCCTGTCTGAACCATATATGGGCATAAAAGGGATTCTGTTAGAGTGGTTCCCATGACATCACTACATACAATCCCTTTTATGCCCATACATGGAGATCCCTATCTGAACCAGCCACACAGAATTGGGCCATGTCTTGGCCATCTGGCCAGTGATGTATATCGATGACATCAGGGAACTATATATATGGGCATAAAAGGGATTCTGGGGAATACCCATATATGGACTTTTACATAGGTGATGTCACCTGTGATATCACCTGTGATGTCACAGTACATCAGTATACACTATTATATTATTGATATTGACTATTGACCCACTGATTTAGAAACCCTTATTTTGCGTCATACGGTGCGTCAATACAGAGCATTGCGGTACCAACTCTCATCCTTTATTCATGTGTTTTCTTGTCGTCTTTCTCTCCCTTTGATGTGACTTCCTCAGCGTCACACCTTTGACCTTGAGGAGGCCATGAAAAGAACAGCAACTGTCAGCTGACAAGCACTCAGGAAAAACTGTGGGCTGTATTTCGATTGTCTTAAGTAACAGTGTCTCCGACCACCAAACTCTTCGTCGGAGAGTTCCGACTTTCCGAAGTGCAGCTTTCCGAACTCTAACGCTTTTCAGAAGATGCAAGTGACGTCATGTTGTAGTTGAACCGGCCCCAATTCCGACGAAAGGTTCGGTGGTCTGAGAAAGTATGGACAGGCCTTAAATTAAGGCATAAGAGCTGGTACTGAAGACAATCAAAATAGAGCCCTACTGTATGTTAAACTAACTCTCAGGATGTTGCTGTGCAGTGAACAACACCATACAAGCTCCTCATTCTTAAATCAGCATCACAAACCTTATGTTTTTTACCCATCTGTATGGTAGAGTATGTTAATATAATTGTCAGGCAAACACTGGAACAGGAGCGTACACCAATAGTGAGGAGGTGCTGACTGCTGACCACTGGAAATACACACATTAAAAGAGAGGTCGCACAGCTCGTAGCCACGGTGGGAAAACCTAACCTTTTTATTTGGAAGGAAATCCAACGTCCATTATAGCACAACAGCAGAAGTTCTGGCGCTTGTGTAGGGGGACCCAGTTTCAAATCCCGGGTACGACATAAAGGTTAGGGATTGCTGCTTTAATTTTGAGTTAACACACAGGGTTTTACTGTGTGCTACAAGCGGACTCAATGTTGTGGAGATTCAAATTGGGTGCTTTTTGTTATGGAACAGTCATTCTAACCACTAGGCCACTTTGTTTGTTCCTCGTTGCCTTTTAAAAGAAAAGAGAGAGAGAACTGAACTGGGTGTCAGTATAGAGAAATGACTTGCTTTTGTTCCTGGACTGGTTCAGAAAAAAATGCTTTAGACTAGAGTGCATGTTTTCACTCATTTTCTCTCTCTCTAGCATGCAAGCACTCACACAGAAACGTGTGTGTGCGCACGCACGCACGCACGCACGCACGCACGCACGCACGCACACACACACACACACACACATCCTCTTTGTGTGTTGAATATACATTCCCCACTGTATTGCTCTTAACCCTGTACAAATAACAGGCCATAGGCTGCAAATCAAATCAGAGGAACAATAAAAGCTGTTATAAGAGCGTGTGGTGTGCACTGTATTGATGGACAAGGCTTTTATCACCTGTAGTCTGATGCATGCTTCGGCATGCAATGGTGTCGCGTGCCGAAAATAGCCGCTCTATAAGCTCACAATGCGCCACATCATGACATATTGTGAGCTTGTACATTGGGCTATTTTTGGCACATGCCACCATCATATTTATTTGATTACTTGCTCCATGAACAGTGGCAGCCATAACAGAGGTCAGCACACAGCTAACGTATGCAGGTAGATCAATGCTGTATTAAGGGCCATTCCGACCAAGTCTGTGATTCGTGTGTGAACGCACGCATCCCATTCATTTACAGTGGAGGCTTACGAGACAGTCCATCTAGTGGGATACGGCAAAGTTGACGCTGATGTCTCGCATCAGACGGACTGACAAGGACGGATCTAATTTGAATGAAGTCCATCTCAACCGACTTTATTCAAATATTGTCCGTGTGTGAGCCTGTGAAGCCAATGAAAGCAGCACTGCTCTGCCTGTAGATGTGGCTGTGGGAAATGACAGGGAAGAGTGACTGTCAATCAACACCAGCCGTTGCGGACGGGTGGCGCACAGTATTGCGTTCTTTGCGCTTAGACTGCCGTGTCCACAGAGTTGGTCTGAATAGCCCTTTACAAATTGTCACTGTCGGGCAGAAACCTTGTATCTCCAAGTTTCACATTTTACGTTTTTCCATAAAGTAAAGCCCTGGTTCATCACAAAAGACTATTGCACAAAACTAGTGAAAATAGCTGATCTACAGGCACACAACGCCTTGCGGTGCGAGGCATTGTGTGCTTGTAGATTGGCTATTTTCACTAGTTTAGATAATTTTTAAAACAATAAATACAAAACGAACGGTTTTGGACATAGAAGGTTTCCACCTGACAACGACGAAGTGTAATACATGCGTTAGTGTCATATGGTTTTGTCACATATTTCAACATCTGCATTGGAACACCAAATGTACAGTATGTCAGATTAGAACATGTAACATCTAATTTCAGTAAATGTTCAGTAAAGTGTGCTTCTGTTATTCTGTGAGGAGGATACCATCCTACATATATTTGCTGGAATCTCACGTGTGCACACAAACTCACAAACAATATGACACATGGATAAACATACAGTTAAAGGTGGTTGCACATTGGTGCCTTTTTTCGTTGCATTTTTTGAAATCCGCGAAAACGTTTTTCAAGCCAAGGACCTATAGCTGAGAGAGAGAGAGCAGGGACCCAGTGGCAACAGCTGCGGAAAACGGAAGGAAATCGGCCCTGGTCCGAATACGGACGAAATAACAGGCGGCAGTGTGCAAACGGACATAACGTGAGGTCGTTTTTTTTCTTGCATTTTCCTTGAATTGCACACCAAGGTTTTCCTTGTGGTAAAGTGCCACGCGCGCACGCACACACACACACACACACACACACACACACACACACACACACACACACACACACACACACACACACACTCACACTCACACACACTCACTCAAAGCGACATTTAACAAGTAGCATCTCGCACAGCGTCAGGCTCACACACACACACAAACACACACACACGCCAACAACATTTAACACTTAAACATCTCCAACAGTGACAGGCTAATTACAGGCAATTTAACTCTGAGACCATTTTTACTCTCAGAGTTAAATTAACACTGAAGTGGCATCTCTCTCTAGTGTGAATGTAGACATACATTACATAACCCTACAGTAGCAGCACTGCATGCTGTGTGTGTGTGTGTGTGTGTGTGTGTGTGTGTGTGTGTGTGTGTGTGTGTGTGTGTGTGTGTGTGTGTGTGTGTGTGTGTGTGTGTGTGTGTGTGTGTGTGTGTGTGTGTGTGTGTGTGTGTGTGTGTGTGTGGGTATGGGTGGGGGTGCGCGGCGCGCGTGTGTGTGGGTGTGCGTGCGTGGCACCCATGCCCACGCCACACCTACCCCAGACTGCAGCACTCAGCAAAAAAAAATACCAGCAAAACGTGAGCGAAAGAGCAGGGGGGTTGGAGGGGGGGAGAGAGCAGGGGGGAGGAGAACGAGGGAGCAAGGGAGACAAATTGAGGTAAAAAGAGAGAGAGAGAGAGAGAGAGAGAGAGAGAGAGAGAGAGACGCAATGTAGAAAGGGGGGCAGAGAGAGAGAGAGAGAGTGAAAAAGAGATAAATAATTAAATGCCCTTTTTGGCTGGAGAAGAGAGGGAAGGGGGGAAGAGGAATGGAGGGATGAGAGAGCAAAGCAGGCTGGCATGCAGCCGACGGGGAGAGAGAGAGAGAGAGAGATGTACAGACGATAGGGAGAGGGAGAGATGGGGAGAGAACGAGGAGAAACAGAAGGGCGATTATCACACGACTAGCACAGATTGGGCACACACAGACACGCACACACACATACACACACTTGTGTGCACCCAGCGCGCACACACACACACACACACACACACACAACACACATACACACGCTCGTGTGCGCCCAGTGCACACACATGCTCTCAAGAAATAGAGCAGTCTCACATCATTCCTATATGCGTTAATATGGTCCTGTTTGCCCACATGTACTGTAGTGTAGATAGATTACATTATAATATGTAGTAATATTCTGCCAATCAAATATATTATGTACTGTAGGTACTGTATGTATGTGTCTTTATCTCCCCCCTCTCCCTCTCTGTTTCTCTCTCTCCCTCTCTCTCCCCCCCCTCTATATCCCCCCTCTCTCTCTCTTTCTCTCTCTCACTCAAGCCCACACTTAACATCCACCCACACGTCGCAAAGGGTGCCAAAGATGCAGATATCCCTCTCATGCACTCTCTCTTCATTACACATATTACATACAGTGCACACATGCAGGTTTTCCTTCTGCAACACACACACACACACACACACACACACACACACACACACACACACACACACACACACACAGTAGACATGTTCACCATTACACCTATTCTTAAACACGCACGCACTCACACGCACGCACGCACGCACGCACGCACGCACGCACGCACGCACGCACGCACACACACACACACACACACACACACACACACACACACACACACACACACACAGTAGACATGTTCACCATTACACCTATTCATAAACACACACACACACACGCACTCACTCACACACACACACGCACGCACGCACGCACGCACGCACGCACACACACACACACACACACACACACACACAGTAGACATGTTCACCATTACACCTATTCTTAAACACACACACGCACTCACTCACTCACACACACACACACACACACACACACACACACACACACACACACACACACACACACACACACACACACACACACACACACACAGTAGACATGTTCACCATTACACCTATTCTTAAACACACACACGCACTCACACACACACACACACACACACACACACACACACACACACACACACACACACACACACATACACACACACACACACACACACACACAATGAACTTAACAATGATGCTAGGTTCTTGGTTTACCTGTGATGCCAGTTCAGGCGCTACACTGTCTCTCTGCATTTGATGATGATCAGTATGTGTTTTTGCTTATTGTCAGTCTGGATAGGAGTGTGAGCAAAAAGCCTACATTGTAAATTGTACAATAGAGCACCTGACATACATTCTCATTCTCACATAGAAAAGCAAACAAAATGCTGGCACTCATAAGACCTCATCAGTATAACACCTCACACATAGTGTCACAGACACGCACACGCACACACATACATACACACACACACACACACACACACACACACACACACACACACACACACACACACACACACACACACACACACACACCATTGTTCAGCCTCTCTGAGTTGCATCCAGTCAATACCAGCAAACATAATATAAACAACAAGCTAGGATGACCGACAGAAATAGAAGAAATGAGAGCGAGGAGCGGATTCCTTGTGTTTACCTGCCTCCTGTGTCTTCTGCCTTTCACCCAAACCCAGAGAATGCTGGAGCGAGATGACACGCACGACAGGAAGAGAGAGAGAGAGAGAGAGAGAAATGGAAAAACGGAGAGGGAGGCGGACAGACGGGGGGTGGAGGTATCAGCGAGAGAGAGAGAGAGAGAGAGAGATGGAGGGGGAAAGCAGGGGATGGGAGGGGGTAAACTGTGCGAGAGAGGGGGGATGGGATGGAGAGATGACTCAGAGGAAGATGCGGAGAGGGGAAGGATGGAGGGAGGACTGGGTAATTAAAAAAAGAAAGAGGGATGGATGGAGAGAGGTAGAAGATGGAGGAAGAGGAGGCTCTATGCCAACCGGGGGGGGGGTAAAAATAGATGGAGAGGAAGAAGACGAAAATGCTAGCCTTTCCCAGTCTCTCTCTCTCTTTTCTGCTCCCCCTCTCTCGTTCTGCAGTGGGGTTAAGTATGAAGGCAGACGTATACACAGTTGCATAATCTATGCTACAGTACACCCAGACGTTATGATGCAGAGTGTGTGTGTGTGTGTGTGTGTGTGTGTGTGTGTGTGTGTGTGTGTGTGTGTGTGTGTGTGTGTGTGTGTGTGTGTGTGTGTGTGTGTGTGTGTGTGTGTGTGTGTGTGTGCGCGCGTGCGTGCGTGTTTGCGCAAATTGATTTACCTGTGTGTGCAAATATGTTCCTGTGTCCGACACAAGCGGACATTGGACAGAGTGTGTACTGTATTTGTGTTCTGTATATTGTCGGGTGGAAACTGTCCAAAACGCCAAAAAGGAAATGGGGGAAAACCTGCGTTCCAATGGATCCAATGTAGGTGTTTAGTCAAACACTTGTTCTTTTAATTGGTCCAATATTTATCAAACCCCAGACAGATTGAATCACTTCCTCTTTCAAAACAAATTCAGAAATGGCACATCTACAGGCTCACATCACGTCACATTGTGACACGTTTCGAGCCTGTAGACTAGTAAAACGCCTCAGGGCGACATCCGACCTTGCCGCGCCAATTCTTGGTCATCTGGCCAGTGATGTATATCGGACCAGTTACCCATATATGGAGACCAGCCGCACAGATATGGGCTGTCTTCCTCCATATATGGTCATTCCCATATGAAGGCCTGTTAGATATGGGCTTAATATTGATGACATCAGGGATCTCCATATATGGCAATAAAAGAGATTCTGTTAGAATAGTATATCACAACATACAATATATGTTATGCCCATACATGGAGATCCCTATCTGAACCAGCCACACAGGTATGGGCCATGTCTTAGCCATCTGGTCAGGGATCACATCAGGGATCTTCATATATGGGCATAAAAGGGATTCTGGGGAATACCCATATATGGACTTTTACATAGGTGATGTCAAAGTGATGTGTCAAGGGATCCAACCCATAGACTGTAAAAAATGTGTACACACACGGACGCGGACAAGCTGTGACATTTCTCATGTCATGGTAAACTGTCAATCATCTACTTTTGGTACCTTTGTGTGACACTGGCAGTCTGACGAAGTAGGGAATTAATTTATGAAAAAAGCAACATGAAAATATGGAGATGAGAGGTCTCTACGCGACAGCAACGATATGTGAGTGCATTTTGTAGTTTGTTTTCCTGTACAATTTAAAAACTATAGATGAAAACATGGCAGGATTAGGGTGCTGGCAGCCAAATGGTTAAGGCCCGGGTTCGAATCCTGAGCCCGGCAGCGGATTTGCTGCATGTCATTCCCTGACTTTCTCCTTGTGTCCTGTCTCTCTCCACTGTACTATCTACAGGCAGAAAAGCCAATAAATAAATAAATAAAAAAACAAAACAAAACATGGCAGGCTTAGCTTAGTAATGCAATTGCAGCTAATACATGTAATAGGTGTGTTAGGTATGTTTTAAAGGACATGAATTGATTTGACAGTAATCAACTGTATTGTCAATGTTGACCCATTGGCAAATCTAAATCTAATTGCACTCTCCATTCTTGATTGTATTATCTGCAGCTGCATTGCTTATATATTACAGTGTATTAAATCAAGGACAGCACCTGACATGTGTCAAGATTCAAGGTATTATTTAGTGCTACATCTTGTGTACAGGTAAAGACTGCAATATATTTTATTTTGGTTGATTTCAGCCTTGTGTGGTCTTTAACTTGTACACGCCACACTGTGACTCAAGCTACAAAATTGGCCCAATTTCTCATTCCCTTTTAAGTTGTCAGCTCTAGGTGGAAAGCTATGGGGGCTCTGCCATCTAGCACGGCCACCTGTAAATTATGAGGCTGATAATCAGCTTAGCTCTCTCTCTCTCTGTCTCTGTCTCTGTCTGTCTCTCTCTCTCTCTCTCTCTCTCTCTCTCTCTCTCTCTCTCTCTCTCTCTCTCTCTCTCTCTCTCTGTGTGTGTCTCAGACTAGCATGAACACAAGGCATGCTCGGACAACTTATATCAGGGCCTTAGTTGAGAGAGAGATGAAACTGAGACCCCCACAACCTTTTCATAGATTCCATATAGTTTCATTGATAGCACAATCAATCATCAGTGTATTTTGGATTCATGTCAATTTGTGTTTTCAGATATTTAACCACTTGAACCGCATCAATACTTAATAAACTTGACCTTTCACTCTGCACTTAGTCTGCTCTTTTTCCCCTCTACACCAAACCTCTTGCCAAAAATAGCCGAACTCCAAGCTCACAAGGCATCGCAGCGGGAGGCGTTGTGCGCTTGTAGATCTGCTATTTTCGGTCAAAGTTCTCAGAATATGGGTTCAAGTGGTTAATATAAAAAAGAAGGAAAAAATTACTATTACACAAAGATTTGGTGGACCCCCTGTAGTAACTCTGAGGACCCCCTAGCGGTCCTGGACCCCTGTTGAAGACCCTTGATTTATATGTACAGATTCGTAGCTGGCCAGAGACTTTCATGTTGTTGTACTGTGTTCTTTATCTTTGAATAAAGATGGGCTTGCCAGGACACTCCCCTGTTATTGTCTCTGGGGCATCGCTTCACTTCACTTTGCACTTTTATTTTGGTCCTCAGTTCAACAGTTTAAACAATACACATGTTCATAGAACTTTGCATTAAACATTACAACAACAAGAATAATAGTACATTATATGACACTAGCCCTTACCCGTTCAAAGATATGAGCTCCGAAATGATGTGCAGTGTGTGGGTTATGGGATGTGCACTGTGCACACAGTATATGAGGGATGGAAAGTAACTTTAACTGGTGCTTGCATGCTAATATGTAGGAGCATCAATGTAAGAAATACCCGTTCCATTTAACGGCTACAGAGATACTGTGTACCGATCTGCATGATTTTTGGACATCATCTGTAACAGGGCCAGAACACCCCCCCCCCCCCCCCCGCCCGCCTGCCTGCCTTTTTTATAAAATAATCCAACACAGTGTTCACACACAAACAATAATATATGGCCAAGATCCCTGATGTCATCAATATTGAGCCCATATCTGAGAATGCCCATACATGGACATATTGTGTCAGTCTCATGAAATCCAGTGTGATGGTCAAGACGCGAGTCACACTTGCAAATTAATTCCGTCCTTGTCCCTTTTATGCCCATATATGGAGATCCCTGATATCATCAATATTAACTCTTTTACTGCCACAGAATTTAACAAAAAGCTCAATCCACCGCCAGCTAAATTGAGAATTGTCGCTCATCTTTGAAGGCCTACTGGAGAAAATCTGTTTTGACTATAAAGACAACAATGATATGGCAACGAAGAATAGAATGTCTACTTTGTAACAGAAAAAGATTTCGAGTTTTTATCATGTTCTGTCCATTAGCTAGAAGCTGCAGAATATGGCCTAAAAACAGCTCTTTGAGAACATAAAGCTCAAACGAACGAACGGCCGTATTGGCGCGCCTCACTCTCTAGAATTGGGGCGAACAGGAACGTCCAAAGCAGTATAAGAGTTAAGCCCATATCTGGGAATGCCCATATATGGACATATTGTGTCAAGTCTCTGTTGTTACAGCGCGACCTCTCCCTTTATGAGGTCTCTACTCCCCCTTAGGGCATCTTGCTGGTAATAATAAATAATCGTAGTACATCTTTATATTGTTTATTGTCTTGTATTTAAACATTTCTTTGAACATATAGATTGAACTACACATCCTTAATTCCTTCTCACAGCAATTCCGCATCCATTCTCCCTTCACTGAACCCTCTGCAAGTTTTGTCTGATTTTAGATTTTGTAGCGTTTTAAAGTATTTCAGAGTGTAAACATTGAGTCATAATTTACTGTGCAGGCTGAAGGTAATGCAATAACATGTTTGTCAGCAGCGCCTCAATTTCATGCTTGGGGTGGTGTTGTTATTGTTTTCATTCCTTTTTCCTAATAAACTAATAGAAGGGACTTGTCTGCAGCTGATGGTCTCATTTCAGTACACATGGCTGGTTATGTCATTGTAAAAACAACAACAACCCACTAATTCAGGTTTAAACCAAGGGGTAAACTTAGTTTGCTCAACTTTGCTGGAATTTAAGACTATTTCCGAGTTGAGCCTGCTGTTCCTATTAATGGCCCAGCAGATGTCGCTATTTCACCTTCGGTGGTGTCAATACATTATAATCTCAATGGGAGTCAATGAGTCACCATCTACGCATGTACCAATCAGGGGAAGCTTTTCACTTGTTGTGCGGACAGCAGTTGAAACGCAGTCACTGATTGGCCCCCGATTATTTTCTGATTTCTCATACTCGGTGCCTATAGCCTGGTCCTGAATGGAATGAGTGACTGAGCACGTATCAGGGCTGGTTTGCCAGGCTAGTGTGAAGCTGCGGTTGCAGCCAATAGCATTAAGTTCCGTTTACATTTCGAACTGGAAATAGACCAGATATAGAAAAGTGGTGATTTGAAATTGCTGCAAAATATTATTTCTTTGGAAACCAATGGTGTGATGCTGTCCATATTGTTTTACAGTCTATAAAACATGAAACGTGTGAAAAGGAAAAGAAAAGTGCTAATTAAAACAAATACAGTATGGAGTATGGAGTATGGAGTTATATGTTAACATGATAACCTACTACCATTTCTCTGTACCACCTGTGTCTCACCCATAGACTGTATAAAATATGGACGGTGGGAAGCCATTGGTTTCTATGCTGCGAAAATTAAGCCATCATTGTAGAAATGGTACCATCTCGAATGCTATTGGCTGCCACCGCAGGGATACTTGGGAGAATGTGGTGTTGAGCTTGCCAAAAATAAAGCACACAAAGAAGAACCATCACAAGCCTATGATCACAAGCCCCTCCTACAGCATACCCTGCTTTAACATCAATTATAATATAAATTGGACCATATTTTCCATAAGTTCGGGAGAAATTAATGGAATCCTATAGAGAAAATGTTGCTTCTGGTGCCAGAACAGCGCAACTAGCGGCAAATCATAGGAACTTTCAGTGGGGGGAGATATATATTTGATAAAGACTGATATATAAGTCCTGATATATCATTTACAAAGTGGGCCAGGGTGGATCCCCCCTTTCTGTCTAAACCTTTGGTTCTCAAAGCGGGGTCCGGGGACCCCCAGGGGTCCTTGAGGGGGGTACCAGGGGTAACCCAGAAAAATGTGTTAATATAGCGTCACAATAATTTTAAATAGGCTATTTTACACTTTGTTTTTTCAAAAACAGTTTGTACTGTTCTATGAGCTTGTAGATCTGCTATTTTTGAAAATGTGTGAACATTTGTGAAAATCTTTTACTATATATAATTTTAAACCGAACATTTGTAACTCAAAGCTTTGGTTCTGGAGGTCCCTGGTACAAAACATTTTCAGATGGGTGTCCGCGGCCAAATGTATATAGATTTGAGGGGTCCTTTGGATGGAAGGGTTTGAGAACTACTGCTCTATACCTCTGTTTACAGCAGTGTGGTGACATGCTGCTATATGCTTGCTGCTCCATAAACAGGTTGTTATTGTAGTTGTCCAAAATCTTACTGTATGTATTCTGTTTACACTTGTGTGTGTGTGTGTGTGTGTGTGTGTGTGTGTGTGTGTGTGTGTGTGTGTGTGTGTGTGTGTGTGTGTGTGTGTGTGTGTGTGTGTGTGTGTGTGCGATAATCTATAATTAAATTCCTGTGTTTAATGGGATTATCTTTTGGGAGACAACCGGCTCAACGTCCTTGACACCCATCTTCACTGTTAGCCACGGGTGATCGGCTAATAGAGGCACACAGAGAGAGAGAGAGAGAGAGAGAGAGAGAGAGAGAGAGAGATCAGAGGGAGAAGAAAGAGGGTGAGGAGAAGTAGACTGAAAAAGAGAGAGAAAAGGGAGAATAAATAGATTACACCACTCCTTCACGTCTAATGAAGTAGAAGATGGAGTGAACATGGAGGCAGGCAGAGAGAGAGAAAGGCACAGCATAAAAGCAGAGACTAATGAAGTGAAAGAAAAGAGAGATGAGAGAGGGGAAGAGATGAGTGCGGGGGGGGGGGGGGTAGAGGCTATAGCTGAGGGCCGCCTTACATGATAATTATCTTGTTTTTTCTACGTTAACACAGCAGGAGGTCCGACTGGCACCTCTCTAAAATCAACTCTCCATCTCGCCTCAGTGTTCTCTGCGTTACCTGCGGCACCGAGTGCCACGCTGCGAGCTTGTAGATCTGCTATTTTTGAAAAACCTATGTTTCTATGTCAGTGGTGCTCAAACCTCTTCATGTGAAGGACCCCCAAAATTATATGTATTTGGCCACGGACCCCCATCTCAAAATAATTTGTTCCAGGGCCCACCCCAGAAGCAAAATTTGAGTTGCAAATGTTCACTTAAATATAGCCTACATATATTAAAAAATGTGCACACATTTTCACGACAAATGACAGCGCGGCACTCGGTGCCGGGCTGTGAACTTGCTATTTTTCAATAGCTAAAGTATAAAATAATTAAGGCCCCTCCACCTTGGGCCCTAGTAACTCAGTCCCACTTTCCCCCCCCCCCCTTGTAACGCCCCTGTACGCATGGAAGTGTACGCTTGGCTAGTCACGGCAGCTGGGCTACTCCAACAAACAAACGTGTTCCTCGGTGTCGTGCCCTCCTGGTGAAACTCCTCACTGTCAGGGGAGAATAAGAGGCTGGTGACTCTCTGTGTAAGCGTGGTTGTCACTGTAAACATCTACTGTTTGTCTGGGAAGGGCCCAGACCAAGGTTGGAAGGGAATTGACAACTTTGGGAGAAAAAAGGGGGAGTTTATGTTGATCAAAAATATTTGAAACAGTCTAGAAGAACACTCCATATCTATGTAAATATAAATATTACTGAGTGACTGAGTGAGTTCTATGTTGAAGAACATTTCAATATTCTCTGCAAACCTCATTATACTGTATAGTGCAGCCTGTCGTCCAAAGCATATAGCAGCCTGTACTTGGTCTGTAGGCTACTGCAGTAGCCTCTTGCGCCAGCGGTCATTTTGACACACTTCTCATCATTCACCAATAAGACCCCCTAAGGGCAAGAACACGCACAGGCATCTGCCTGGGTGACAGCAGACTGCTGGGCGAGCACTGGCGCTTTGGCATGGGATCAACGTTCCCTCTGCGTCCTAAAATAAATATTGGCACTTTGGCTACAGTGTGTGCAGCCTGGGATCAACTTTGACCAAAAAATGCACAGACCTGGTTGGTTGTAATAAGTTGGACAAAATGTACCCAAAATGTGGCAATCCTTTTCCCAAATATGGAGATGACTGATGTCTGACATCGTAGATGTTTGATGTCATAGGCCACATGAGACTGACACAATATGTCCATATATGGGCAGTCGCAGATATGGGCTTAATATTGATGACAACAGGGATCTCCATATATGGGCATAAAAGGACAAGGACGGAATTAATTTGCAAGTGTGACTTGCGTTGCGGTTGGTTGTTTAAGTTGGACAAAATCATATTTTCCCAAATATGGATGAGCTGGGGTGTCACTCACTGTGACGCACATGGGCTTAATGTTGAGGACATCAGGAATCTCCATATGGGCATAAAAGGGACAAGGACAGAATTCATTTGCAACATCATTGTGATGTCAGAATAGGTCAGCTATATCCTTCTGCTGAGCTGGGATGAGGTGATGTCAGAACAGGTCAGCTATATCCTTCTGCTGAGCTGGGATGAGGTGTCATTGTGATGTCAGAAGAGTAACAGATGGACGGACGGACAAACAGACAGACATGAGTTGGAGGTTTTTCATACCAAGTAGTGACCTACGGGTCGCAACAACATGCTCACAGACATCCTTAGATCTCAACCATTTACACTGGGAATTTGAAAATGCTGGGAAATTGAATAGTGGTGGTTCTTTTTCTTCTTGTTATTATTATTATTACTATTATTATTATTATTGTTACCCGTAGTAGTAGTAGTAGAAGTAGTATTTTAAATTGATGTATTAATGTATTCATGTATTTGTTATTTGTTTGTTTATTTGTTAATTATTATCAATAATAGCTGAAATGGTGGTGGTGGTAAGGCTATTAGTAGTAGTTGTGTTGTATTAGTGTAGTAGTATTAGTGTAGTAGTTGTAGCCAGAACTAGAGCTCCCTCATGTGGTCAGTCTGTACACACAGAGCAAACCCCTCAGTGATAACCACATGCACCCTGGTGTGCCTATTCTGGGCATGCAAACATTAGGTGAAAATAGTTCACAATGCAAGACCTTAAATAGTCTGCTATTTTCAAGGAAGAGGTTTGTGGTAAAGGAAAAACAAGTAGCCTGTGTAAGGTTTTAAGTGTACATTGGAACCTTTGTACACTCAGATTTAAATGAATGCTGAGGATTTTACTTTGTAGAAAGGACTTGATCTCATCAGACCATTCAGTAAGTCGTCCCTCCATGACCTGGAGTGGTCACAGCATCATAGACGTCCTCACCTCACCATGCTGTCTCCCTCTGTTGCACCTGCATCTCCTCCTCCTCCTCCATATCTGTACCCATTTATCTCTTCCCTCCCCACTCATCCTTCTGCTGTTATTTATTGGAGTCAGTGGGCTGTTCACACACATTCCAGACATGACGCCTGCCCAACACCCCCTCTCTCCATCCCCAACTCACTTACTCCCCCTCTCTCCCACCCCCCCCCACCCCCCCCCCCCCCCCCCCCTCCCCTCCTATAAACTCAATTCAGTTCAATATGACTTGGCCTTGGCTGTCAAAAACAAATCAAACGGTTTAACACATCAAAGAACCGGTTTGGGTTCTTTCTCCCGCCTATGGGATGGCAACTTTCTTGGAACCTTATGGTTTGTTCATGCGAACGGCCGCGAACCAACTTTTACGGTTCGGAACCAACTCAGTTCTCGGTGGAAAAGCCCCCTGTGCGTGCGTGGGTGCGTGCGTGCGTGTGTGTGTGTGTGTTTTGTCTGGTCTGTATGTGTACAGTACAGTAAAATAATAAATCTGTCAGTGTAAAATGTATCCACATAGGGCCCTTATGTTTCTATTGAAGCCCATTTTCACACTCCCAGAATGACATTAACACTGAGGATTGTTGTGGGTGTGCGTGTGTTTGTGCGAGCATGCGCTGTTTATGCGTGTGCATGTGTTGTGGCGAGCACATGCCTGTGCTATCTCCTGTGTCAGATTTTCC
>NC_137819.1:48554067-48754067 GCF_963921795.1 Nannobrachium achirus | reverse complement strand
CTCATGTGAATATGCAGAATATGAATGAATACATAACTGTATAGATGCGTAGGACAGGCATGGTTCTGAATTGAATACAATAGCGTACTGCACATGGGAACGTGACCACCCTTATTTCTATGTAGCCTACTGTAACTCAATTCTCTTGGCTGGCAGGCCATAATTTAAGAACATTTAAAAATGCAGAAATACTACTGATATATAGACATGTACAGACTAGAGATGTGTTTATGTATAGATATTTAATGACTTGCCACTCTCATTGAAGGTGACTTTGAGAACCCATTTAGAACCCAGCTTCCTGACATCCAGTCCTAGCCATAACAATGACTACGGCAATAGAGAGCAAATGAAAACGGTTGCCATATAAGCTCACAGGAGCAAATTCAAACTCGGAGTAGGAATATTAGGCCTGAGAACAGCACAGGTCTTTTGGGATACAGCCATTGGTGTTTGGCCGCGAAGTGCAGTATGGGAAGAATCACGCATGAAGTCTTCAGTGTTCATTTAACCCACTGTTTCCCAAACAGTGGGTCAGGACCCATTTCTGGGCCACGGACCAATTTTCATGGCTCATGACTTGGGTTTTTGTATAATCGGCCTCTTGTCTTAATGGGTTAACCAAATGTAACCAAACCAAACGTGACCAAACCATCTCAGACATAAAACTGAGGATGTTACTATGCAGACAGTCAACACCTCATTCAAGAGTTACAGGTGCAGAGACACGCAGGATGTGCACATACAGTACATGGATGGGCACATACTGTATACTGTACATGTGCATGCATGTAATGCTACGGCAGCTACGCAAGCACTTTGCATGCGTGCGCACACACTTTTTCATTTCATTTCATTTCATTTATTTTTGTTTCGCACATGTAGTGTACATTTCCATCATATCATACTTAGTTCAGAGAATCAATATATCTTTTTTTTTTTTTACAGTACACAGTTGCCACTTGGCAGACGATATGAGGGCAAACACTTAGCGGAATAGTGCCACCATCCGTCTTATCTCTATCATCCCTCTCTCATCATCACCATCATCACCGTCATCATCATCATCACCGTCATCAGAAATTGACGACAGTGCTCCTGTCAAAATGGGTCTCTCTGGTGTAAACGGGCCAGTCTGAGAATATGACCCTTTAGACAAATGAAACAAGGCACCCTCAAAATACACAGTAAAGAGCCAGAGTGACCTCCTTTTAGAAAATAAACACAGACATTACTCAAACTACAGAATGGGGTGTGTGTGTGTGTGTGTGTGTGTGTGTGTGTGTGTGTGTGTGTGTGTGTGTGTGTGTGTGTGTGTGTGTGTGTGTGTGTGTGTGTGTGTGTGTGTGTGTGTGTGTGTGTGTGTGTGTGTGTGTGTGTGTGTGTGTGTGTGTGTGTGTGTGTGTGTGTGTGTGTGTTAGAGAGAGAGAGAGAGGAGTCAAGGTGCTGACAGGGAGAGTGAGTGTGTTGTGTGTGGGGGGGGGGGGGATGATGCGATGAGATGTGGCGAGGTTGGATGGGGATTTAGGGTGGAGGGGTTGTGTCTAGCGGGTGAACTAAGGAGAAGGAGGGAGGAGTTCATTGGTGAAAGAGCAGCGGAGGGCAATGAGTGGTTAGGAGAGTGGGAGGCAGGATATATGTGTGTGTGCGCGTGCGTGCGAGCGTGTGTGTGTGTGTGTGTGTGTGTGTGTGTGTGTGTGTGTGTGTGTGTGTGTGTGTGTGTGTGTGTGTGTGCGTTCGTGGAGGGGGGGTTAAGGAGATATATGATGTGGTATTGGGGTTTCTCCAACTGACTCTCTCTCTACACACACACACACACACACACACACACACACACACACACACACACACACACACACACACACACACACACACACATGGACCCTGGTCCCTGCCTTCCAATGGCCACCCAGCTGTGTAAACACCAGGCGATTGGGTGAGGCGGATAACCAATCAGCTTGTGGGACCGAGGGGAAGGCGGGACGGTTTGTCTAATGAGTCAGCTGTGTGACAGAGTATTCATTGTGGGTGTGGAGGGAGAAATAGAGAGAGAGGCCGAATGATAGGGAGAGAGAGACAGAGAGAGAAAGGGAGTAAAGTGAGTTGGGGAGATGAGTTTAACTCCTGACCTCTCTCCTTCTCTCCCCGTCACCCGTCCCACCCCCGCCCCTCTCTAATTTTCCTTCCCTCCATCTCTCTGTATCTCTCTCCCACACACACACACACACACACACACACACACACACACACACACACTCTCTCTCTCTCTCTCTCTCTCTCTCTCTCTCTCTCTCTCTCTCTCAAAGCAATTAAAGTCGAAGAGTTATATTGGCAAGATTGTTTTTCTTATATTGCCAATACAAATATACAACAGCAGCAGCATTCTGGTGATTGAGCATGGAGGGGTGAGAGAACATTGTGACTGGTCACTGTACTGTTAAGCTATGAGTAAAAGCCTGTTATACCAAGCACTATAACTACAACTACGGTACAGTAAATCCTTCACCACTGTCATCATCTTTGTGGTGTGGACTACCACTAGATCCCACTGTATGGATCTAATGATTTGTAGAACAATATATTTTAAATAATAATTATAGTTAGTGCTTGGTAGTGCTTGGTGTGGAAAGCGTATGCGACCAGACAAAAAGGGGGAGCGTGTCGATATTTCGACATAACATTTGTTCGATGTTCCATTTGTTCGGCGCGGGTGAATGTTAACCTGGTGAAACGTTAACCTGCCGACGCTGGTGAATACTGACCTGGTGAATGTTAACCACTATGCCTAAATCTAACGCAAACCCTAACCTCAGTAATTCTATGCCTAAACCTAACCCTAACCCTTAGTCGAAATAATGACACGAAGAAATAGACAGATTTCTCCCAAAAGGGACAGACGTTTGGGACAGCAGAGAAAGCAAGGAGGAAAGTGTGTGGGGGGATCCTACAGTGAGTGAGTGAGTGGGTGAGCGTGAACGAATGAAACAAACAAAAGTCAAAGACAGGGATATTCAGGAGGGAGAGAGAGAGTGAGTGTGAAAGAAGGGGAGAGTGTCTGGTTTCAGATTTACAGTAGTAGTGGGAGAGAGCGTTGGCTGTGTTCTAACTGTGCCCTGTGGACTGATCCAGAGGAGGAGAGGGAAGACAGATTTACACAGTGAGAACAGCTCCGACTGCCCTGGAACGCTGCTTTGCACTTATAACCTGAGGATCTCTATATTATTACCAAACGACCCGCACGACGACAACTAGCACAGCATAAGCACAGCCAGGGGCGTCACAAGGGTGGGGAAAGTGGGACTGAGTTACTAGGGCCCAGGGTGGAGGGGCCTTAATTATTTTACTTTAGCTATTGAAAAATAGCAGATATAAGTCATGAAAATGTGTGCAAATCTTTGAATATAATTATGTATTTTTAAGCGAACATTTTTAATTCAATTTTTGCTTCTGGAGGTGTCACATGAAAGAGTTTGGGGAAGGTTTTTTTCCTTAGAAGGATTTGAAATATTCAAAGACTTGCACACATTTTCAAGATTTTTCAAAAATAGCAGATCTACAAGCTCGCAGCGTGGCACTCGGTGCCACGCTGTGAGCTTGTATATCTGCTATTTTTCAATAGCTAAAGCACAAAATAATGCGTAATAATGCGTTCCCAGTCCCCTCCCCCATGAAGAACATTCATGGGGGGCCCTTGTACTGAGGGCCCAGAATTTGGTGCGACACCCCTGAGCACAGCACAGTGAAGCACGCTACCGCCGTATAACGTCGTTTAGAATCCACATCGTTTCGCATCACAGTATTAGCCGACAGGATTCCTTTTATTCTTATGGCATAGGAATTGATCTGTGAGTGTGTCCATGTGAATCATGCAGAGGCTAATCTTGCAAACTGCTGAGATGATCTGTGCCAAATGTATTGCTCAAATCTGGTCTGAAACCTCCACCAGTGGTGATGACTGACGCCACCTTACGTGATGGTGATGAACTGACGCCACCTTACTGATGTCATGAGTGACTGACGTCAAAGTCTGGCCACATGAAGGTTGAACTCCATGGGGAAGCCACACATTATGAGGCCCTCTCTTATTTTCAATGCCCACGCCACGTCCTATATGAACTACACCAAATGAGTATGGAATTGAAGAAACTGTTCTTAATGCATTATATTATTCCCGAAAGGTTTCTTTACAAAACCAGCCATTGGGGTCTTTTCCCATATAGAACTTCCTTAAAGAAGCAAAAGTTTCTATATGACTCCTAAACATGTTCCATACGAAGTGAGATATAGAACCGTTTAAGTTCCATAAGAGGCTTTTTTGGCAAGAGCACAGTGGTGTGATGGGATATGTGGAGCCAGTTTCCCCCAGTGTCCTCCAGTTTGAAGTAAATCTTTGCTTCCTTGTACAGTAAGACAATGAACAACGATGGGCTCCGAATGCTTTGGTGCGTTTGGGAATTTGGACCGGGGTGAAATCAGGTTCAATGCACTCCACTTTAAAATGGAAAGTGAAACTGCAGCTCTCAAAAGATTAGAGCTTCCATACTTAGTAGTGTCTTTTCATACGTAGATATCGGTAGATAATATATAGCCCATTTCATTCACACCCAGAAGTTAGTCAGACTTGGTGGTGGATGGATCATTAAAAATACTAGACTGGGAGGATTAACTCACATTTGTTTAATTAAATGCTGTTTTCTTATTATCTTTGTGTATAAATAATGCTATGGGCATGTGACAAGCAAATCATTTGTCGTTGCCCTATTTACCCAACCTTGTGCCTCCTGTATAACAGCCATCGCTTGTGGCTATAAGGCTAGTACTGTGTCAGATTGAATAGGCTTGGGTAATGATGAGTGCCCATCTATACCAGATAGTGGCCTCCTGGCCTATGGACTGGCTATGGACCTGCTCTATGGAACAACTAGCCTGTGAACGACGGAAACAGTCTCCTTTTTCTCCGTGTCTTAAAGCCCAAACCACACCAACGATTCACCACTGCAACTCCTTGCAACTGCCATTGGGGATAATGGTTGCAAGTAGTTTCATGCTGCAAGGAGTTGCATTGGTGTGGTTTGGGCTTTATTCTGGGTTGAACATTCAGCAGAAATAACAGATACACTCACAACGTGTTATGTTGCGCTGTGTTGTGAGCTTGTAGATCGGCTGCTTTTAGCTCAGAGATTTGGTGTCAAGAGAAAAAAGGAGCAGACATAGAGCCCTATAAAGTTTAAGTGGTTATAATCAGAGCGCTCTCCCAGGTCTTTATGATTAGAATGTGTGTGTGTGTGTGTGTGTGTGTGTGTGTGTGTGTGTGTGTGTGTGTGTGTGTGTGTGTGTGTGTGTGTGTGTGTGTGTGTGTGTGTGTGTGTGTGTGTGTGTGTGTGTGTGTGTGTGTGCGTGCGTGTGTATTTGCCACTACCAGACACTGTTGGCATACAGTGTTAGTTGTTGCTTGTTTGCTGAAATCCCAAGTATTTTTGGTTAGAATGTGTGCGTGCGATTTGCATGTGTGTGTGTGTGTGTGTGTGTGTGTGTGTGTGTGTGTGTGTGTGTGTGTTTGGCACTACCAGACACTATGTTGGCATACAGTTTTGTTGCTTGTTTGTATGAGTGTGGGGAGAGTCGTTAAAGCTGAACCAATGTGAATGAGTTTATTTATTTTTTATGTTTTTGACGTCGGTATGTGCGTGGGGTGAGGTTAGTTTGCTCATGGTATGTTTTCGCTACATACATGTTTCGCTAATATTGTTTTAAACACATTTAATTTACAGCCGCATGAAACGTGCTAAACAACTCAAATTGACTTGACTTGACTCGCGAGGTTGATAATACAGTATATGTCTACCTCCACTGTGCAGCGGCTCTAATAACATTTCACACTACATATTGTCATTAGATTCACTCTGTGTGATGTCTTTAGATTTGTGCAGCAGATATTAGGACAGGAACAGGAAATGGGTCATTATGTGTGCCTGTGTGAAGCTCTGTCCTGTGGCATAAAACCTTGTGTGTGCGACTGTGCGTGCGTGCGTGCGTGCGTGCGTGCGTGCGTGCGTGCGTGCCTACACAAACAGAACTGGAATAAATCCCTGTAGGTGTGTATTATGTGTGTGTGTCTCTTTTGGGGTTTTACTCCTTATTTAAGACCAATATTTACCCAGCAGCCCCGGGGTGAGATTACCTCATATTCTCCCGCCCAGCTGTGCTTTCTCAGTGTTACCACGACGACCAGCGGAATGTCCCATCATGTTTATCCGCCTGCCAGGAAAACATAGGGAGGAAGAGGAGGACGGAGAGAGAGAGAGAGAGGGAGAAAAAGAAAGGGGTGAGGGGGGGTTGAGAGAAGACCACTTCAGTTTGAGTGATTGCTAGTATACACACAGTAACATTTAACCACTTAAACCCTCTATTTATACTTAGGAAACTGGACATGAGTTGCCTCTATTGCATGTATGTGAATAATTCACACCTCCATCATTAGAGCCCATCAGAATATACTACTCAAAGTGGGGTCCCCCAGGGGTCCTTGAGAGGTTCTGGGCGTTCATTTTGTATTGGCCTGTTACTGATACAATGCCAACGCCATAAATATTGTGTTTCTTTTATGTTATATGTTTTTAATGGACCCTGAGTCTATACAAATAAATTGATTGGTTGATAAGTGATTAACTTTAATCAACTCTCTACTAGCTTCCTTGTGTGTGGCCGCTATCAAATTCTGAATGTCAGATTTATCTTTCTGTATCCCGGCTATTTAAAATGTTTAAAACATTTGTTTAAAACACCAAAAGTGATCTGTATTTCTGCAAATATTTTGTAATGCTAATGCCCATGCCAAGTATATTTCTTTATTATTTCTTTCTTTTTGTACAACTCATCTCTTTTTGTCATTCTAAGCAACTACCAAGTCAAATTCTGTGTATGTAACAGTGAAGTCGACTTCTCTGTATGTTTTCTATATTTTTCTTCACGCTAGTTAGGAATGATGACATATGGGAGGAAACTTAACCAACTCCTCTGTACTCTCCTGGGTGAATTTAACAACTTTTAGGGTGGAGACGGTTTAATGGTTCGAGAATGGTTCAAGCCCATGTCTGGAAAGTCAGTGAGGTGACGGTCCGGGAAATATCCGAAGCCTGATTTACGTTTCAAGCTCACAAAGTATCCCATCTCAACAGTCAACACGTGAGCTAGTAGATCTGCTATTTTCGGGAGCAACACCATCATACGACAGAGCATAAATTAGGCATAAGTTAAGAGCTCAGCAAGACATGCTGTCCCTCAATAAGGACTGTAGGGAGTGTTTGGAAAGCATAATAATAAATTATTTAGAGGGACGCTCCGCAGAGCGCATATCTCCACCCAGCGCTGTGTAAGTCATGTGTTGAAGCAGAGGAAGCTGCTAGGAGGAGAAATGGCATTTCCTTGATATACCGGTAATATAAGGTTCCATTTTTTGCACTTGTGCCCCCCTCTGTGGCAATAGTTCTCAACCTCTGGGTCGGACCCCCGGAGGGTTCCCCAAATGATTTTGGGGGGTCCCCAGATGTTTAGCTAAATGTTAACATTGTTTTCTCACTCAACAGTAAACAAACCAACATACAGTATACGTTTTTAAAGGGTATCAACACACTTCTAAAGTGACAATTTAAGGATTTTTACCCTTTTAGTACCTCTGATCAAACATTGGCCAAACTGTCAAACATTAGAGGCAGAAATTGTGAAAATAGCAGATCTATATGCTCACAACGCCTTGCAATGCCTTGCAATGCAAGGCGTTGTGAGCATATGTTATACAAAATGTAATGCCTCAACTGTTAGCTCGTCAGGGTGGGGGGTCCCCAGTTCAAATATGATTATTTTGGGGGTCGCTGCCTGAAAAGGTTGAGAACCACTGCGCTATGGAATGCTTCTGGAGGTGTGGTCTATAGAGGCCCCTCAACATGTCAGTCCAATTTGGGTTGATTAGAAGATGCCTTCATGATATAAGACGTGTTTTGTAAGAAATAGGCCCCATTCACAAAATGTGGAAGCCAATTACATGCTGCTGCAGGATAATCAGGATGGAATAAAAACCTGTTTGGCGCACATGACTTCAGAGATCGTGTATCAAATTTGTCTGAAAGAAATCATGTTTCTGCAACAAACGATGACATTTGTAGCAGGTTGTTTTTTTTTTTACTTAAATTTTTATCCCACGATTTTTGTAACCCATTTTTTCACCCGGTGCCAATTGCCTAAGCTGTGATCCTGGGCTCTACTCTCCCTCTGCCAACCTGGGGAGGGCCCCGAACTGAGCTCATGCTTCCTTCAATGCATGAGGAGTGAGCAGGCCGCTTCTTATATCACCTGACAGGGGGAGCTTCCCCGGTTGGACGTAGCGCGTGGAAGGAACACGTTATTCCAACCAGTTCCATTCCCCTCCATCAGGCGCCCCGGCTGGCCAGGGGGAGGCTTTATAGAGACCAGGATTACTGCATGTTTTTGTGAGGGTATCTACCCTAGGAGACACGGGGAGAACATGCAAACTCCACACAGAAAGGCCCTTTTGCCAACCCCACCTAGGGTGTGGGCACTGTAGCAGGTTGTTTTTAATGATTAATGTTTATCACATGAGATAATGTGGAGTGAAGTATAGGTAGAACTATAGGATATATCATGTATAATGTTGCAACAAGTTGTGGACTGTGCAGTAATAATTAAATAAATCATTAATTTATTTAATGAATGTGACAACTTTTTTTTACACTAGTATAGGCTATATACATTTCTACAGAATGTGTAACCCCACACTCCACCTGCAACTATTGGCCCCTGGAGCACTGTAAATAAGAGTTCGAATAACCTTTAACTGAGATTATATGCTTGGTCAATTAGAATTTTGTATTTACAGCGAGTCCAAACTTCAACAAACACAGGAAGAAATTTCAACTGATTTATTCTTAGTTTGTTGTACGATGGGAGTATAAATTCAACATGATTGGAACAAAGGTGGAATTTATATTTCCCCCATATGAACTCTGTCAGAAATATTTCACATAATGTGTTAACAGTAGGAACTCAGAGCATTGTAAATGACTGAAGCCACATGTGTGAATGCCTCAAGGGAAACAAAATAAAAATCTATCGTGTGTTTAAAAGCACCTTAAATATCATTTATTCCCACTGGATTTAATATAACATTACTTTATGTTCACTGCAGTTGATGGTGTGCATGTGTGAGTGTGTGTTAACCAGAAAGTCACACTCCAGAGTCCAGACCAAAGCTTGAGGCTTGTGGCCTTGCATGCAGGCCTATGTGACACACACCATTAAAGACATGCAGCCTAAATGATTATGGAAAGGTCATCTCTTTGCATTATTTTATATAGCCTATATCTGTAGTGTGGAAGCGTGTGCCCCCCCCCCCCCCCCCCCATAAGTGTCCTTGTTTTAATGTTGGCCCTACCCATTTGTATTGTATTTCTTTTAGCCTACTCTTATTATTGAGGAACGTTTGAATGACCAACAGTCCAACACTCCTCCCCACCTCTCCGATGACTAAGGCCCACAGTTACTGAGCCTGTCAGCAGCCCTCGGGTTGTGGACACTGTCCCTCCATGGGAACGGGAAGCTATTTGCTTTAATTTGCAACAGAAAAGCTCACAGTGTATGGCGACTGTTGGGGAATGTTCTGTTTGGTCTTGTTTCTGGCCTGTTTTAAGTGATAAAAGTGTCATTATTTAGCCTCCGAAGTGGAGGAGAGAAAAGAGCAAACAAGACTTGTATGACCCCTCTGTCAAGAGCCTCCGCTCTTCAGATGCTCATTAAAAGCCTCGGAAGAGGACAGCGCGTCAAACCGCGGGGCCTTCAGCTCCCTTTCATCGGCCCTGTTTTTAAGCTCCGCTCCCTCGGATTCAACTCACTTTATAGAACGGCAATCGTCCGAAATGGACCCGATTTGGGCAGAGAGGGGGACATGAAAAGCGTCTTGCTGTGAGATCAGATCAGGGCTTATTAAAACAGCAGGCGAAAGGGGCATTTGGACCCGAGCCAAGAAGGAACTGCACGGCATCACCCGCTGGCCACGTTTGAAGAAGGGTTGGAGTCATGAAGATGCTCGCTCGCCTCCACGCGCCCTCAGTTGGCCTCCATGTGCGATCATTTTAGCCTGGAAGCCAATCAATCCTTTAAAGCTTTATCCGCTGGTTTTTCACTCGACCGAACACCAAAAATATATAAAAGAGCCTATTCAATGTGAGACTGGGGGTGTGTTTTGGTCCAGTTTGGGCCGTGGACATGCAAGAGCGCTTTGTAGACTCCACGTTAATAGACTTTGTCAATGACATGGAACTGACGGAGTTTCACCACAAGCGTCCATTGGGACCAAAACAACAGGTGGATAATACTAATATCAACGCTACCAGCCAAGCCTATAACCGGACCCGACTCTACGATTCGCCCTGGAACCGGGAGACAAACACAGCGGTGGGACACGCCGAGGAGCACCTGCTCCAAGTGGACACGGAGTCGTGCGCGCGAGGGTACGAGCGAGAGACTCATCATCATCACGGCGGGAGGTCCAAGCGGAGGAGGGTGATCACGGTGGGCCAGCGGCAGGCGGCCAACGTCCGCGAGAGGAAGCGCATGTTCAGCCTGAACGAGGCGTTCGACGAGCTGAGGAGGAAGGTGCCCACGTTCGCCTACGAGAAGCGCCTCTCGCGCATCGATACCCTGCGGCTGGCCATCATCTACATCGACTTTATGACGGACCTGCTGGAGAACAACTGAGAAGTGACACACATGACAATATAAAATCATGCATGGCATGGGATTACATCAGTGGTTTTCAACCCTTTTCATATCAAAGGTCCATTGTTTATTGGGCATTTGAGCCACGGACCTGCACCATTTGAAGAGATTTAGCCACTCAGACCCAAAACCTATAGGCTAGAATATTTTTGTTATCGTTGGATACGATTTTGTCCACACTTCCATGTTGTATTGATGTGGCACCATAGAAAAGATGACGGACAAACGTTGATCAAAATAACAATTATTCTCTAAACCTCTTGTGAATTATTAATGGTTTTCATAAATTAAACCAAATGAACCCATAAGGGTCCATTTGGTTTAATTTTACACTCTCAAGAGTTAAAGATCTATAAGGGTCCATTTGGTTACCAACTCTCCATCAGCTGGGGCCCGTGCACCTGGAACCCCCGGCCTAAAGGACCACTGGGTCCCCGGACCACTGTTTGAAAACCACTGGATTATGAATGAAAAAGGACATATTCCATAAATGTGATTGAACAGTGTATTATTTAAGTAGAGTCATTCCTCTCAATGCTTCACATAATTATTGCCCTACTAAATCATTTTAGAACATATGGTGTGGCATGACTTTCTATTATCATTTCAAAAAACATTTTCAAAAGTGTAAGAGCTCGCAAATTCAGCTTTGGCTCCGGTGCTGGATGGAGAAATCAGGTGTGCCGTTTCAGGTGTTGTTTCAGGACCATGGAGAGCAACACGCAGGTTGGCTGCAGTGAAATTAACTTGTTGAGACTGAACCGAAAAGCCTATTCAGGCAGAAAATGCATTTCAGTCGCAAATTAGGATTAGTGGCCTTCGGAATTGTCTTTAGCAGCAGGGTGTAGGCCTAAATTAGGTAAAAGAGCTAATGGAAATAGGATGTTTGTAAAGGTGTGTGTGTGTGTGTGTGTGTGTGTGTGTGTGTGTGTGTGTGTGTGTGTGTGTGTGTGTGTGTGTGTGTGTGTGTGTGTGTGTGTGTGTGTGTGTGTGTGTGTGTGTGTGTGTGTGTGTGTGTGTGTGTGTGTGTGTGTGTGTGTGTGTGTGTGGGGGGGGGGGGGGGGGGGGGGGGAGGACTTGAGTTACAACGAAGGTGATGATTGATGTACAATAGGTCTACATAGATGTTGTGAATGCTGAGGTCATGGTGTAACGCAGTCATCAGTGTGTTCTTTCCAACCCTCAGCGATTTCACTATTTTATGATTTGGATTGTCAACCCGTGGATTGTGGGTCCACACACACAAGGCAGAGTATACATCATTTTGAAATAAAAAACGATTTTAGCCTTGTAAATGAATCATATGAATCAGTGGAATGTCCTGGTTGTGTTCCTCCTCGCATGCCCTCCAGCGGAGATGAAGAGGCAGCAGCGGGACTGCTCACCACCACCGGCACCGCCTGAGGTTGGCAGACAGGACGAGTTCTGTCTGTGTGCACATAAAAAGACTTTCTGTTGGCTTTCAATATTACATTTGCGGTGGGCTCAAGAAGTGGGTGGTCATAAACGAACAGGCCGTGTGCGTGAGTGCGTGTGCGCGCGCGCTCTATATACATACCTCTCCATCTTTCTCTCACCTCCAATGTTTGCAATGCACTCCGGCCGTCGACCGCAGATCCAGCGTCCCCCGCTGTGCGCTCGGATCCGCCCTGCGCTCACCATGGGACGCCCTCTGCCTTTTAAACCTGAGCCGCTGTGTCGAGGTCCCCGCAGGAGTTCAGACACATTTAGCGCATACCTCAACGCCGGGGCCTGCTGACGGGAAAATAAACACCCAGGTCTGCTTATGAGCAGGGACCCCCCGCTGCCTGGCTGCTGAAACCTCCCTCGTTTCAGCAGGCTTGCTATTCTCACCACCACCACCACTCCTCCTGTCTGCAGCCCACGCCACGGCCTCGCAGAACTGCTCTTGTCTAGTGTGTTTCTCAAACTGTCAGATTTCAAGGTCTCCCCTTAACTCTGACAGTGTACATACAAATGGAACCAATTTGGTTCCATTTGTACTCTGTTAGAGTTACAGACTTGTATAGACCCCCATATAGGAACCCACAGAGTCCCTCACTTTGAGAACCACTGGTCTACGGGAGAACACACTATACAAATCTGGATAAATTAACACATGTGTGTATTATATGTGACTGTTTAGGTGTATAGGTTTCAAATTAGGGCGTCCTCATAATATTTTGTGGACACTAGTTAGCAAAATTCCAATGATTCGAAAAGGATTCACGTTTCAAATAGGCCTATTTGGTCGAATAAGCACAGCTTAGGCTACAATATGCCTCTATGCTTAAACTCTATGACTACATCATTATTATTTATTCCAAGACCTCCGCCCACACATTACACCCACCAGACACACATCTAAAAACACACATACATGGGTCTGATGATGTCTTGCAAAATTCACAGCTATGCGTAAATCCCAAAAATGCTACAGACTTTAAATGTTTTATCCCGGAGAAATACTGTAGCTCTTGAAAGATTGTCTCCCCCCCCCCCCCTCATAGTTCTCAGCCTCCCCTTCTCCTCCTGGTGGTATTACGTTACACCCCCTCCCACAAAATCACAACGTTCCCCCCAAACCCTGCCGCTATAAGAGCCCCAGCTTCCCTGTAGTCTGGCGGAGAGCTCTGTGGCGCACGGCCAGTGTGCGCGAAGTATAACGGTACCGCAAAAAAATATTCCCCCTCCAAAACGGATTAACGTGTGTTTATTGATCCTCTAATCCGTGTTAAGGACTACAGGGTCAGGGGTTGTTGAGGAAGGCTACACTATTAGGCTATAGAGTAGAGGAGACGAAACAATGCGAGAGGACAATTCCCCGATGGACAGCGCCGGGAACAGCGAGGAGGAGACCGACCGCCAGCCGCGGCGAGGCGCACGAAAGCGGCGGTCGACGCGCAGGAACGCAGGCGAGGAGGAGGAGGGGGAGGAAGAAGAAGAAGAGGAGGAGGAGGAAGAGGAGGAGGGGGAAGAGGGCGGCCTGGGGAGCCCAGGCCCCGGAAAGAAGAGGGGGAGGAAGGCTGGCAGGAGTGGCAGCAGCGGTGGCAGCGACGCCTCCAGCAGCCCGCGCTCATTCGAGGACCTGCAGACGCAGCGCGTCATGGCCAACGTCCGCGAGCGGCAGCGGACGCAGTCCCTCAACGAGGCCTTCACGTCGCTGCGCAAGATCATCCCCACGCTGCCCTCCGACAAGCTGAGCAAGATCCAGACGCTGAAGCTCGCCGCCCGCTACATAGACTTCCTCTACCAGGTGCTGCAGAGCGAGAGCGACGAGCTGGAGAGGGGAGGAGGAGGAGGGGGGACCGGCGGCTGCAGCTACGTGGCGCACGAGCGGCTGAGCTACGCGTTCTCCGTGTGGAGGATGGGGGGCTCGTGGTCCTCCCTGTCCACTCCGTCCCACTGAGGGAGGCTGCCGTGGACGAGGATGGGACAGCAACGGTAGGTTGGCCTTCACTTACAAGTCAAGTCACTTACTCTATTTTTGTTTAAGAATCTAGCGCAGTGCATGTTTCTCAAACAAATGTTACATTTCAAGGTCTCCCCTTTACTCTTGACAGTGTACAAATGGAACTCTGTCAGAGTTACAGACTTGTATGCATTTAGACCAGTGTTTCTCAAACTCTGACAGTGTACAAATGGAACCAATTGGACCCGTTAGGGTTCATTTGGTTCCATTTGTACACTGTCAGAGTTACAGACTTGTATGGGTCAATTTAGAACTTAGAGTCCCAGGAATCCACTTTGAGAACCACTATTTAGACCATTTAGACCCCCCTACATGCAGAAACCCACATTATATTCCCTGGAATTCACTTTGAGAAACACTGACGTTCACTTTACGCACGGGTTGTCCCGCACGAAGAACGCCGAACTGATGAATGTCAGTAGTTGAACTTGTGGTTTCACTCTTTTCTGTTGACAGATTATCATCCAGACTGTGGATCGGTCAAGCCCCGCGGACAGAGAATTCCACGGCGGGAGGAGAGCTGTGCGCCAGGCCTCAAAGGGGAGCGTGGAGACTTCGTTTTTCCGTTGCATGGACACTATTTGTTGCACGGGAGCACTTAAAGAAAAACTATTATGAAGAGCGTGCATCATGTCATGCAACACTTTCCAAAGGACCACTGCGACAATGAATGTTGTAAAAGAATAATAATCAAAAACAAACTGAAGACTGTGAGCTTGAGTTGAGAGGCTCCTCTCTGTTATATGAAATGAGCGACACACATATCATTCCATTTCAAGTTGTTCAGCAGATTTCTATTTATTTTTCTACATCAGATTCAGATTTCCCTTACCCACTCAAACTGAAAATATTTATTTTTGGATATTATTGCAAATGCACAGTGGATCTGGAGTCTATGCATTTTTGAGCGTTGTAAATATTTGGATACTTTCTGAAATAAATAAACATTTAGAGCATATATTTTGTTTTACTGTTGTTTGGATACTTTTTAAGTTGCATATCCAATAACCCAATAGTTATGTGACAGAGACTAACACACATTTTCTTGCCCTTGTGAGTCATAGAGATCTTTCATATCTCAGCCATATATCAGCCAAAGAAATATTTGAATATAATATTCTCCTGCCTGTTGAGACGTATTTGCCTACTTTCCGCATTCTTTGACCCTGTTAAATTAATGTAGACCTATACATAATACTGTAGGCAAATAGTCTACTGTTGGCTATGACAAGGAAAACATCTGTAAACGTGCTGTATAAGCTTAGCCTATGCTTAAAATAAGCAACATATAGGCTGCTAGACTAAACAAAGTGAGGGCATTTAACATAGGCCTACTGTAATAACTTTGACATGCTACTTGTAAAGTTGAAAAAAAAATATATAGGTCTTCTTTTCTTTTCTTCTGAGAAACTGTGTGCATGCGCTTTGGCTGTGGCAGTGAGAAGAGTTCCCATCCATCCCGGGTCGAGTATAGCTAAGGTTTCCTCGCGTGTGGATTGTGTGGAAGGAAAAACCGGTTCAGGTGCTCGGGTCAGGTGCTCTGACCCGAGCACCTCCATGCAGCCACCGGGGGGTGAATCGATTCCCGGCCCTGATTACCGTGGCCGTGTTACCCTAAACTTGAGGCTGCAGCTCTCTCACACACAGAGAGAGGAATGTATAACTAACACACACACACACACACACACACACACACACACACACACACACACACACACACACACACACACACACACACACACACACACACACACACGGTATTTAAGATTTACTTAAGCACTATACTTAAGTGCAATTTTGAGGTATTTGTACTTTACTTGAGTATTTCCAATTTCCAGTACTTTTACTTCTAGGCCTACTCCACCACTCACCACATATCAGAGGCAAATATTGTAGGCTACTTTTACAATTAGGCCTATTCGAAAACTTTAGTTAGGCATATAAATTGTCAATGCATGTTGTGTAATCTGCCTAACTATAGTTACTTGGTAGATTTGGATTATTACATGCATTAATAACTTCAGCCCTGAATAGCCTACATTTTGAATTAGACTTTTACTTGTAGGCCTAACAGAGTAGGCTATTTCTACATTGCAGTATTGATACTCTTACTTAAACGGCTGCTGACATAAAAATAAAAAAAAGTAAAACATTTGAGTAGGCTACTTTTTCCACCACTGCACGCGCGCGCGCTCGCACACATGCACCCACACACCGGTTTTCTCACGCCGAAAAAGCATTCCAAAGAAGAACGAGAGTTTCAGCTGCACGGTCTCCTCTTTGATGTTGAAGTTAACGGGATGACCTCGCGTTATCTCCTGTGAAGGTATTTGGCAGTCAGGGGTTTCAAGTGCGTTGTGATTTATTGTCTATTTTTGAGGACTGACAAGGTGAGGTAAGATGTGCTAATAGTATGTGACTGACAGTGGCATAAAGGGTCGAATAATTGTTTTCCTCTGTCAGTTTGTTTGTCTGTGCGTCGCCCCCTCCTCTGGTCTCTCATTCATTCATCCCACAATTCACCTCTCCCCGGAGATTTGAAGTCAAACTGCTGATATTGAGTCATTGATGTTGGCCATGTGCACATATAGGGCATCGTTTAAGTTAACGGGGGAGGGGCTGTAAATCTTTCTCAAGAGGATTTCCAAGTAGGCCTATAGGCTGTAGTTTGAAGTCTGACCCCCTTTTTATCTGACATCTTTCCAAATAAAGAACACACCAAAACACCCTGTTTTTTTCTCCCTTCTTTGTTTAAGTCATGTGGATAGCTTGAATTTCACCACTGTGGGTAAAACAGCCCTAGTTTACATTAACCCTCAACACTCCAAAGAAGAGAGGAAGTTGCTGATGAGAGAGAGAGAGAGAGAGAGAGAGAGAGAGAGAGAGAGAGAGAGAGAGAGAGAGCACTGATTCACAAGCCTGGCTTCCATTAGGGCCCATTATCTGTGTTTGATTTCAACCTGCATTTGATGTGTGTTGTGTGCGTGTGTGCGTGTGCATGTGTGTGTGTGCATGCGTGCGTGCGTGCGTGCGTGCGTGCGTGCGTGTGTGTGTGTGTGCGTTCGTGCCTGCGTGCATGTGTGTGTGTGTGCATGCCACTATTGTGGATGTTTATTTGTATCCTATCCAGATGTCTCAGAGAAGTCATTCATTCATTCCGGTGACAGTCCTGAGTGTCCTCAGTTTAACTATAAATGAACACTCGGGAGGTTGCTGTGTGTGTTAAAGGCCCCTGAGAGTATATTTTGCCTCCATGTGAAAATAGCCTATTAAGCTCTCAGAGCTGGTGGAATTTGTACAATGTTTTGCCTATAGGAATGCCAAGTTGGGGAAAAAAAAGTTATATATAGGCCTAGTTGACAATTGTTTATAGAAAAAGAAGGTCCTTTTTAGGACAGTTATTTTTAATGAATGCAAAGAAGTTATATATAATGCAAAAATAATCTGTAAGAATAATAACCAATAGAAAAGTAAGCGTACAATATTACCTTACAACACAAAATAATTTCAAAGGTGAAAGTTGAACACATCCTGTTGGTCATCTGGGGCTGCATGGACACAAAAGAGTAACAGTTTAAAATGAGAAGAACAGCTTTGCTCCGACAAAGTATCAGTATACATTACAACATTTCAGACATAGTTTAGCCTTCATCAGGAGCCTGATGAAAGCAAAGCTGTTTAAACACAAAATAAGTCAGCATAGGAAATTAAAACATAGCTCATACTCATACTCAAATAGTTTTCTGTTCAGTGTTTTTTGAGAAGATGACAGTGATTTGGCTAGCCTGAGTTCCTCTGGACACAGAGCACTCACGCACGCACACACACACACACACACACACACACACACACACATAAAAACATTCCCCTGGACAGTGGCTATAGTGGACCCCCAGCTCCATGACCTATGGCCTTTGTGACTGACCCTGTCCCCACACCATAGTGACCCCTGCTGGACCACCACATTCACCTCCACGGACCACCAATATAACCCTTAATACCCCTCAGATGGCAGGATATGGAGACAGACAGAGAGGCAGGAGGAGAAAAGAGATACACAGTGTAATCTCCAGTGTTCCTTTAACTCTGAGAGTGCATGTACAAATAGACCTGAAAGCTTCCAATAGGTTCAAATACACACTCAGAGTCAAATGAACACGAGGCTGTTATACTGTGTAGGAGTACTTACCAAATAAAGGACAACTTCAGAAAATAAAAACAAAGCCTCCTGGGGGCAAAAGTTACGAAGAACAGCCTGTAAATGCCTTATTTAAAGAGAAGGCACATAGCAAAGTACTGGTGGTAATTTTTACTGCCGGTGGTTTATTAAGGACTTCATAAACTAATACTATTGTTCTTTGCAAAGTCAATCCATCGGTATGAGTCATTTGATTAGCTGTGTGTGTGTGTGTGTGTGTGTGTGTGTGTGTGTGTGTGTGTGTGTGTGTGTGTGTGCGTGCGTGCGTGCGTGCGTGCGTGCGTGCGTGCGTGCGTGCGTGCGTGTGTGTGAGAGAGCGAGCGAGCGAGAGAGAGAGAGAGATAGATAGATCAGGAATGTGGAGGAATATTAAAACATGTTTGTTTAAGAAGTTAGGATGAGACTGGGAACGCCATATTGAGACCTAGAAAATGATACAGTGGTGCACAATAAAATGCTCAGTGATAACTCAAGTCCAGGAGAGCAGCAATTGACCCACAAGGGTTTGTAAAATAGAACCAAGTTGTGAAATAGAAGCAAGTTGTGAGTCATTGAGTGAGTTCAAATTAACAGAACAGAACTCCAGAGAGAGAGAGAGAGAACATATAAATCACATCTAACTGAAAAGAGGAGGGGAGAGGAGAAAGAAACAAAGGAGAGAGAGAGGGAGAGGGCAGGGACGTGCAGAGAATGTTAAGAGAGGCAGGGGCTGAAATTTCTAAAAGGGCCTTTTGGTGGAAATATCGAAAATAGCAGACCTCTAAGCTCACAAGCTGTGAACTTGGAGGTCGGCTATTTTCGGTGCGTGATACCACACTGAACTAAGCATAATCAAGGCAATACTGGAGATGTGGCGTACGGCACACAGATTTCTACCCAGAGGGCAATGCTTTCAACATAAGATGCTGCATTCAAGTTCAGGAGAGTTTTGACAAGGCTCCAATTCTCTTGAATGCTGCCTTCAGGTATGGCATGGAAAGAGGGCATTTGCATTTCTTTCACCATAGTAAAAACTGCATTCATGGTCTGGAGAGGGCACTTTTTACAGACGGATAAAAGGGCAGGGGCTCAAGCCCCCTCTGAGGAATATGTGTGCACGTGCCTGGGAGAGGGAGGGAGAGAGAGAAAACAATGTGGAAAAAGTGGGTCGAAAGAAAAAGTGAGCATGAATGTGCTGCTTGGCTCTCCAGCCCAGGGATATTTATCTTGCAGATTGAGTTAAGCACAGCTTCTTCTAACTCTCCGCATACCAGACAATATCACAGCACCCCCCCTCCTCCCCCCACTCCTGAAGTGTAAACATACATGCTCTATCAAAGATCCCGCTCTACGCCATTCAAACACACAGACTCTCTCTCTTAACTTGATTTACTTGGCTCTCTTCAAATGGTCGCTCCTATATTGGATTTGAGCTTTTAGAGTGCCTCGCTGTCTAATTCTGTTTAATTCCCCTCCTGAAAAGGGGAAGAGTTGAGTTGAATCTGTTGACAAAAGGTTAAAATCCTTTCTCTGGAGTTTACTTCATATAAAGTTCTCTGGTCTCTTGGGTAAACAATGTACATAAATACCTCCTGTAGAATTGAGCCTGCATTAGTTAACTTGCTATGATGATAGTTGCATGTGCGTGTGTGTGTGTGTGTGTGTGTGTGTGTGTGTGTGTGTGTGTGTGTGTGTGTGTGTGGGTGTGTGTGTGTGTGTGTGTGTGTGTGTGTGTGTGTGTGTGTGTGTGTGTGTGTGTGTTTGCGCGTGCATGTGTGTGTGTATGCATGTGTGCGTGCATGAAAGCTTGGTTCCAGGCTTGTGGAAACAGAAGCTGATTGGCACCTTCACACACACGCGCGCACGCACGCACATACACACATTCCATAATAACGTCAAATTGAGATGTTGTAACTGTTGAGCTTAATAGCTAGCTTTACAGGCATACTGGTGTCCTCGGTCTCTCTCTTGCTCTCGCTCTCACGCACACACTTAGAAACACAAACAATTTGGAGAGGAGATTGAGAGATGACTTGGCAACAGGGCTGAGTCCAACCTCAGTACTGGCCAAAGGCGAGATCAGCTCAGAGAGACAGAGTGAGAGAAAGAGGGGGGGTGGGGGGAGACAGAGAGGCCTAACCACCAAAGATTTCCCTCTGAGGTGGTCTCTCTCTCTCTCTCTCTCTCTCTCTCTCTCTCTCTCTCTCTCTCTCTCTCTCTCTACTATCTAATTCTGCTGTTCCCCATCATTCTTTCCTACATCCTTAATCCAACTCTCAGAGGTGTCCCGTTTCTATTCCCTTCACTTCTCCTCATGTGACTTTCCTTCCCCTCACACCTACCTATGCACCAAAAGCAGTATGGGCCGGGGGCCACAGATGGGCCGTGAGGATACTGCAAGTGGGCCCCCAAATAATTAAAGGAGCTATAGTCAACTTTTTCTTGAAAAACGGATGCTAAAATAAAAATAATGTTTCGAAAATATTTTATAAAAGAATAAGCTTCATATATGTATTTCTATTAAAAAATGACCACAAAAAGCGTAAAATAATGATAAAATAATCATTTTGGCCATTGTCAGATGTATGTAAAAAAAAAATTTAAAAAAAACATCTCACCCCCTGATAGTAGGAGGACTTATGACTGTATATACTGTAGAGGAGCAGATACAACATGATCCACAGTGGCTTTGAATCCATGCACAAATCAGGGGACACTTGATGAGAGGCTGTCTGGATGATTGGTCCACATGGTAATTGAAATCCATGAACCAATCAGGCTGATAGATGCTGGATACCCACAGCCAATCGTCTGTTGGGCCACATTGATTATGCGACAGGGGCGGGGCCTTGCTGAATGTACAGTAGTTGCATTCCAGCAATATGCTGGCGTACCTGCTGAATCTCTTTGTTGATTTCCTATGATTTAATTTGTTATTTTCTAAGCTTTATATATACTGTATATAAACCGAGCACTAAAAGAAAGGAAACTTGACTTCAGTCCATTATATCTCCCCTTTAATAATACCAATGTGTATTGTGTTTTATATAATTTTCATCGTTGATTTGTCACCTTTACAAGGAGGTACAGTTTTTAAGCATCGGGCATTTGTGGAATGAGCACCACAGCCAAACGTGTGGGTAGCGGCCGTAGCGCAGACCAAAAGTTTGCCAACTTTCGGCCCATTATAGCTCTCCTTTAATTATGCCAAATGATATTGTCTTCGATATCATTGTTATCTTTGATTTGTCACCTTTACAACGAGGTACAGCTTGTAAGGATCTGGCATTCGTGGAATGAGCAACACAGCCAAACGTGTGGGTAGCGCCCCTCCAAAAATTGTCAAAATGGCCTGGCAGGCCTGCAATACTGTTCTTTTGGTGTTCACCTTTGTTGCTTGATGCATTGAATGATTGCACTCTCCCACAGTAATAAGGAAAAGAAAAAACAGCACATATTGGCCATTTTTACACTTTGTTAATTTTAAGCTCAGTGTCAGGGAAGCCCAAAACGAGAGTAAATGCCAGCAGAACAGTATTGCAAGCCATTTTGGCAGAATCTTGGTCGGCACTACCCACACGTTTGGCTGTGTAGCTCATGCCTCGAATGCCTGATGCGTACAAGCTGTACCTTGTTGTAAAGGTTGTGAATCAACAATAAAAATGATATAAAACACAATACAAATTGTATTATTATATAATGGAGTATTATATAATGGAGTCAAGTTTCCTTTCTTTTTGTGCTTAGTTTATATATGTTACGGTTAGTTTGGGTAACTCGGTTAGACTGTGGTAAGAGCGCTTGTTTTGTCGTTCACCACACACCAATCACCACCAGATGGCGACGACAGCCATTCACTAGTGAAGGCGCTGACGTCACTCGTTTGCGACTCTCTTTCTTTATTTACTAGCCTAGCCTAGCCTAGCCTAGCCTAGCCTAGCCTAGCCTAGCTTAGCCTAGCCTAGCTTGCCCAGGCCTTACGGCCTGGGCATAAATATAACGATTGCATTCACCACGGCTTCGTAACTCGCGCGGCGCTCCGCCGGCCGCGCGGCCCTGGCCCGCTCTTCGCGGCCACTCGCGCCTGCGGCGCTCGGGGGCGAAGACCAGGACCAAGGTCCGCTGGCCTTCGCGCCGCTTGCAATGTCGTGGACAATCGAGCGGCTCCGCCTGGAGGACGTTGTTGTGGCGACCGCTTGTTCCGCCCCGTGCCGCACGGTGGGCGCTCCGTTTCTCTATCTAACCGTTTCTCTATCTAACCGTGACATATATATATATATATATATATATATATATATATATATATATATATATATATTTTTTTTTTTAGCTTTTAGCTTTTAGATCTACTCACAGTGATGTGTTACTGTCACCTACAGGGTCAGTGCTACATGCTAAGTCCTTCAGCATTATTGCGACCGAAGGTCGCATTATACCCTGAAAAACCTTGTCGCTTGTCTGTCTGACTGTCCGTACGTCCATACAGGAAGTGATGTCAGCGTGATGTCAGTGAGTCACAGTGATGTGGTACAGAATGACTCATATATGGGCATAAAAAGGATGTTACGTGACATCACTTCCTTTACTGACAGTCAGACAAGCTACGAGATTTCTCAGGGTATAAAAGTCCATATATGGTCATTCCCAGAAAAAGAAAAAAACCTTTTATGCCCATACATGGAGTTTTCTGATGAGAAAATATATTGTCAAATATTAAGGACATTATTAAGGATATTATGTTATCAATATTAAGGACATATATGGGCGGCGTGTTCCTCCCTCCACGTCATCAGCGCCCACACTCTAGGTGGGGTTGGCGATAGGGCCTTTCTGTGTGGAGTTTGCATGTTCTCCCCGTGTCTCCTAGGGTTGATACCCTCACAAAAACATGAACAAACTCCCCCCAGAATGACAACAACTAGAATCGTCAGAGAAACGCTGTGGTTGGCCAGATGGCCAAGAATTGGCACAACATGTCACCCTGAGGTCGCAAGTTAACCTGAGGTGTCTTACTAGTTATCAAACTGAATTTGTTATGGCCAATAAATATTTTAACCAATGGGAGAAGAAGAAAGTGGGACTTACCGTGAATAGCTTCCATTTGACAGTTAGGAAAGAAGTGGGTGTGTCTTCCTTTCACAAGCGAGCTCCCATAGGCCTCCTGAATGCATCCACCAATTCCAGGACCAGAAGGACTAGCAGAACTAGTTCACTCTGGATCCAATGGTAAAAGAAGAAGAATTATACAATAATCGCTTGATTGTTGTGTGCTATTGAGTTACAGCCTGACTTCCATCATTTCTTCATGCACCAACACAAACATATGTTCTGGCCAACCCCCTCACATGGCCCTGCATAAACAACGTGATTAACCTGGGTTTGATTGGCTACTGCCACAGACACAACTAGAACTGCACTCTGTCGAGGTGCCAACTTGTGCCTTGCGCACAAGTAGGCCCATGGGCCATGTATGGCCTACTTGTGCTCCAGCAGAGGGCGCCATGAGGTGACATCACCACTGGCATCACCAGGAATGCTGGTCCCACATTGGCTGTTAATGATGACGTTGCCAGAAATGCTGGTCCCTGATTGGGCTACGGGCTTAAACAAAGAAGGACACCGTGCGTTGCGTGCTCTGCTGGCACAAGGGTTTGTCTCCCCCGTACCTCCAGTCCACTAGGGGGCGTGACAATAAAATGCTTTGAAAATGCATATGGCCCACCATCTGACCACTTAACCAGTGTTGGTCGTGTCACGCAGGTACACGCTGTCCCAAATCGTTTTGAGCCCGCGCAGGCGCGCGTGCACCGATGTAAAACAACCCTTAGAATTAGATTCACACCTCAACAACTTTTGCAAAAGCTGTAGTGTCACTCCAGCGGCATTAACATAGAAACAAGCCTGGTTCGGCTGGATGCATATCAATGGTCTGCTAACTCCGGCTAGTGTCACATCATAAAAATAGCATCCCCCAAACATTAAATCACCAATACAACACTGCACTCAGAGTGGCAAGAGAGAGTTAACTTTTTATTTCTTCTCCGTGTCTTTACAATGAAGGACAAATGTTTCAGCTAGCCTTTGTCAGTGTGAGACTATCCACTCTCACTCGCTCTCTCCTTCTGACTCTCTCCATTTCTCTCTTTGTACTGCTTTCTTAATGTTGCTTGCCAAAAGTGCGTGCGTGCGTGTGTGTGTGTGTGCGTGTGTGTGTGTGTGTGTTTTGTGTGCTGCTGGAGGGCATGTGTACCTCCAAAAAAGCAGGAAAACCACATGGAGAGACAAATGGACTGAAAGAAAACAAAGATTTACTGATGCAGCAATTCACTCAGATTAACTGTGTGTGTGTGTGTGTGTGTGTGTGTGTGTGTGTGTGTGTGTGTGTGTGTGTGTGTGTGTGTGTGTGTGTGTGTGTGTGTGTGTGTGTGTGTGCGTGCGCGCGTGTGTGTGTGCGTGCGTGCGTGCAACCAAAAGCAGTCAGATGACCCTGAAAATCCATTTTCATGTATTATGGAGAAGATATTCTTAGGTTTCTATTATTTTTGTTCAGTTTCAGAGCCTTGAAGGACTGTACTGGAGTCAATACAGGGCATTGTCTATTCATAGCTTCGGTTATTGCCTCTTATATAAACAGAGATCATTTTGGTGAATGGCTTTATTTTTAGATTTCATGGATAATATCTGTAGGCCTATCCATAGTCATTAAAACATTAACTGACCATGTAATAAATCACGTATGTTTTTAATGAAAATTGTAATGTAATTTTCACCAGGGACAATTTGGGGGCTAGTCTTTTCAGATCAGTCTGTGCTTTAAAATGCATTACAGTACAACAGTACCATTGCCAAAAACAAAACAAAAAAAATATGTCAATTGAATCCAATGGCTTCATCCAAAATCCAGCAGACCACTACGTGAAGGGAAAACATTCGGCAGTGATGTCAGATAAACTGTGAATGGTAGTCAGTGAGCTAAATGTGCCAGACCACCGGCATGGTTCTTTAAGTTGAACTACACACAGGCGGTCCGTGGGTTGAAACACTACCTCAACCGGAATGATGTAAAACATATTGTCAGACTGAACCTTTCACAATATTCCTATTTAACATACTTTGTGTTTACTCCATAGGAATCCATCAGTTATCTTATGCAACAAGCCACGCATATACTGAAGGTAGTTGGAAAGCCTACAGTTACAGATTCTGGAACTAAAGTGTAGCTTCTTGTTTTAGTGTTCAGCAGAGTCTCCCTGGTGGTTTGCACTTCTTTCCCTCTCTCTCCCCCTCTCTGTCTCTCAAAAGGTATTGGTTATGTGGTTTATTGGCTCAGAGTTGGTGTCAAATGAACCATTCGCCATGTTTTTCTCTTGTAAAACAGCCCTAAATGCCTCATAACTCAGAGTGGTCAGTGCCAGCCTACACACACACACACACACACACACACACACACACACACACACACACACACACTCACACACACACACACACACACACACACTATGGGGCTCGAATCGTGACACGGGGACGTTGGTGCGTGCGCGTGCACGCATTCGATTTTATCTGTGTTGTACTGAACGCATGGACTTCTCCTGTAGTTTTTCAATGGCATTTAATAGCATTACACGTAGGCGTCGCTGGCACGCGTAGCTGTGTGTCTTCATTTAAGTGGCCAGGCGGGGTACACGGGGACGCGTTTAATTAGGCGTTTGTGGCGAACGCATGTGTTAACGCACGCATACATCTTTTGGTCATGTGGCCATCATGCGTGAGACGACACGGTCAAATGCAGCGCCGCCATGAACTGTACGCGTGATTGACTTGTTGCTCTGCTCTGGGACGCACGTGTGAGCTGTGTGCCACCCATTTGATTCTCAGCGCTAAACCTGCGTGTGTGTGTGTAGACGTGTATATCAAATAAAACATCCATCCAGAGTCTGGATTCCAGACGTTCATGCGAGCATGCGTTGGTCTGTCACTGTGGGCTGCATGCTCTCTGTGCTCCTTAGGGCTGGCGTAGCAAATTTGCTTTATATAGGCCTATTTGAATTGAGATAAAATACAGACCCTCAAGGACCACCGCGGTGGTCCTTTGGTGAGTTGGTGGTCCTGGTGGTCCTGACTGATTGAGACTATACATATTTCGTTAATTTATTTATATTTATTTATTTAACTGTTTGTTTTGTTTGGTGTTCCTAAGTTGAGCCCTTCGGAATGGCTGCCTTCTGGTTATGTTGTCAGTTAAATTGCTTTATTTATTATTAGTTTAGTTCTGTTCAGTTATGTTGTGTTTAGACCTTTATTTCGTTATTTGTTTGTTTTGTTTAGTTATTAATTTCAGCTCTGAGCAGCGGCCTTTTCTTCGTCACAATTTATAAGATCGGTGAGTAGGCCTACAGCCTCCTAGCCTTTAACTGTTAGCAATATATACCCAATGGCCAACGTAGAATGTAGTCATCTTGGTCTCTTGTGATCTTATCATTTATTTATAAATGTATTTTATTTAATTTCAGCTGCTTGCTGTCTGATTGGATTATTCGCCGGAGCGAGCGGGCGGTGCGGCCTCCCGGTGCGGCCTTGCGCCCAGCGCTGGATTTTTGGGACTCTCCAGAGAGAGAGAGAGAGAGAGAGAGAGAGAGAGAGAGAGAGAGAGAGAGAGAGAGAGAGAGAGAGAGAGAGAGAGAGAGATCGTTTTGCTCGCTGTGTATGAAAGGCTCTCTCTCTCTCTCTCTCTCTCTCTCTCTCTCTCTCTCTCTCTCTCTCTCTCTGTGTGTGTTTCAAATGGATGATACGCACGGAGCGAGGAGCGGAGAGAGATAGAAAGGGAGAGAGAGGAGAGAGGAGGGGGGGGGGGGGGGTGTGTAGACAGACAGATACGTGGTTCTCCTCCTAGTCTCGCCGCTGTTTTAATTATTAGCTTCCAATACTACATTATAGGCCTCTTAATGTAAGGCTACTGCAGCCATGTATTTCATGAGGAGAGCTGGAGAATGGAGAAAGATCAGGGCATTATTAAGCAGCGGGTCCAGCGGACAGATCACTAGTAGGCTAATATTGCTGTTAAATAGTGTGTTATTTGTCTAATTTGTTAAATTGTCATGATGAGGCAATGCCCAGTGCTCCAATCCACAGTAAAACGAAACAGCTGCGAGCCTGTGACCACTTGTCGCGCTCGTTACACCTCCGTGGTTGCCCTGCGCTAAAAAAGTTGAGATTTCATTCATAGATTCCTCACGCATAACTGCCAAGTATAGGGAATTTAAACATCCCACGAACAAGCTGTGGGTTTGTTTCTTTCTCTCTGTCGTTCTTAATCTTGTTCGCTTTCGCTCTCTTTTTCTCACTCGATCAGGCTATCTCTCTCTCTCTCTCTCTCTCTCTCTCTCTCTCTCTCTCTCTGTGTGTGTGTGTGTGTGTGTGTGTGTGTGTGTGTGTGTGTGTGTGTGTGTGCCGATCATCATCATAGATTCAGAGCCTAATAACTAATATGTAGGCCTACTGGTAGCCTATTTGCTCCGCCTAAAAATAAACACGGAATGCATGCCAAAATGTTGCGTGATGCCTAATCAATGGTTGTTGTGATAATTGATTTGGGTGCACGGTGGTCACCCGCAGTGAGTGCACCTTCAGGCTGGCTGTGCATGCATTCATTATCATTATTCATTACTGTCTGAAAAGTCATCCAATAAACTGAATAAAGACTACTATGTGAATTGTGAATAACCCTTTACCTTATACTGTCACTGCCGGCCTGCCGCTGTGATGTGATGTGATGCATTTTGAAGGTCCATGAAGAAGTAATCCGTTATTTGGGGTGACCAGAATGCAGGATAGACTATCATTAGTTGGCTGACTGAGAATATAATGCCACAATGGTTTAAGTTATCTAATGTAACTTTGAGAAGCGCAGAGCTGGTCCATTCAGACCAGCTGCGGGACTGCTGCGCTAATTGGGTTAACTCGTTGACCCTATAGCAGGCGCGTACGCTTCATTAAGGCGAAAAGGCCGTCGCCTTACATTTATTCTGTAGAAAATGTTAAAAATAGCCCCCAAAGCACCCCCAAGCACCCAAAAGGCCCTGCTAATTTCAAGAATGTCTCTCAACCCCCCTTGCACACTCGCTGGGGAAGGCAGCCAGCCAGTTCTTTGGGATGTAAATTGCTTCTCCTCGCCTTTTGTTCCTGTGCGTCTTTTGTTATAATGGTGTTACAGGGCAGGGGAGGAGATTTTGGGCCATTATCACCTCTACCTGGCTGAAAGGTGGGCTACTGTATAAAACAGGCTCTCAGACTAGCCTTGATTCATTACTGACTGAACTCCAACATGGGACCACCAGCTAAGAAGAAGTTCACCCGCTCCAGTTCACCGCCGCCAGCAAAAGCAAAAGGTTTATGAGTGGAGTTTTTTTTTTTTTTTTTTTTTTTGTGGGGGGGGATTCGACAAGAGATGACTATTTTCTGAGGAGTTGCTCACAGAGTCAGATAAAAGGAAAGTGCCACTGGAGTGAGGAGAAATATTGTATGTATCCTATAGGCTATGCCTAAAATAGAATATTGCAGGCCAAATCGTGGCAAATGGAGACGTTTTACGCGCAGCGAAAGCCTGGGCTGCGAGGAGAGATTGATAGAGCAGAGAGGGAGGGCGAGAGGAGAGACAGCCAGGTTAAGATAGAGAGAGACGTTGAATATACATTAATATCTTGCTAAACTAAGTATAGGCTCTATATAATTTGTCTGGTTTATTGCAGGGTTTAACGCCGCTGGTTTTATTTTTTGATCGCCCGTTTCCGACCGCGATAAGCGCCGCAATTTTGCTGGGGTGCACTGTTGATTTGTATACATTTGAAAACTTGAATTGGGACCAACATTGTGCATCAGTAGGCCTATACCGTTGTTATACCTACATTTTTATGTTAATAATCATTCATAATTCTATTGTTTTTTTGTTTTACCGTGGAGTAAATCTCATGTCTATACTTTGAAAGAAATATGCCAGTTCAGCTGTGAAAGATCACATCTTAAGCCTGGACTTTGTTTAATTTGGTTTCTAATTTAGTGCGTAGACAAAACGATATAAGATAATACAATGTATAAAAAGCATATAAGTAAAGTGTCCCTCTGGGATGAAAGCTGCTGTTGGATGTTTTCTGTCTGGCATCATAACTTAGTTTCGAATACCGTTATGTGGTAGATGTGCGCACAGTGTGTGTTGGGTCACAGGGGACGGGGACGGTGGGAGAGAATTAGAAATTAGTAAAACAGACATTCATTGAGAATTTGAGAAAAGGCCTTCTGAATGTTGATGGGTTTTTGGAGAGCTGTCCAAGAGCCCCAAATTACGCATGAACGAGAAGTAAGCTGCGTTTCAGAGAGAGAGAGAGAGAGAGAGAGAGAGAGAGAGAGAGAGAGAGAGAGAGAGAGAGGCCGCCGCTGCAACCCATTTTGTGCCCGACTGCGCGCTTTTTCAATGCACCACCCACATATCAAATGAATTAAACAGAGCAGGCATCACAACCATTAATCTGGCATCACGCATGCTTGCTTGCATGCATGCATGCATGCCGTGATTATTTTTAGGCGGCGAAAATATGAGTTATTATGATGATCATGATTCTTTTTTCTTTTTCTCTCATTTTTTGGTGCACTTTGGCACAACCATTGCTCTACACAGAATGGAAACGACAGTTACCAGACTACCAGTAACTACTCATCGACAGAGGGAGAGGTTCATATGGATACAGCCAAAAGCGACCTTATCATTTAGTTGACAGCGCCATGCAGCCGTTAACTGCTGCTGCTTATTTATTTAGGAAAAGAAACAAATGACAGAAAGAGAGAGAGGGAGAGAGCGATCGATCCACTCAGAGTTCATTTAGGCCTACGTGTATATTCGTTTTTCCAGAGGGGCGATTTGGTTGCAGCAATAGGCCTACATAACTTAGCGCAAATGTGTGCATGTGCGTGTGTGTGCGTGCGTGTGTGTGTCAGTGTGTGCGTGTGTGTCCAGAAACGTTTTGGAAACGCCACCTTAATTGTCTTCTTGGCTTGCGATCATAAATAGCCTACGAATAACGAAACCACAGCAAAATATCCTTCATCAGATAAATTAAGGGGACTGGAGTAAAGGGATATAAGAAATTGTCCATTTTAGAAGTAGGCCTATTTAAGCCTTTTTAAGCACTTGTATATGGAGCGATTGGAGCCTATTAGGCTATCTTATAGGCCCATGGGCCGCCAGGCGCACACATATGGATTGTTTATGTGATGATGATAATGATATAGGAATAGGACTAATGCAACAGCGCGACAATAGGTGCATTTCATTGACCAATCTGATCTAAATAAAGACAGACAGACAGACAGACAGACAGACAGACAGACAGACAGACAGACAGACAGACAGACAGACAGCGTCGTGCACAACTGTGCGACTTGTCAGTAGCTATATATTCCATGTCCATCAGTTTTGGGCCGACGATAGGCTATCATTTGATAACAAGACAGACCCCAGCCAAACTGCGAAAAATTGCCGATCTACAAGCTCACAACGAGGTGTGTCTACAGACTACACAACATGCATGCTTGCGAGTTTGCAGATCTGGTGAGCTACCCCAAGGCATACTATAAAGCTTTGATTAGATTAGATTAAATAAGCCATGTCACAGTGACCCATTGTAATTTGGCAACTTTTTTGAGCCTATTGTTAAATCAAGTAGGCGTATAGACTATATTTATTGCTCCTAATAATTAACAAATTAAGCCAGCAATATAGCCTACATTACAGCTACGTGATTTCATCTGTTCTGTAGGATATTATTCAATCATTAATGCGGGGAATGGCGCGTCGTTGCTGTCCGTGGCTCCCCGGGGCTCCGGTGGGCCTGGCAGGCTGGCCCAGGTGCCCACTGAACGGCGGGGTGACAGGCGGTGGTCCGCGGGGCCGGGGGACCACTGGATGAAGCTCCGATGCTGCCTGGGTGTTGGCGCCGCCTCGGTGGACGCACAAAGCCTTATTTCTCGGTCAATTCTCAAGGGATTGTATATCTGTGAAGTGTCTGAATACAGTGTATATAGGCCTAAATGTTTTAATTGTCCCTCCATCAAACCATCAAGCTTGAAGTACAGGAATAATACTAGGCCGTTACAAGATTGCGTTGAGAGAGAGAGAGAGAGAGAGAGAGAGAGAGAGAGAGAGAGAGAGAGAGAGAGAGAGAGAAAGAGATGGAGAGAGAGAGAAAGAAAGAAAGAAAGAAAGAAAGAAAGAAAGAAAGAAAGAAAGAGAGAAAGAGAGATGGGGGGAGATGCACATAAACTCATTCCTTTTTTTTCTTCTTCTTCTTCCACCCCTATGAACTGCCGCTCTACGCACAGCTGAATCGTTCGCTTATAGAAGCAGCGGCCGCGCATTGCTTTTGCAAAAATAGAAAGGGCTTTTTTTTTCCAGTCAGTGCCATCCTTTTTTTTTTTTTACATGACGGGTCACGCGTACCATAGTGGAACCATAGTGGACATTTACATGACGTGTCCACGCGTACCAATGCAGGACAATCGTGTGCGCCGGAGTGCCACTGGAGCAGAACTAACGCATGCACACACGCATGCATATCTAAACAAAAACCATGCTGCACAAGATGCGTAGCAACGTTCAGAAGGCATTAAAAAAGCTTCATACACACACACACACACACACACACACACACACACACACACACACACACACACACACTTTATCACGCAGTGATACACAAACATGCACACAGCACACGTGCAAAAACATACACACATACAGTAAGTCATGGCACATAATTCTCAGGAAAGGTGTGAAGTGAAGTAACACCACCATCTAATTAATAAAGTGTCAAATGGTCTCTTTGACAGGAAAAACACATCAGATTTAGCCTATGTTGTTACAGTAGCACACAGAAACATAGCTGTAGTCTGTGTGCAGGCTCTCTGTTTGTGAGTGTGTGTGTGTGTGTGTGTGTGTGTGTGTGTGTGTGTGTGTGTGTGTGTGTGTGTGTGTGTGTGTGTGTGTGTGTGTGTGTGTGTGTGTGCGCGTGCACTTGCGCATATGCTGTGAGGCAGAAACACACCAAGGCAAATGAGTGTCTAAAGCAGGGGCCACTAACCTTTTTGAAATAAGTGCCATGTTTTTATTTTCTAGATAGTCTGTGTGCCATGTCACCATACATTTTAATGACACGCCTTCAAACATTCTGACATATTTTGATTGGCAGGACATACATAACCCACTCACAAACCATCTCCCTGACTCCCTCCCCAGTCAGAGTTCAGAGTTTTAATGAATGTAGAATTATGTGCAGGATGTAAATTTGCTGTAAATTAGGTGACTTAATTTAATTGACCACGTTTATAAAGATTTGATTTTAAAATAAACGTCCTCTCTCTCACACTTCTGCCAGTGTGCCAGTGATCACCCTCCCCTGTGACAATGTTGGCACCCGTGCCTGAGGTTGCCTACCCCTGGTCTAAAATGTGTGCATGGGTGTATCAGTTTTTGTAGTTCTCACTACAAGTACAGTAGGCTACACAACACACAACGTGTGGTTCTCACAAAGACAGCGTGTAAGAATTACATGACCCCAGAAGAATAGAAAGATGCGGAAAACGTGGAGACATTTTACTGGTTCTCAATTTTTGAGAGGCTCTATTTAGGGTTAGGATGTGGAAGTATATGGCCTTTGGTTAAAGGTTAAGGTTAGGAATGTAGTGGTGATGGTTAAGGTATGAATGTAGACGTAAGGGAATGAATGTAGTTAATGTAAACAGTCAAAAGTCCTTGGAAGTAGTATAACCGCACAAGAATTTGTGTGTGTGAGAGCTGCTTGAAGTGTGTATGCGCGCATGTGTGTGTGTGTGTGTGTGTGTGTGTGCATGTCAGTGTGTGTGTGTGTGTGTGTGTGTGTGTGTGTGTGTGTGTGTGTGTGTGTGTGTGTGTGAGAGAGAGAGAGTTATAAATAGTTGTATCATCTGGAGTACATTAGAGCTACAGTGCTTAAGTGAACAGGTCCGCTACCTGCAGCCTCAAGAACCTCAGTGAAGCAGGCTCTGCCAAACACATGCACGCACGCACACACTTACGCACGAACGCATGATGCACTCGCTTTTACACAGATACTTTCTGCCAGGCCAGGTGGCCTACCCAGGGCTATGTAAGTTGTGTGTTGCAGCCGTCAGGACCTGTGGGAATAGTAGAGGAGCCTATCAATTTCCGTAATTTTGGAATGTTAATTTTTGGAGACATGTATATCTTGATTCTTGGGGTTCTCAGAATGCCAAAAAAACATGTCTCCAATTTTTATTTTGGGGTTTAGCATGTGTAATTAGCATAATTAGCCAATTCATTGCCCAAAACAGGAAATGGCAATAACTTTGCTTCTAGGTAACTTATAAAGGTGATCTAAGAGTCTAAGTCCATGTTTGTGAGGTCCAGAAATTCATCTGTTACCATTGTGAAGTCATACAACCTTTCCTAATTATCATAATTAGCATACATTATTCAAAAACGGGTGAAAATACGTAAATTGCTGCATTTTTAGTCAACTTTGAAAGCTTCTCACAAACTCTAAGATGTATGTTTACAAGTCATCAATTATCATCATCCTATAAATAAATCATGTAACCCTTTGTCTGTGTAATAATTATGTAATAATCACACCCAAACGAGAAATAGCTATATTTCTTTGCTTTAAGTTAATTAATAAAGATGATCTTACAGACAGTGTAAGTCTGTTTGCATGTCTAGAAAATATTCTCTTTCCATAACTAGGATATCTAACCTTTCATTATTAGCGTAATTTGCATATTGTAACGACCCTGCAAGAGATCGGGCCGTAACTCGCCATGCCAAGCGAGCTGCTTGCCTTGTCTGCTGAGTGGGGGGCTGGGGTTCGCTTCCCGGTTTGGGAGCGAACCGCCTCACTCAGTCTGCAAAACGCTACATTAGTCAGACGGGCAGGCACGTGGAGCGTGCCTTTGCGTGAGGGACGTGAGGGACTCGGCCGTGGGCAGTTAAGCATGAGGAGGGGGTAGTGTAACGACCCTGCAAGAGATCGGGCCGTAACTCGCCATCTTGGCGTTGCGGGTTGCTTGCCTTGTCTGCTGAGTGGGGGGCTGGGGTTCGCTTCCTGGTTTGGGAGCGAACTGCCTCACTCAGTCTGCAAAACGTTACAATATATATAGGCCTATATATACTGTATATCCCTCATATAAAATAAAGAACAATATGAGAAATGGTCACAGATTGATTGTTTGTTCTAATATTTACAGAAAGTTTTGTAAACACATTTAAATAGAAGGGTCTCCATCTTTGTTGTCATCATCATCAATCCCCAACAGATGTGCCTTGCTTACATTACAACACACCTATTCATCCTCCCCACACATGCATATCTGAGAGCAGTTACACGTTTGAGATCGACAAGAACAATGTGACATGCACTGGGATTTCAGTTGGGTAATGGTGGCTGGAGCTGGGGGATCATGTGTTGTGACTAGCACCAGTTGATTTCCCTCAGCCTCCCATCCATATTCAGTTGCTGGTGGTATCTGTGGGTGTACGTGGTCCTGACTCCTCATACCATACAAATGCCTGGTAATGGGCACGGGCAATGGCTTGATGTAATGCTCCTTGTGTAGGTTGCAGCTTCTCTGCTTCTAATTGTTTCTTTGTGAATAACCTCCACCTGAGCTCACCAACATCCACAAGATTTGTACCGGGATTGTATTTGTAGCTGGGAAACAAATGCTTCAATCTTTTTTTCTGTGTCAGAACTGAGCTTGTTTGCAGTACCTAGAGTAGCAAATGCAGATACCACCTCCACAGGACACGGGTGTAAGGCTTGCCAACAGGTTAACTTTCCCTTGCCAGCAAAATGGCCTGGCTGGTCAGCTCCAGAAATAGCATGTAACCCTGGTAAGGCTGAAGTCCTTGTTTTACCCAGTGCATTACTGGCTCCAGTGAGATGATACGTTTTTTGTTCCCCACACCGGTGATGAAATGGGGTCCTTGTACAGCTGATGGTAACCCACACACAGCAGGCTGTGCAGGATTATCCTTGTGTCAGCCTCTTCCTGTGAGCTGTGGAGATGTTTTACATTGATAGAGTTTGAGTGGACATGTTGCCTTGACGTGATTATGAAAATGTTGGGTTTCCCCTGGAAGTGTTGGAGGGCTTTCTTAGCCAGATAGACAGTCAGCTCATCTTAGGTGTGGATACCTGACAGTTTTTCTGACACCTTCCCTATTAGTGTGTTGTCTTCCACATGATAAGTGGTAGGGGGCTTGCCACCCTGGCATCGCTTACATGTGGCCTCCCCCAGTGAAGATGCAATGTCATGGCGGTCAAATACTACATGGGTCTCACTATGTTCTTTGGTCTTCCTGTCCAGTGTGGCTATGAAGTGGTCAGCCCACTGGGAACATATCTTGATCCATTATGGCTTTCCCATTTGCATTTGCTACTCTAGGTACTACAAAAAAGCTCAGTTCTGACGCAGAAAACAAGATTGAAGCATTTGTTTACCAGCTGTACGAGCCCGGTACAAATCTTGTGGATGTTGGTGAGCTCAGGTGGAGGTTATTCACAAAGAAACAATTAGAAGCAGAGAAGCTGCAACCTACACAAGGAGCATTACATCAAGCCATTGCCCGTGCCCGTTACCAGGCAATGGTATGGTATGAGGAGTCAGGACCACGTACATAACCCACAGATACCACCAGCAACTGAATATGGATGGAGATCAACTGGTGCTAGTCACAACGCATGATCCCCCAGCTCCAGCCACCATTACCCAACTGATCAAATGTGTCTGTGAAAAATCCCAGTGCATGTCACATTGTTCTTGTCGATCTCAACATTTTAACTGCTCTGAGATGTGCATGTGGGGCAGATGAATAGGTGTGTTGTAATGTAAGCAAGGCACATCTGTTGGGGATTGATGATGACAACGACGAAGATGGAGACCCTTCTATTTAAATGTGTTTACAGAACTTTCTGAGAATAAACAATCAGATAATTCTGTGACCATTTCTCGTATTGTTCTTTATTTTATATCACTTCACTGCCCACGGCCGAGTCCCTCACGTCCCTCACGCAAAGGCTTGCTCCACGGGCCAGCCCGTCTGACACTAATGTAACGTTTTGCAGACTGAGTGAGGCAGTTCGCTCCCAAACCGGGAAGCGAACCCCAGCCCCCCACTCAGCAGACAAGGCAAGCAGCTCGCTTGGCATGGCGAGTTACGGCCCGATCTCTTGCAGGGTCGTTACAATATGTATGCAAATTAAGCTAATAAGGAAAGGTTAGATATCCTAGTTATGGAAAGAGAATATTTTCTAGACATGCAAACAGACTTACACTGTCTGTAAGATTATCTTTATTAATTAACTTAAAGCAAAGAAATATAGCTATTTCTGGTTTCGGTTTGATTATTACATAATTATTACACAGACAAAGGGTTGCATGATTTATTTTAGGATGATGATAATTGATGACTTGTAAACATACATCTTAGAGTTTGTGAGAAGCTTTCAAAGTTGACTAAAACTAAAGAAATGCAGCAATTTGCTTATTTTTGCCTCGTTTTTGCATCATTTATGCTAATTATGCTAACTAGGAAATGTTGTATGACTTCACAATGGTAAGAGATGAATTTCTGGACCTCACAAACATGGACTTAGACTCTTAAATCACCTTTATAAGTTACCTAGAAGCAAAGTTATTGCCATTTACTGTTTTTGGCAATTAATTGGCTAATTATGCTAATTACACAAGCTAAACCCAAAAAGAAAAATTGGAGACATGTTTTTTTGACATTCTGAGAACCCCAAGAATCAAGATATACATGTCTCCAAAAATTAACATTCCAATATTACGACCAACAGAATCTGCTCGATTGGCTCCCCCACTAGAAGCTGCAGTATGAAATATCGTTTCTATGTCATACGGACTCTATTCCGGATAAACGGTTGAAGATGGATGGATGGTTCAAACTGTTTGCATTATTGGTGCCCCTAAGAGCAGTGCTCTATAGAAGTCCCAACATGCGATTCCAATTTGGAATTGCGAGCTTTGGAACTTTATAGCAAATCGATATGGATTACTGGTATATGGACAATCAAAAATGGTATTATACACGACACGTTCATCACATAACTCCAAAGAACTCCAGAGATGTGTAGCGTGTTTGTGTTTTGGACAAAATCTGTAGGTAGTAGGAGCAAAAAGTGTGTTCTGAAGAAAATGTATTGTTAGGCAGAAATGGGCATGGCCTATATGAGGGTTGTGTCACAATCCAAGGAATCCAGGGAAAATATTTGGATTGTATGACCTACAGTTCAAGAGTTATAGGCCAAAACATAAAGATGGCTGGTATAGCGATTAAGCCATTTGCAGTGCTGCTATGAGGACAACTAAATTACCCTTGAGGGATCAATAAAGGTCTATCTATAGAGCAAAATCTAACTATCTATTTATCTGTTATGAATAGTCCATGGCCCCATCTAATGACACCTACACTGTATGTACTTGATACGAGATGTGTATTGTGTTACGATTACATCATGTTCATTATTGACATGCGATGCATCTTGTTAGATTCCAGTTCCTTATCTATCTATCTATCTATGCGTCTGTCCGTCTGAATGAGGGGTAGTGTCTTCCTTGGCCAACTGGCAGCATGCACATAACGTTCGGCTCTGAATGGTCCAGCAGTTTCCCAGATTAGCTCCAGACAGATACACACAAAGCCATACAGACAGACAGACAGGCGCAAAAACATAATCTCTGACCCTGGTCTCTGGCCTGGCTGAGATAAGGAAGTCATTGAGCAAAACTAAGTGAAGCAGACTGATTTGGGTTTTGAGAGCAGGCCTCCTCCTATACAATAACACAACATGAGCACTGTAAATTCTGGTTGGCCTCCCTATCTCACCGGCATTCACATGAAATGGACTTATTAGGCCAAAGCACCACAGGGATATTGACTCAGCTATTAACTAGAAGGGCTGACATAAAAGTAACGGCAGAGGGAAGGGAATGTCTGGACAGGGTGTTTAGCTAAGAGCACACACACGCGAGCACGCGAGCACGCACGCACGCACTCACTCACGCACGCACGCACACGCACACACACACACACACACACACACACACACACACACACACACACACACACACACACACACACACACACACACACACACACACACACACACACACACACACACACACACAGGGACATGCTGGGCCCCTGATTCAGCCCGGGAAAAAGAGTTGGAGAGGCCCTCATTGCCCGCTATAGAGAGAGAGATCTCTCTCTATAGACTCAAAGATTTGCCATTTCAGATCATGACAAGTGACAAGCCAGTGGGCCAATTACATGAGTTATATTTCGTCGTCGTGTGGAAACCTTGTATGTCCAAAACCGTTTGTTTTGTATTTATTTATCATTTTTAAAATGATTTAAACTATAGTGAAAACAGCCGATCTACAAGCACACAACGCCTCGCACCGCGAGGCATTGTGTGCTTGTAGATCTGCTGTTTTCACTACTTTTGTGCGACAGCCTTGTATGATGAAGCAGGGCTTTGCTTTGCGAAAAAATGTAAAAATTTGAAACTTGGAGATACAAGGTTTCTGCCCGACAGTGACGATTTGCTTTGTTGGCCGCCCAGCCCCCAAAATGGAACAAAGGCCGACATTTTATTTATTTATTTATTTTCCTAATGGCCTGGACCGGCCGTGAATGAACCGGCCGTTCGGGAGTTGCACATGCACATGCACCCATGCACACACGCACTCACGCACGCACGCACGCACACTCTCTCACTCAAACGTATAGGAACAAATAGCACATTCACAAGGAAAAGTCACAAACTCATCAACCGTTAACTTGTCATTGTTGTTCAGTTACTGTACATCAAGTCATATCACATGCATAAAAAACTGGTTTTAAATGACATGCCATAAAATAGGTGGTTTTGCATGTTTGTGTGTGAGTGTTCAGTGTCGCAGGTACACAGCTCTATTATGCCCACAGCATTCTCACAAAACCCTTGTCAGCTAAAAAGAAATATTTATAGAAGGAAAGATTTGCCTCCCAGATCCCAGTAGAGCGTCACGTCAGCCAACCCCCCGCCCCCCTTCTCTCTCTCTCTCTCTCTCTCTCTCTCTCTCTCTCTCTCTCTCTCTCTCTCTCTCTCTTTCATAGAAGTTCTATAACTGTTTTTGGACAGATTTAGGGCCCCCAAATCAGGAGTTGGTACAGGAAGTGCACCTTCCCCCATTTCTCTCTCTCTCCCTTCCTCCCTCTCTCTATCTCTCTCTCTCACACACGCACGCACGCACACATACACACACGTGTGCGTGCTGAAACCTGAGCTACAGGAAGTGGTCCTGCACAGCATCGCGTCAGAGCAGACAAATTATTCACCATTTGAAAAATGCACCTTTTTTCCCCTCTCCCCCTATTTTGTCCCTCCTGCTCTCTTCCTCTATTGTTTTTACTTAAAAGCCCTCAGCAGATGAACAGCCAGAGAAGTAAATCACTCCGCTACCTGCGCTATCTCAAAGCGGGCCGCATTCATATTCAAAATGAGCTTCTGCTGAGGTTGCGCAGGCCCACGATTCCGGGAAAACCTTGCCCCAGCACCGATCCCTGCAGACCTGCGGTATTCCTGCCCACAGTATCCCCTAGACCACGTTTGTGGAATTTCCTAAATGGATGAAAAGCAGGTTTATTTGAACTCGTTTAAAGGTGAAACATATATCTTCCTTATCTTGCCGTGGTTGTGTTACCTTACTGCAAAAACTCAGCTCTTAAAAGGGTGACATAATTGATGAAAGGATTCAGGATTTGTGAAGATGGATCACATATATTGTTCTGTTTTGTAACAATGACCACCATTGTTGTTTGCACGCTTGACTTAAAGACACATATTGAATAATCCCTTCAACCTCAACAAACAGGCTCCACTAACAAAAACACATTCTTGGCCTCTAACTCAAACCAGGAGTAATTCATGAGTTTCCTTATGTTTCAAATGTGAATAGACTCATGGTCATTAGTTGTGTGATGGTGTCTTGCATCTAAAATAACAGATCTACAAGCTCGCAAGAGTCGCAACACATCACATCATCGTATTGTGAGCCTGTAGATCTTGTATGCACGGGACATCATAGTAGGACTATTACATCTATCATAAAACTGCATAAATTGTGGTACAATGGTGGCTGCCAATGCACCAACCACATCACAGAAACTTCCTGGATTTGACTAACTTAAGAAGACTTGTGCTGCATGTCCTCGATCTGCCCAGTCTCTCTCCACTCTACTAAATCAAGCAAAAACATCTTAAAACTAGAGATACTGTTCCTACGAAACAGTGTGGGCTCGCTCGTACTATATTCTGCAGCGTGCTAACTGTCATGTGAAGCTCAACCAATACTCCAGCTAACACCACTACCAGATTTTCCGCACCTCATTGGCTAAGGGCCCTGCCTTTGTACTGTCTGCGACGGAAATCACGCGACGGAACCCACGCGACGGAACCCACGTGACGGAACCCACGCGACGGAACTCACGCGACAGAACTCACTCTATAAATAATGAAGATAACATACTGGTCTCGCCTTTCAGGCGAGCCCACAACTAGAACTGCACTCTGTCGAGGTGCCAACTTGCTCCTTGTGCATAAAATAGGCCATGTATGACCTACTCCTGCGCCAGCATGCCATGAGGTGCGTTCACCACTGGCATCACCACTGCCGTACATACAAGGCACAAACATAACTAGTAAGACACCTCAGGGCGACAAGTGACCTCGCCCCAAAGGGCCCTCAGCAGATGAACAGCCAGAGAAGTAAATCTCAAAGCGGGCCGCATTCATATTCATATTGGTCTGTTTTGCTACAAGCTTACTCGCATACACCCCCACTACCCACAAGTGCAACTCAGGCGGTTCATTTAAGCAGTCACTATTCTCTGTTCATGCTACGTGTTAGCTGTCACACTGGTTGAACAGCTGTCAGTGTTAAAAAGATTCTGCCACTTCCCTGGCCTGTTATGTAATGTGTTAATGTTATGTGTATGTAATATCTGTATACTAGTAAGATGCCTCAGGGTGACATCTGACATCATACCCTTTTATGACCATACATGAGATCCCTGCCTGTAGAACCAGCTGTTAGTGTGGTATGTGGCCGATGTGGCCTCCATATATGGGCATTCCCATATGAAGTCCTGCTAGATATGGGCTTAATATTGATGACATCAGGGAACTCCATATATGGGCAATAAAAGGGATTATTTTAGTGTGACATCACAGTGAAGCCAGAGTGTGATGTCAGAGCGGCAAACCCATTCTGTTAAGATTGGTTCCCCTGTGCCTGTGACGAGCCATAGAGCCGCATAGTCTGAACAAGTCAACATAGATAGAAAACGATGGCGGCGCTGTGCTTGCCTCTCAGAGCGTGCCGAGGAATATTGAAGGAGTTGCGGACGCTACAGGGGCCAACTTATAAACAATCATTGGCTCATAACTATGTTATGGATCAGTTTCGTAAAAACGAGGTAACAGGACAGAGGTACTGCCGTGCCCAGCAAGAGGCTCTTCATGCCTCACACACCTATCTCTGTCTGTTGGCCTCTACCAGGAACCACATGGCCTTGCATAACCTCTACCACGGCAAGGGGGAGCGCAGCCATGAAGAAGTGGCTGGCCTAGTGGGTCTCAAGTTGCCCACTCAACCAGGGGGCAAAGGCTGGGAGAAATGAGAAGGTGTGAGAAGTTAAAACGGTGGCTAGACTGGATCTAATTACACAGCATAAATGGAAGTTACTTCTCCAAGATTGATTGATCTTTCCTGACGCAACAGAAACAGTAGTAGAAGGGAATGGACCCAGTTCTGGTGGACAGTAGCTGGCAGAGAAGACCTGGGGACTGTGATTAAGACAAGGACTGTCATTAATTATGAAAGTGGTCTGGTTTCCTACTGGCTGCAGAGCAGAAGCTGTAAAATCATGTAAATACATTTCAATTTTGCCTCCTCTGCCCCATTAATTAAAGTATTATTATTTATTATTATTACTGTTTAAAGAATTAAAAAATTGAGTGGTTCCTCTGACATCAAAGTGACGTCAGAGCATGATGTCAGAGCGACAAACCCATAAAACCACGGTGTCAGCCGTGAAGGACATACATACCTACATACATATACATACATACATACATACATACATACATACATATACAGCATCATTATGGAAAGGCTTGGGTTATTCAAAAAGACAACATCAGCTGAACTGATCTTCAATGGACGCCAGACATTAAACGTAAAATAGGCTGAACACCTGGTGTTGGATATTGGAAGGAGAGCGAGATCTTGTTTCACAGCTGGGGCACTATAAAGACACTGGCCCAGAACAGACAGGCAAGGAAATCCTTTGTTGCTGCCCTACAGCTGGCATAAAGGGCAGTATAAGTAACAAAGTAAGCAAGTTTGCTGCAAAAGATGTGAACCCAGATTCGCAACAAACATAAAGTAATAGTTCAGTTGTCATGACACAGCAGGATGTGTCCACTCTGTGACTGACGAGGTCCCCATCGAGGTCATGGAAGGAGAGGATTGTGTTAAGTGGAGTTCAGAGGGGAAAGAAGCAGTGGGGTCTCTGCACCCTGAATGTTTGGGCAGCCGCACGATGCCCCAGGGCTAGTGGTCTCGAAACAATCGGGGGGCACACACACACACACACACACACACACACACACACACACACACACACACACACACACACACACACACACACGCACACGCACAGAGAGAGCTATATGGTTGTTTTGAGAGGTAAACATCTTGCCCGGATACTGCCCACAATGCCTTGGGCGATGTGGACCAATGACATGCCCTGATGACCTTTGTTACCATAGTCATTAGATATTAGCAGCCCTCATCTGCAAACATTTAGCCAGTGTCACCCCTAATCTGACTAGTGTCACCCTGCCACCATGGAATCTATAACTAACACACACACACACACACACACACGCACGCACGCACGCACGCACGCACCAAGTGGCTCTTTTTATATTGTTGAGAGTCTTGAGACCAACATGCATTCCTACCAGCTACCACCACAGGAAAATGTCTGTAATAGATATGCTGCTGGGACTGAGGACTGTCTCTAAGTACACTACAGGTTACGTACAATACTTGTTTACTTCATCATCATCATCATGAAACATAGAATTGCCATTGTCACATTCCACTCCTGACCTTTGACCTTAGCAGTCCTCCAGGCCCAAACTATCATGGCTGCCAAGTCGCCAGTGCTGGGATAAGTACTCAAATGTTTTACTTGAAGGACAACTTTGTTTTTTTTACGATTGTAATTACAGAAAAGAGAAGATGGGTGTTAAAATGTTTTCATTTACTGCTTTCTATCGTTTTAGCGATTTTGATTTCAGTGGTTGGGGGCATGCGTATGGTACAAGTGTCTAAATATGTCTTTTTAGACACAATAAGCCTGCGATTTCTTTATTACTATTTACAGTTACACTACTAACCCCCATAAGTACCAACTGCCCATGAAAGATTACGGTGCATCTTGGGAATGGGCTTATTGTGTAAAAAGATATCAGAAAGCAGTAAATGAAAACATTTTAACACTCATCTTTTCTTTTCTCTAATTACAATCTAAAATATGAAAAAAAAAAAAAAATAGTTGTCCTTTAAGTTAATGTATTAATACTGCAAAGTAGAAATACTCTGTTACAAGTAAAAGTCTGGAATTCAAAATGTACTTGAGTAAAAGTATTGGCATCAAAATGCCCTTAAAGTACCAAAAGTTAAAGCACTCATGCAGAACCTCCCATTTCAAGTATTCAAACGTATACAAATCTTGAAAATAGCAGATCTACAAGCTCTGCAATACTACAATGCAACAACACATTGTGAGCTTGTAGATCGGCTGTTTTCAAATGGCCGAAATGTATAGAGATGAAGTGGTTAATTGTTTTCTAATAATAATCAATCTGCAAAGTTTAACTAGTAAAGTTTTCAAATAAATGTAGAGGAGTAAAAGTACAATATTTGGATCCAACATATAGTGGAGTAAAAGTAAAAGTATTGGAAATTGGAATTACAAATAGCTCATGTAGGCCTACTACAGTACTTAAATACATTTACTTAGTTTCCACCACTGTAAGTCGCATATAGGCTACCTTGCATTGGCTGACCGAAAAGAAGGACAAGTGTCTTGTACACCCCTGGACTAACTTAACCACATGAACCCTGGCATCCCTCTGGGCATGTCATGATAAGCAAACATTTGGCAAAAATGAGCAAACATTTGGTGAAAATGGTTTGATGGTCTTTTATTCCACAAGAGAATGTCATTGTATGATATGTGTGGATCTGGGAAATATCCATAAAGAGTGCTTTATTGGAGAGATCCCATAAATGTTTACTTTTAAGTACCCAGCAATGTCCCAACTGGATTTGTACCAGGAGTAAAAGTATGGATTGTCAGTGCCCTCTAGTGGTCAATGGTGTGTCAAATTATTTCCTGCTGTAATTACTTTAGCCTACAAAAATTATCTGAAGAAGACTGGCTGATTGAGAGTTTATAGCACAGAACACCAGTGACTTGTGTTTGTCTCATTCTTTTTTCTTTTTTTTTTGCTTACTCGGCCTTGGAACTCAACGTCATAAAGCAAAGGTGCAAAGTCTACTGGATCTTGTGATACACACTCAGAGAGACTGACAAGTGCTAGTCAACTATGCAGGAAAATAATTTCTATTTCCTTTTCAGTTGTAGTAGTTGGGGATAGTGGCATGAGAGGGCCACAGACTAGGATCAGTTATGTGTGCACCTGGGCAGTGAAACAATGGGGAATCTGGCGACTGCAGCCTGCCCTGCCACTGTCAGTGGAGATGGAAGAGCCAGGGACTATATTTTGCTTCATCCTTGCTTGGTGTGTGACCCAGCTGGGGCTCTGCCTACCTGGAGAGAGGTAGGCCTACTGTAACTTAACATAGCACAGAGATCTTTTTGTGAAATGTTGTCTCACTTTACCTATTTCTCTCTGCCTTTTTCTATGGCACAGGAAAGTATGGGGTTAAACTTACACTGGGCATTCAGGAGATGAATGGCATAATTATCCTATACCTGAATTTCAGGTATAATTTCATTGTGCAATAACCGGGTTTGTGGGTATGTAGCCTCGCGTAGCCAGGCTTACTCATCTGCGAAGAGAAAAGGTTAGGTGGGGATGTGGGGAACCAATGATGATGAAAAGAGAGAACAGACATGCACATCTCCAACCAGGCATGTGCACACATCAAAGGGGGCTTGAGCCCCTGCTCTTTTTGCGACCGTCAGGTCGCAGTTACTATCAAAACCTCGACCAGCTGTCAGTCAGTCTGTGAGTCAGTCTGTGAGTCAGTCTGTGAGTCTGTCACACGTCACGCGTCACACTTTTGCCCTGCTCATATCTCCGCAACCGTTGCCCCGATCCATGCCTGGACACTGCTCCTACAGATTTTGCCCTAAAATCACGCAAATCGGTACACAGTATGTCTACACTCATCTCATCAACATGGATCTGTCCCAAATAGCGCCACCATCAGGCCGATTTTTTCATACACATTTTTGGACACTGCTCCTACACATTTTGGCCTAAAATCACGCTACGACCTGACGGTCGCTTATCTCCCGATTAGGGAGTCTTACTTACTGGTGTTCAACCATGAACAAGATAGATAGATACAAGGACATTCATTCATTTAACCTGACCCTGTAGTCCGGTAGCCCCTCAGGTGGGGTAGGAAATGAGGTCTATCGTTTTAAAAACGATATTGTAGGCTACATATAGCCTATGTAACGCCCGGGATTAGGCGAGGAAGTCTATAGGGGAGCGTAGGGCCCGTTGTGCCGCGGGGCCAGTTGATATTCTTAATTTAAACCAATAAAATGTCATATAAAATGCTGCCAATCAGTTTTCTGACATCTTTGGACAGCCGCCCCTTCCTGTTCATGACGATTGCAACCGTGTGCCAAGTTTACTGTGAAAACTGGCACATCTTGTCCACGTATCTCTGTCTGTCTGTAGGTCACGCCTGACACTGTCACTGACACATCACTGTGACATCACAGGTGATATCACATGTGACATATGTAAAAGTCCATATATGTGTATTCCCCAGAATTCCTTTTATGCCCATATGAAGATCCCTGATGTCATCGATATACATCACTGGCCAGATGGCCAAGAAGACATGGCCCATATCTGTGTGGCTGATTCAGACAGGGATCTCCATGTATGGGCATAAAAGGGATGTACCATATCCATATGTGTATTTTTATTTTTTATTTTTTTATAGCAGCGTCAATGGTGACTCATAGTATTTTGCTCCTGTCAGTCAGCCATACGTCAGTCACGGGAGTGTCACATACGCCATCGTTGCTCTCAGCCAATCACAGAGAGACGTCCAGGAAGGGGGCGCCCGAGACGTAAACCTCAGCAACATGGCGACTCTACGAACAGTGTAACGGGCAGAACTCGGAGATAACAACAGCCCTTTTTAAACCACAAAAATAGACACCTTTCCGTCCGTTACGATGTGGTGGGGTTAGCCAGAGCCGCCCCAAGCGCACCTAGCCTGGGAAACGATGCTTGCAGAGGTGAGTTTGTGCGAGGGAAGAAATGGGAGCGCGCGGCGGAGCAGTTTGTTTTCCCCTGGCTGACAGCTAGCTACTAGCCCCCGTCTGGCTAGCGTTAGCGTCAGGTAAACACAAGTGGAGCCCCGGGGCGGGCGGCGCTCTGCGCTGCTGTTCAGCGGCACGCACACACTTCTCTGTCAGCGGAGGATTACACACACACCGCTAACTAATACGGTTGTCTTTTTTGGTGTGGATATCATCCTTTTTTCCTTCCGCAGCTTCAACACTTGCCTGCCGTGTGCTCGAATTAGCTCAACTCCCTTAAAGCAATGTCGATAGTAATAATATGCGCCTTATTATGATGAGTAGCGCTTGGAAAGGTTCTGGATCTATATCACAACACATTCAGGTGAGACCATACTGCCTACAGGCGGCTGCCTGGCTAGCTATGTGTCTGCTGAGGTAGGATAGGTACTGTAATATGTTGGAGAAATGGACAGGTGCACATCATGTAACACCATCAGACAGTGACAGTGTTATTAACTCTGAGTCTGAGACCGTACGGGTCCATTTGATTGCAGTACTGTCTTATTTGAGTGACACATGGATAAATTAACTGTGTGTGTGTGTGTGTGTGTGTGTGTGTGTGTGTGTGTGTGTGTGTGTGTGTGTGTGTGAGTGAGAGAGAGAGAGAGAGTGGAGACCCAAGTATGGATGTTGTTGGTCATCACCAGCATGTTGATGGTGAAGCTGCCTTTTGACACTGTGTTGTTTTGTTCATGAGTGCATACACTGTGTGCACAGTATCAGTTGGACTCATTAGGATACTACAAGTGTTCCATTTTATTTCTTGACATTCCTGGAGTTTGCAGTGTGGCTGGTTGACTCTGAGTCATCGGGCTAACATCAAAGCTGTGCCTATGCTGGCTTCTTTGGGGATGTTTACAGTACCACACAGTGGCCTTGAACAGAGACACCAAAGCAGATCAGTAGCATGCAGAAATTGTATTTTATCCTAAGATCTATATGCCACAGATGACGACACAGGCTTGAGAATGGTCAACAGGTAAACAAGTGGTATCGTGCCATTAATTAGTAGTTAGTGTTATTAGTCTGCTATCTCTCAACAACAAGACAGAGGTTCTGTTGCTGGTCAGGGCCCAGGGTTATGGGGTTCAGATTTGAGTTGCAGTTAACAATTTATGTTATGGTCAGCTGGTTGACCACGGGTTAGACTGTGATGTGTAATAATGAATGTATTCAACCTTACTCTAGAGTGAACTGTGATGTCATGGTGGGTTTGCTATGCTGACAGGATACCATTTCTCTACACACACTTCCCTCAGTCCCATAAGCCTGTCTTAATAGAAAGACCGTTCTAGTTCAATGCTGTTAGGCAAATAGGCTAACATGGTCCACCTCACCTGAGAGGCGAGTAACCTGGCTGCACCAGGCTACAACCTCTCCAGCAGTTTAAGTAAAGGTTTAGCTGCAGTAATGAAGCCTTGGCCCTTGGCTGCTCTCCTGCATTATACTTACTACCAACATACTTAATACGTCTGACTGGACAATATAGCTAGCTGCTGCCTAAGTGGCAACATCGCTCTCATATTTAGCTAATAGCCTGGGTGAATAACAGGGCTATATTGGACCACCCTGTGACATGTTTAGCCTCTTCAACAACTTTGGAGTGGTATCTTTAATTAATTGTTTCCGTGCTATTGAAGGAAGAGGCGAGGTCAGGAAAGACATGCCAGATCATATACTGCACGTGAGCCTCCAATGACTGAAGCTGCTGTGTGTGATTGATCACTGTTGTCATAATCAACACAGGAAAGCTGTCTGGAGGAAGCAAGTGGCATCTATCAGGCCTTCGTTCATTGTGTTTGTTTTAATGCCGATTACTTGAGAGACATTCAACAGGGAATTTGGTTGACCAATTGTAAACCAACACCAACTCTTGAAAGCAAACCTTTTCTGTGTAAGTTGAGAATGTTTGCAAGCAACAAGCAGGCTAACCTGGCAAACAGAAAACATCAGTTGCAGTATGGGCTATACATAATCCTGACTGGCAACTGTTGTTATTTGACAAACATGTCAACTAACAAACATCAACCATTTGAACAACATAAAGCATATTACCGTTGCAGCTATTCAAGTTTGGGGTCAGATCGTGGTAAGAAACATCATTAATCATTAAACGGTGGCTAGTCTGGCTAGTACCATTCTAAGAGTTCCTCCATGCTGAGGAAGAAATGATCTGACTGCATATGTATAACCTTTATATTTACCATCGATGATAATACTTATGCAATACATTATGATATTTGATAGCTTGTAAGAGTCTAGGGGCTCTATTATGATCCAGGTCTTATGCCTTATGCCTTAACTTCTTTGCCTTTTCTTTTTTACTATATAGACATATTTTTTTAATATTTCAAATAGCTGATCTGCAAGCTCACAACGTGCAGATGTAGATCAGCATTTGAAGTATTTAAAAATGTTTTTCAAAATAGTAAAAAAAAGGCAACGAAGTTAAGGCATAAGGCATAAGACCTGGTTCATAATAGAGCCCTAGGTGTCTCTGCTAGGCCTGATAGCTGTTGTTTTGGTAATGCCTATCTTGTTATGCTTCAGCTCGTCCTTGAGGCAGCAACAGTATGACTGTGATTTCTGACTTGTGCCTCCTGGCAGAACTACTATACCGTCCACTGACATGAGTGTTGTCCTTCTCCCCATGATATCATGTACATAAAGAATAACCATCACCACCTCCTAGAATATTGTCTGTAGGGCTGTCACAATTATTACATAATCGTCTAATCGTGATTATTTGACATTATCGCAATTATTTTGTGAATGTTGAAAAATGTCAGAAATAGTGGAAATAGCAGATCTACAAGCTCACAACGCGTCGCATCGTGACTCGTTGTGAGCTGGTAGATCGGCTATTTCCACTATCAAAGTAATTTTTTAAGTAGTAAGTTGTCAAATATGTCAGTAATTTCTTTGTATATTTAGGTTATGTGTCATATCTACCATGTACAACTTCAAAGCCTAATAGACAAACAGAAATGTAATTATCAACGACAAAAACACAATTAAATTGTTAATCGCCAATTATTTGAGTGACAATTAATCGTCATGTAAAATGTCATATCGTGACAGCCCTAATTGTCTGGTCTCCTATTTGCCTCATCGATTAATGATTGATCCAGAATTCCACGACAATGCTCAGCTTGTTGATTGGGCCATTGCAAAATAAGTTTGTCGGCCCAAAACAATCAAGTCTGGGGTGCTTTATGGTTTATGCATTCATGCATGCATAATTACACATTGTTATCTCGCTGCATTACAAGTGGGTGTTGCTATGCAGGCCAAATCTCATTAAGGTGTCTTAATCAAAGCTTCAGTGATATTAGGCTGGCACGCTGGGCTCGCATCAGGCTTGCCTGTCATCTCATTAATACACAGCTCCCTGCCAGTATCGGTCAGTGCGATAAGACCAGTGAAGAAGAGGAGAGGTCGACATCTTTTTCTAGAGATATGCCAGGTTAATTTCAGGGTCTGATGGGATGGGACTGGCTGTATTTACATTCCTTTATCGTCTGTTTGCAACCATCTTCTCTGTCCTATGGAAGGTAGGGTTGTGACTTACTGTAAAAATATACGTACCTGTCAAAAAGCAAAACGAGGGTACACCAGAAAACAGACTAGGGTTGGGCCATATTGACCAAATCAAATATTCATTGTATTTTTTACCAAATGGCCTACCTTGATGTCGATAATGTGGCTATATGACTATCGTTACTTTCAGAACTTATTTACATTCAATTAAAGTATTATTAGTTACATTGATATGATAACCTAAGAAAAAGTCGTTGTTCATTTTCACTCCGCCAGAACTGTCTAAAAACTAAAAATATATATTTTTAGAAAAATATCTATTCTCCTATCACAATAACAATATTTTATCCACACATAATAACACTGCTTTCCAATTATCTCCAAATCATAATGTTGCCTTTGTGTGGTGTATAGGGTAAGTCATTTCTACCCAGCCCAAGGCGTATTTATTCTTCTGCTATACCTGTTGCTCTACATTATGTTCATTTGGCTTGGAGTCGGCAAGCGTAGCTAGGGGCATACTGGGATGAGATGAGATTACACAGCACAGGTTTGGAAGTAGTGAGCAGCTAGATTTGTACAGGGTGGCCTGTATAGTAAGTTAGCCTTGCTAACCAACGGCTCCCGAGCTATGTGGTCCATAGGGCAGGAGGCTATCTCCCGTTTCTGTACCGTGAGGCGGCTTCCCTGGCCATGATGTACAAGTACACCCGATGGTCATGATGCTAGTATGTCGCATGGACTTAGCCCCAATCCAACCCTTGATGCTGAGTGCCAAGCAGCATTGGGTACAATTATTTTATAGTCTTATGTGCGACCCGGGCAAGGGAATTTCACCCCCAACCTCCCAATCTCAGGGCGGACAATGCCACTGAGCCGGTTTTGTGTCCTCCTGTATAGTAGGACATTTACAGTATGCCACCCGCTGATCAAAATTCTGCTTAAATTTTGACCTATTTTCACAACACTTTCCCAAACGGGCTAAAGAGTGAATGTGTCAGTTGACTTTTATAAACCACTAGGTCTTGCAGACAGTTGAGGAAGAACTCTGTGTTCTTAAGTTCCGACCAAGAAGGTTCTAGCATCCATTGGGCATTTCCCGTAAGGGGCCTAATACGCTTCCATATACTGTAGAGGTAACCTGTATCAAGGTCTGCTGTGCTGATTGACTGGTGAATTCTTGCTGAACTGGTGGCTATCATCAATCTGTCAGTTAGCGACTTAGCGTAAACGGTTTGGTGAAAGTGTGTAAATGGTTTATTCACCTTCAGGTTCAGATGGTCTTGTTGACTGGAACTTGGTTTGGCTCCTCCTATTTCATAGTCCACTTCCTCCCATGTGCTTCTGTGTTTATTTCTGGTAGTGCTGCTGCTGACAGAATCTGTCTTGAGAGTTGAGGCAGGCTGCAAGGCTATATATTTGAACATTTTAGCCAAAATGACTTATAGAGCAAAAGAAAATTAGAACATTAATAAAATGGAAATGATTTGTTTATTTATATAACGGGGGCCCATGCACAACACATAATTAGCAATTAGTCTAATTTGATGATGAAAACAATAATACAGGTTTACAAACAATACACCACCTATAAAACAACGACACTCAGTGATCACATGATTGGTTAGTCTCTCTTGAGTCATGTTTAAAAATAAAAGCCAAACCTTGTGCTCTCTGTGGATGGTTATTGAGTTGCATTTATTTGGCTCTGACTGAAAATGCTGATTGTCCGAAAAGCAGTGTTCCTAAATTTAGCAGAGCAGTCACCTCTGACCGATTGCCATGGTCTCCCTAGCATTTTTCAAGCAGAACACGCCACACAAGTGTTCGTGGTGGAAGATCATGTATTACTAGGGCTTCAAATAGGGCTGTCACAATTATTACATAATCGTCTAATCGCATTTATTTGACATAATCGAAATTATTTTGTGATAATCGTCATAATCGTTTACATGTTGAAAAATGTTTATATATGTTCAAACATTAGAAAAATAGTGGAAATAACAGATCTACAAGCTTGTAGATCGGCTATTTCCACTATCAATGTTATTTTTAAAGTGTAAAGTTGTCAAATATGTCCTTCATTTCTTTGTATATTTAGGCTATGTGTCAAATCTGCCATGTGCAACTTCAAAGCCTACAAGCCAAACAGAAATGTAATTGTCAACGACGAAAACACAATTAAATCGTAAATCGCGATTATTTGAGTGACAATTACTCGTCATGTAAAATGTCATGTTCGTGACAGCCCTAGCTTCAAATCAGTATAATTTACAAAAGTGATGGGTCACACTCAGAATGACAAGGCCAAGCTTTTTATTTCTTCTCCGCGTCTTTAAGATTAAGGACAAACGTTTCGGCTATATCCAGCCTTCGTCAGTGTCACACTGACTGATTCTGAGTGCGTTCCCATCACTTTTGTAAATGATATTGGTCTAAGAAGATATTGCAGAGTTAGAGCGCGGTAGTAACAAAAAGGTTTTCAAATCAATATCACAAGGCGTGCAAGGTGCTGTGAGCTTGTAGATCGTCTATTTTCACAATTTTTGCACGCTAGCATTAATTATAAGTAACTATAATACAGGACTTAAGCCTTAAATGCTTATTATATTCAGACTAGTTGATTATATTAACCTGCTTCTCGATTAATTGAGCAAGATTAATTTGGTTAGAGGTCCCACATTTTGGTTTCGATATATTTTCGGTTAATAAATTACATTGTATTTATTTACTTCAGACTGGCAGATAACTGGCTGAAGTGAACAGGCATATTGAATCAATGCAGAATGTTACTGGACTCACAAATAATATGTAGGAAATATAGGCCTATATTGGCAGCATGAATTAAAGCAATTTGTATTTGCTTAATGCTTATAAGAGGCAAAATAGTATTGCTGGCCAATGAGTTACATACTTAGTTAGGCTCAAATGTACAGTGCCTAACCCTGTAATAACAGCTCCTCTGGCTCTGAAGCAAACGTCAGTTAAAGTGAAAATGACGTAACTTGATTTGAACTAATCAGATTGAATTCAAATTGAGATTCAACAGCAGTGTAATGTGACAAAAGACAAGAATCCGTCTCCTAGCGAAGACCACAGCTATTTCCATAGTGTTTTGTCCTGGAAGATTGAGGATTAGTCTGCCTCTTGAAGTTGAGAGTATCACTCTGTGTAAATCCTGCAGCTCTGTCCTTTCACTTTCTCTTTGAGACTGCACAAAAAAAGAGGGCAAAAATAAATAAATAGTGTGATATGTCTGCTAAAAACAGATATTTGTTCATGTGCTGTAATACACGTGAACCCTGAGTGGTAATGTTGATAAGAATCTGATTACTAAAATGACATTTCTCAACTGTTGTTGGGTGTACAATGTAATCTATAGGCCTGATTATTCCATTCATTCAGTTTATATTTTGCAATATTGTGCACTGTGCAGACAGCCCTAATCAGTTCCCCTGTCACTCTCTCCCAGGCACTAAGCTAAGGAGCGCTTTAATGGGCTCATAGGGCTGCCTTAACCCCTCGTCCACTGGTAACGCTAGCTACGCTGCTCAGGGTCACAGGCTTTTCATGCAAAAATAGAAACATCCGTGGCCAGGGAGATCTGTAGGTGTGTGTAGGTGGGAATGTGTGTGTGTGTGTGTGTGTGTGTGTGTGTGTGTGTGTGTGTACATGCATGTCTGTTGACTCAAGACAAGAGTCAGGAAGGTGATAATTCTGTCCCCAAGGCAAGCCAAGCCACAGATTAAAATGTGTGACTCAGTTGAGTGAAGGTCATTCTGTTGATATGCACAGCATGTTTGAAGTCTTTTTAGTCCTCCATCTATTCATGCCTGCCTTTTTGCGTATTCATGGTTAAATTTGTCACCAATTTTGTGTGTGTGAGTGAGTGTTCTTCAGAGATCAGAGTGAATGAATAAGCCGACTGTGACAGGCCTGAGACTGACAGAAGTATGTGTGCGTGTGTGTGCCTGTGTGTGTGTGTGTGTGTGTGTGTGTGTGTGTGTGTGTGTGTGTGTGTGTGTGTGTGTGTGTGTGTGTGTGTGTGTGTGTGTGTGTGTGTGTGTGTGTGTGTGTGTGTGTGTGTGTGTGTGTGTGTGTGTGTGTGTGTGTGTGTTAAAGCTAGAGTAGATGAGCTGTTCTTTGGGGTGCTAGTAGGCTAACTGATTACTTACACTATGTGGACTGTCCGCAGTGTCTGGCATTAAGCTCAGTGATGTTGACCCTAATGCCAGAATACTAAAGTGTGGATGGTGCATAGTGCATAGTGTCTTAGTGTGTGTGGCTTTGTTTGTTCCACAGCTGTATTGATTCTTTTGTCCATGTGTAGGCTTAGTGCACACTTACTTTGTACACAGACTATATTGTGGCCATCACGCTAGGGATGGGACAATTGTGACAAAAGAAATTGCGATTTACGATATTATCACAATAATCAAAATCCATTATCCTGGGGTGGAAAATTTGCCAAAAAATAGCAGATCACAACGTGTCGCGTTGCGACGCGTTGTGAGCTTGTGTGTTTTTTCCCCACAATCGAACCCAGTTCGATTTGTGCGTCTTTTCGCATGCGGTAAAAACTCATCACTCCTATTATGACTCCTTTTCGAATCCGCAGCACGGATTCTGCACAGCATTGCACACCAAATCCAATGCGTTCTTTTAATCATGCAGCAAACGGAAAAAACGCAATGGTTGAAAATCGCGCCTGTGTGCAAAGCCCTTTATATTCCCATCCCTACATCACACTTATTACACTTAAGAGTAACACACACACCACACCAGTGTGTTCAACTCCATATGGGTTGCGTAAGGAGTTGTGTATGTATTGCCGTTGTGACTGGGTGTGGATCACTGGAGCAGATGGTCCATGTTTAAACCCTTTAAGCTGTAATGACTCAAGAGTGTCCGTCATCATCACTGCTCCTCCAGCTTCAACACGGAACAACACTCATTGACACACTAGCTGTGACTGCACTATGGATGTCACACATGTCTCACATTACCTAGGCTTTGAACTGCATTCAAATACTTTCTCTGGGATTAAATGATCTTGGGCTGACGACTACTATTGGAAATGTGTCCCTGCCCCTGAAGAAAGTGTAAACCCCACACATTTCATACAACTTAAGGCTAAAACAAATGAATTCAAAGGTTTTTCAGTTGGTAACTGACCTAGTACTTGTTAACATAACGGATCCTAAGTTCTTGCTTTAAGTATTAAAAAAAAAGAAACATAGCAGTTGGAAGTTAGTCTCAGTAGAGTCAGTCGACAGTAGCTCCTTTTTATAGTGATTATGGAAGGTCATGAGGCCTGGCTTTGGCAGTCTTTTATCGTGTGTGCGCGCGCGTGTGTGTTGTCATCTGAGCCAGCAGATAGCCCACAAGCCCAGGCCAGGTAGTAATAAATGTTGATGACTGTATGGTCTGCTGGTGGAGAGGACACTGTCAGTGGAGGGCTCATTTGTCTATGCTTACTCTCTGTGAAGGCAAGGTGAATTGTAAACATATTATTGGTGCTATTACAGGTCAAGGTGGAGCCTGATAAGAACTACATAAACAGTACACTTGAGTTTAGTTGTTTTGGGTTTATTTTTAGGTTTGTTGCTTTGATATGGCTTAGAGAGTCTCGTCTGTTGGGACAGGACATATTGTATACTGTATGCTTATACACCCCTAACTTTGTCAAGACGTGTGTGTATGCATGTGATGGCTTCTATATTGACTCAGGCTACAGCTGTGACCAACCATACAATTAAAATGGTTCTGTAGAAGTGTTCGTTAATATATGGCACATAAACATATTTCACATTATGTTTAGCCCTCTCCCTAGTTACAATAGGGGATACCAACCCTTAGCCCAGAACTACCCAAAGCTCCAGAGACCGTGGTTATCCCCCCAAAACACTGAGGTTCAAATCAATAGTGTGAAATGCAAGTGTGAAAAGCTTGAAGAACCTTCAGTAGGCCTGGAACCTTTATAGTGTTATGTGATTCCAAACCTTATTGAGACCCTTAAGGCTGTTTCAGACAGGGACGTTTGACCTGGGCGCTCTCACTTGGATCAGCTGGGGCCGCTGTTTTTTCCTTCTGCGCATAGCGTGGAAAAAAAGCTGACCACAATCCAGCTCTTGCCGCCCGCGGGCGCAAGCATGAAACGAGCACCCATGCATGCAAGAATTTCACGGGAACCTCTCCGCGTGTCCCAAATAATCGCCCGCCTCTTGTTGAAAATGAATTACTAAGGTGCGTCACTTGCTCCCCGTCTGAAACGGCCTTTAAGAGTAAGACTCATTGCTAAGTTCAGGAAACAGTGAATGCAGTTTATCTCCTGTTACAGTAGAAACCCATCTGTACCAAATAGTCAGAAACGATATAACCTTTTCTGTTCCATATACGGTACAAAGCTTTTCGGTTGAGTGTACTGTAGTCTCTTCCTATCCAGGCCCAAACCTACAACCATTGTCCCTGCAAGCTGTGGTTTGCCTAAGAGGCCCAGCCTGTTTGGATGCATTCTACAGCCCTGACAATGCATACTGCCATGGCCATGGTTCACATCTTCTGAGTCACTTTCAGCCTTACAACTGAGCACAGTGTGAAGTTATCCGTTTTGTGTCTTCTACCTGTGATCTATACTCTCTGGCAGCAGGGTTTAAGGCCATTTGTTAGCCTAGAAGATGCCGACATTGCTGGGCTATAAAGTCCATTTGAAAATATTTGTGTTTTAGATGTGGTTAAGGAAACCTAACTGCCAAAATAATCTAATTCTGATCTTGATCACTTCCACTTGTTTCCTCAGGTTCCTGCCTGGGGAAGCAAAATGTAGTCATGGGAGTTGAATGAAAAGGTTCAGCCCTTAAAGACAATAAAACATTATTGGATAATTTGGAAAGGAAAGAAGGAAGATTTCATGTCACACAATATCAACATGTAACTGAATAGTTAATATTGTTGTTTGATCTATAGATGTCATGACATCATATCATGTTTAATGGTGGGCCCCGGCCCAAACTATGAGGGTCAGAGCTTCTGCATTTGCACTTCCATTATTTCTGTTTTCATATTTATGTCCACCTGTCATTCCAGTGGTGCTCATCAGTAGCAGATAGGGGCGGCGGTGGCTCAGGAAGTAGAGTGGCCGCTTGGGAACCGGAAGGTTCCCAGTTTGATCCCAGGCTCCCCCAGAATGAATGTGTCCTTGGGCAAGACACTGAACCCCTAATTGCTCCCGATGAGCAGGTTGGTGCCATGTATGGTTTCCTCCGCCATCGGTGTGTGAATGGATGAATGTAATGCACATTGCACATCATTGTAACATGCCTTGGATAAAGGCGCTATATAAATGTAATGCACCATTTGCCATTTATGTTCTGAGCTGTGCTGTGAACTCAGGTGTACCCTTGACATTTAGCTGAAATGAAACCTATTATACCCACCTTATCAGATCCAGACAGTCATGTTTTATTTTTTCTGTCAGCAGCCCATGGTGTTTTTTTTTTGTATCCCTCTTATGACCATAAAAATCCATGTTCAGTACATTTTCCTGTTATTTGGCATCTTGTGCTTGTGTTGTTTGTCTCACAGACATGTTCCCAACAAGAGCACTGATGTCGCTGACTTATGATATGCATTCCATTATGATAAACATAACCAAATCTTTGACGGTAGTGCTCTCTATATTGTCTCAGAAAACAATAGTCTCCTTGTGTGTTACGACTTGTCCTCATGCTATACTTAGCAAGCAGCCAAGCACGCTTGGCAACATCTCCAAGTCCAACCCATTTGGCAGTTAGTCTAATGCATATCACTCTATTGTCAATGGCTACTTATGGCTTAAAGAAGTGTTTTTCAAACCTTTTCATTCCAAGGTCCATTATTTATTCTGCATTTGAGCCACGGACCACCATTTGAGATTTGGACTCTCAGACCCAAAACTTTGAATATTTTGTTGTTGTTGGATAATATTTTGTCCACAATTCCATGCTGTATTGATGTTGGTGAGGACTAGAGTCCAATTCGACCTACCCAAATGGACCCGCCAGAAATGTACCCAGAACCGAATGGACCCGCCTATTATTGAGAATATGAGATCCGATACCTGAACGGACCTACCATACCCTTACCCGAGGGATAAGTTAATATGTTAGACCCGAACCGCCTAATGTTAATAATAATGCTAAATAACTAGATAGCTAAGAAAATAGCCATGTTTTGTTTCCATAAACTTATTTGAATTAGGGAAGCAAATTATCAGAAATGCGTATTAAGACAAAGCGAATTTAGCCTGTTTCCATTTGCGGGTGTCATTCGAATTAGCGACGGTCGCAAGGGTTGACAGTGTGCTCATCCTGCAAGTTTCAGTGTCCTCTGGAAGGTGGCCGATCTGCAAGCTCACAGTGCGGCGCGGAGACGCGGATGCGAGCTGCTGTGAGCTTGTAGATTGGCCACTTTTGGCAAGCAACACTGTGTGATGAGGAGAAGGATTAGCCACGGATGGCTTGACTCCGGGAGGTGAAAATGGGAGGAATTTACACACGGTCCGTGTCACTCCGTGTGTAACAAACAACCGGTTTGTTTTGTGGGCTAACGTACCTTAAGCGGCAGGGGAAAGTGTTAAGTTGGCGGACGATATGGACCCAGAACGTCATAATCTATTCGCATTTATTGTCTGACCCGTTTCCATTCACAAATGCGCATTTAGTTTATTCGATAAAGCCTCAAAATCCACCTCCTCCAAGCGGATAAATGTTTTTGCGGATAATGAAAGTGTATTCGCATTTTGAAGTGTTTCCATAAAAAGATTTTGCGAATAATCCGTAAATGCGCATTATGAGGCTTTATGGAAACGCCACTTATGACTGGGTTATATTTTTTGCTCTCTGGCCACAGCTTTAGAAAAGCCATCTCCTCCTGCCCGATTCACCTGCTAGGGGCAGGTGGGCAACCCTTAGCGCCTGTGAACGTACTGTTACTGCATGTTCGTACAGAAGAAGACAAACCATTTCCTGTATGATCAATACAGAAATGGTCTGAAATCATGGATGTCAGCTGTGTGTGTGTGTGTGTGTGTGTGTGTGTGTGTGTGTGTGTGTGTGTGTGTGTGTGTGTGTGTGTGTGTGTGTGTGTGTGTGTGTGTGTGTGTGTGTGTGTGTGTGTGTGTGTGTGTGTGTGTGTGTGTGTGTGTGTCTGGTAGGATGGTTGTCACCTCATGATGAGACTTTAAATACAATGGAGCTGCATGCTATGCATGTCATGGCCCAGTTCTATCTGACACGCCTGCTCCTGCTGGAGTTACTGTAGTAGTTCCCCTTAGTGGAAAACTGCTGTGGCAGCAGCCAGCAGGCTCTTCCGTCTCTGAGAGATAATGTTGTTTCATTAGTGCTAGTTTGACAGGTTATGTAAACAAGTGCGACGAGCTTAGTAGCATACGGCACAACTGCCTGCGTCACATGTGTGAATCTGATTGCATGTAGATGGCATAGCCGACCCACATCGTCCGGCCCACAGATACAATGGGATGCATTTTAGCTGATATAGAGATGTGTCTGTCAATACTATTGGTATCGTCCACTCTGATATCGCTCAATGTGAACTGAGCCTCCCTCGGATTAATTGGGCAAACCATGCAGCAACCGGATGTTCAAACTACTTATTTTTTATATACAGTATATATATTTTTGGAGCCTTTATTGATAGTACACAGTAGAGAGAGAGAGAGAGAGAGACGGAGAGTGACACGCAGCAAAGTTAGCTTGGGAATTGAACCCGTGACTTGCTGCATTAGAGCCTATATATGTGGTATGCACCTTAACCTACAACATTGTTCTTGATAAGAGCAAGCTGCAGACTAGTAAGCAAAACCATAGCCCACTCACTACAGTTGATATATTTTCTATTAGAGCAACACATAATGTAAATGTATACCTTGAACTTGACCTATTTACTAATAGTCTAAGTTTACACTTTACTAGGTACTCCCATGCATTAATGCAAACAAACTACTCTGAACAGAGAGTGATGTGGTTGCAACTCTGTATATAAAGTCGGTTGCCAAGAGTTTCAGTTACAGTTACCAACATCAGAATGAGCAAGTGACTTGATCCAAGTGACTTTGAGCGTGGTATGCTTGTTGGTGCCAGAAGGCCTGCTTCCAACCTCTCAGAAAGAGTTACAGTACCCTCCTGTACAGCACTGGTTCTCAACTTAGGGTCCGGGGACCCCCGGGTGTCCATGGGGGGTTCAAAGGATAGTTATGAACGAAATTAAATAAATGGACCAGTACAGGACCATCCGTTCCATTTGTACACTCACAGAATTAAATTAACACCGTTTCAGTAATTCAGTTCAGTTTTACATTTTAGATTGGGCTCGAAAAGGGTAGAGGGACAAATCTGAGTTGAACCTGCCTGGTGGTAGGTCTGACTCTGTACCTAATAAAAATGATATGGAAAACGTGTATAGACATTATCAGTCACTCCGGCTGCCCAATTGATCACATTTTATTTTCAAATTAGATTTTGGTTTCCAATGATTATGGACATAAGATAATCAACATAAAATGATTATTGTGCCATGTTCCATTTCATAGTCATGTGCCTCCACGGAATTAACATACTGTACCGGTATTTCCAACTGGAAAAACCCATTGTCATATCGACATGATTTATGAGGTATAAACATTGTCCTTAATGATATATCTTTGGCAGGTTTACTTCATCCACCACCTGTGACATCAACACTTTGTTTTATCTTGTGGATCTTGGAATCCATATTTTACCAGAGTTAGTTTACTGTCATATTTAAATTTCAAGTGTTTTAAATGACCAGTTGCCCTTTCTTTAACAGCGATTAGGCCTGTTCTTCATTTTTCACGTTGCCATGAATGCATTTATGATTAAAACGGAGATATTTCGACATATTTCTGTACGGGAGGACATGGGAAGCGAGTGCATTGAATCAATGGAGGGTGAGTGATGTGCTCATATTTACACACTCTCATCAGGATCTTAGCAGCACTGTGTTCTGGATGTATTGGAGACTTTGAAGGCTCTTACTAGGGATCCCGATGAGAAGTGCGTTGTAGTAATCAAGCTTAGCCCTGTATAGTAAAAACAAATCAGTAAATCCTAGAGATGTAGTATGAGCGTGTTAACCATCATAGCATGGCAGAGGGTTAGAGACTGGCTGACAGCCGGACACTAGTCCAAAAGTTAAGTCTGGATCAGAATGATCTGGATTTGGAAATCCCATGGTTTGGTATTTAGAACCTTTGTAACCATTCTTACCTTTGTGCCGGTATTGTATGACAAAGCCAAATTGGCTTGGATCACTGGAATCCAGATTCTAGACACAAACTCTTCAAGATGACTAAATCCATATGACCAGATTTCTTATTTGGAAGAACACATTTTCAAAATTTGATCCAATCCGATTGCCGGAATCCAATCAGTTTACTTGTGAACAACCAGGGCCTGGGCCCAGAGTTTACTCAGTTTAGTTTCCTTTCCTGACAATAACAGGAAACCTGAGGATGTGGGACATACACTCACACACTCATTTGTATACGGTTGGGAGGACAGTATCTTCCCTTCTCTATAAACCTATAACCTTGACCCCTCACCCCAGCATCCGTATCCTAATCCTAAATGCAACCTAATGCTACTTTTTACAAAATGGCCTCACTTTCCAGGATTTTCCTTCTCTTTTTTTCTCATGATGACATCTGATCGTCACTAAAGTATAAGCTCGAAAGTACACACACACACACACACACACACACACACACACACACACACACACACACACACACACACACACACACACACACACACACACACACACACACACACACACACACCATAATTATAATACCACTGCATACAGTGCATGATTGTGTCTGTAATAAATAAATAAATAAAAATCCCCTGGTCAGGCTGTCAAAGTGTTGACCTGTAGATGTTATTCTGTTTTGTTCAGAGGAAGCCTGAGTGTACAGTATAATAAGCCTTTTGACCAGGCCATTCAATGCCATACAATGGTTGCCGCTCGTGATTTAGTTTTTCATCAGAGGAGAGTGAATCATTTTAAAGGCTAAAGTAATGTCTGCTTCATACTGTATACATGGATAGAGCTTGAGCTTGGTGTGAGACGAGCTTTGAACCATGATGGAATCACCAATACCTTGTGTACAGTACTTACCCCCTCGTCCACCATCCCAAAAACCCACCTGTCCTCTACATCTCTACATCAGTGGTTCTCAACCAGTGGTCCTTGAGGGGGTCCAGGTGGTCCCCAGCAAAATAATGGAGAGTTGGTAACCAAATAGACCTTTTATAGATCTTAAACTCTTGAGTGCGTAAAATGAAACTGTCCATTTGGTTTCATTTTACGCTCTCAAGGGTTAACTTATTGTTAAACACCTGCATTACTTAATTTACAAGAATTCTACACAATTAGAGAATGTAGAAGAATTGTTATTCTGATAAACATTTGTCTGTTATCTCTCCTATGGCACCAACATCAATACAGCATGGCATTGTGGACAAAATCGTATCTAACAGCAACAAAATAAGTCTTGGGTCTGAGAGGCTAAATCTCTTCAAATGGCTCAAATGCCGAATAAATAATGGACCTTGATTAGGGATGTTAACAATTAATCTAAAATTGATTAATTGCTGTTAAGAAATTATTTGATTAATTTAAATGATTATACTTACCGGTAATTGTTTTTGTATATTTATTTTAGTTGGTTTTGTTTTTGGCTAGTAAGGTATGGTGTGTGATTATTATCAAATGGGAGCTTAATCACCATAATCACAGTAATCCTATTCCATCATATTCAAAGGCTTTTGGAGAGAAATGAGACAGACTCCATAGAGCACTGTAGAGAGGAGGCGTGTGTGTGTTGTGTCCCAGCTGAACCTTGTTGACACTCATTAAAGTTATATACATCAAGGCAATTATGTTTCAGCACTCATTTTTGGTCTTGGACAAGAATTTTCCTTTTGGTCCTAAAAAAACTCAGCTTATTCTAATCGGTTAATCGATCGATAAGGTTATCAACTTTAAATTAATGAATTAATCGATAATTTGCATCCCTAACCAAATTGTCAAATATTAGAGGCAGAAATTGTGAAAATAGAACCGTGTTATACAATACAATAGAACTGTGTTATACAAAATGTAAAGCCTCAACTCTTAGTGATTGTCAGGTTGGGGGATCCCCCTGCAGTATTGGGCTGTGTTGGTTGAACTGAGTACTATTGCTGTGTTGATATGGCGGTGTGATACTTGTGTTGCATTGACTAGCATTGACTGTTATGTGCACTTTTTTGTTTGGCACTGTCTGTTAAAGGACAACTTTGTTTTTTTACAACAAGGGTTCATATTTTAGATTGTAATTAGAGAAAAGAAAAGGTGAGTGTTAAAATCTTTTCATTTGCTTCGTTCTATTGTTTTATCGCGTTTACCGTGATAAAATGTGGGGCATGCGTACGCATGGGGGCATGCGTACATGTGGCTAAATATGTCTTTTTAGACACAATAAGCCTGCAGTTTCTTTATTGCTATTTTCAGTAACACTTCTAGCCCCCATAAGTCACATCCAACCATGAAAGGTTGCGTTGTATCTTGGGAATGGGCTTATTCTGTGTAAAATGACATATTTAGTCACTTGTACGCATGCCCCCAACAACTGAAATAAGAATCTCTAAAACAATAGAAAGAAGTAAATGAAATAATTTTAACACTCATTTTTTATATTCTTTAATTACAATCTAAAATATGAACCCTTGTTGTAAAAAACGAAAGTTGTCCTTTAAGTTGTGCTTTGAGTGTAGCTTTTTTTTGTGTGTGTGACGTGTCACTTATGAGCGTTGAATGTTTCGTGGTCACTTTATGTTTATATTCTTCTTTTTTTGTACTTGCTCTTTGGACTACAGTACTCTTATTTTTTTCTACTTCTTTGTAACTTGTAACTTTAAACTGCTGTGCTGCCTCTGGGCAACTGAATTTCCCCCGTGGGATAATAAAGGTATCTATCTATCTATAATCAGTTGAGTATATGATTATGTTGGGGGTCGTGGCCTGAAAAGGTTGAGAACCACTGCTCTACATCATCACTCTGTCAGCAAAGTTACGGTAGTTAAAATGTGACTTCAGAGTTAACTCACGGATGTTGTTCTGTGTGTGTTTGTGTTGCAGGCCAGTCTGTCCATCTGGGGATGGGGGGGTCTTGGCGTGGTGCTGTTCCTGGTGACCTTTGGACCTTTTGCCATATTCTACCTGGCCTTCTATGTCTTCTGCTTCGTTGGCGGGTCAGTGCAAGGCATTTTTAGGTGGAGTGTGACCAGGTTTTAGTGCAATAAAAGAGTCTGACCAATTCAGTTGTCTGATATAAGACTTTAAATTTAAATGTATTTTCACATGCCTATAATTCTTTTTAACTCATACCCTGCCAAGCCCGAGGAACCCGAGAATTTTGGGATGTCCCTCCCTGCCACGCCCGAGGAACCCGAGAATGGCCGCCATTTTGATTTTTTTTTTTTTTTTTCATTTTTTTTTTTTTTTTTTTTTTGGACCCCAAAAACGTTAGTAGGCATGATAGCTATCGCGAAATTGCTTGTTTAACCCCCATACAACCCCCATACAACTCAGGTAGCAGACCTCCAAGCTCACAACAGTGTAAAACATAGTGGCTGCTATCTCATGAATGCCTGAACGGATTTCCATTCGGATTCTTTTGTTTGAAAGCTGTGAGCAATGTGGACACACGTGGTGCATTATCTAGGCATGGGTGTGCATGATCCGTGCACTATGAATTACATGGAAGTCTATGGAGACAGTTTGGCAGGATTGGAGTACGAAGGTATTGTTAAATGGCAGCAAATGAGTTAAAGGTTTTCTTTCTCCCAGAAGGAAAACAAATGCACTTCAATGCAACTAAATTATGGAATACACTTCCTCTGGAAATTAGAGGCAAACTCCAAAGAAAGCTTTAAACATCAACTAAAGACACACCTCTCTAGGGTAGCCTTCTCCCTGCATCTTTTAGGCGAGCCCTCTCTTAGCACCTTGAGCACTTTAAATAACATGTTTCCTGTCCAATGGTTACACGTTACTGAATGCTATTTCCAGGATTTATTTTATTTTTATAATTTCTTTTTTAATCAATTATTATTCATTCTTGGGGCAATAGGTTATTTTAGTAGAGACTTTGTGTTGGCATTATATTCAACCACATAATAAACATTACCTTACTGCTCCAGCCCATTGGGAGAAGCCTTAATAGTGACCTAGAAACGTAGAAAGTACCAGCTGAGTCAAAGGATGAAAGTTACATTGGAATCCAGTTACATAAGAATAGCTTGTAGCCAATTTGTAACTTAAAGGAGTAGTTCACCCCCAAAATGATTTTTTCTCTATCGATTACTCACCCCATGGAGACTTGAGCTCAATAATATTTATTTTAGTTTTTATCGCATTGACGCATTCCTAAGCCAATAATTTGATTATAATAAATGTACCCCCATTGATTCCAGATGGAGATCCAAATGTATTTGGGTCTCCATTCGGAATCAATTCTCACATGGCCCTCGTCTAGCGCCACCATGAGGCCGATTCTTGCAAAACACATTTTTGGACAATGCTCCTACAATGTTTGCCATAAAATCACGCAAATCGGTACACAGTATGTCTACACTCATCTCATCAACATGGATATGTCCCATTTAGCGCCACCTTCAGGCCAATTTTTTAAACACATTTTTGGACACTACTCCTATAGATTTGGCCCTAAAATCATGCTAATTGCTACACAGTATGTCTACACTCATGTCATCAACATGGATCTGTCCCATATAGCGCCACCATCAGGCCGATTTTTTCAAACACATTTTTGGACACTGCTCCTACACTTTTTGCCCTAAAATCACACAAATCGGTACACACTTGCTCTACACTGATGTCATCAACATGGATCTGTCCCATTTAGCGCCACCATCAGGCCGATTTTTTCAAACACATTTTTGGACACTGCTCCTACAGATTTTGCCCTAAAATCACGCAAATCGGTACACAGTATGTCTACACTCATCTCATCAACATGGATCAGTCCCATATAGCGCCACCTCCCATATAGCGCCACCATCAGGCCGATTTTTACAAACACATTTTTAGACACTTCTCCTACACTATTTGGCCTAAAATCACGCTGCGACCTGACGGTCGCTTATCTCCCGATTAGGGAGTCTTACTGGTCGATAGAAAAAAGTCATTTTGGGGGTGAACTACTCCTTTAAATAGTGGTTCACCCCCAACGGTGTGACATGACGGTGCCATTTATTTTATGCTTATTCATTTAGAACGGTGATGAAACTAATGGGTACCCTCTGGCCAATCAGAATGGAGTATTCTCTGTGGCCATGGTACAAACATCTGTGCTTCTATTCACTGTGCTTTTTAGGGGCTTTGCGGTCACTCTGCTTTATGGGAAGATCAACTCAGAGAAACATCTAGAGAAGTGCGAGCACTCCTACCTACCACCTACACAAATTGGCATTCTCAAGGTAAATACTGAAGTACACCAATAGACACATGTATATAGTAGTTCTTATTGCCATTTATCTACTGATTTATATTGACTTGCAAACATTTTGTTGACAATATCAAGTAATTGGATTGTTGAATGGTAAATGAAATTCTAGAGGCTAACTGTCGTAGTGACAGATAAACACACATACTGTAATATAACAACGGATCGTGACACATTGATCACCTTTGCCAAAGCAAACAAGTTCAGCAGTAGTGGTTTATCAAGTTTCCTGGAGGAGATATTGAAGGTTGTCATTGATTTGATAACTGTGCCTGTATGTCTCTGTCTCCCTCATCTCTCTCTGTCAGACTTTAGATGAAATGAAGTTGGAGTTGAAGGCCATAAAGATTGACAGGAGACTAACTGGCTCCAGCTTCATAGATGAACCCTTACAACAAGTATGGATCTCCTCCCCCCTCTCTCTCTCTCTTTCTCTCTCTCTCTCTTTCTCTCTCTCTCTCTTTCTTTCTCTCTCTTGTGTGAGTGCATGCAGGGCTGTTTTCTGTACATTTCATCAGTAGTCTTGTAGTTTGTGCAAATGTTACAGCTGCTTCCTTTGACAATAAAGAAACGTCAAATTAAGAAGTTGGACATGCACCTGAAACTGTAAACACTGTATAGCACTGAATACTCTCAGAATATAGTGTTAATCAGACACAACAGATCTTAAACCTTTTTAACAAAAATGTCGCTTCCCCTACCTTTTTTTAAAAGGAATCATAAAACAAAATAAGGAAATTGGAAACAAGAAAGCAATATTGACAAAATAGAACATGGCTTCAATTGTTAAAAAAGAATAAAAAACTTTCTTATAAAAGAATGTTTTAAGAGGGAATTTAAAATAAGTCATTTCAGATAGCTTGACTGCCCTGGCGGCAAAGGCTCTATCACTCTTTGTGGCTGAGACCTGGAAACGACCAGCAGGGCTCCTCCCTCGTGATCTTAGGGTACATGTTGGCTCATAGTCGGTTCCATACTGAAACCTCATGTTGAAACAGGGGAGGGGTCCAGTAATGCATAGGCTGGCAGGCAGAGAGAACTGCCGACGCAGCACTTTGTGGTGGTCACATGACAGTCACTAGTCCTCCTGACTACTCTCTCTCTGTATCTGTTTCTACACTCCAGAGAATGCGTTTAGCTCTATGTGTGCCATGCTCTTCAGCTCGGCTACGCATGACACGATGTAACCTCCATGTCACGCTCCCCGAGAGGCGATTGAAATCTAGCCGTGTCTGGCACATTCTTCCTCACTCCCTTCACGCTCACCCTCTTTCACTTTTCTCGATCTCTGACTTGCTCTCCCTTTCTCTGTCTCTGTCTCTCTCTCTCTCTGTCATTCTTTCTCTGCCCTCACTCTTTCCAGTCTCTCCCCTCTATCAGTGTGTGTGAGAGGTTATATTTAGTTTAGCATGTTCTCTATAGTATCTTGTGTTCTGATTACAGCTGCTGCAAATGGACATTAAACCAATCATTCCAATCTTTAGCACTGATTTAATAAATTGTGTGTGTGTGTGTGTGTGTGTGTGTGTGTGTGTGTGTGTGTGTGTGTGTGTGTGTGTGTGTGTGTGTGTGTGTGTGTGTGTGTGTGTGTGTGTGTGTGTGTGTGTGTGTGTGTGTGTGTGTGTGTGGTCAGTGTCTATATACATTGTACCTATTCCAATTAAAAGCATGTGGTACCCTTTTGTTTTAAATTGAATATTCTTTCAGTGAAGGCATGCAACCTTTCACTTTAAGTTCGGACAATTCCAGTACGACTTTTGAATAAGCTGTAATGCCTTGCCCCTCTCCTCTCCTCTTCCTCTCTTAAATGTTTCCTTTTCTGCCTCCCGCTTCTCTCTCCCTTAATCTGTCTTTCTTTGTCTTCCTCTATAATTGTCCCTCTTTCTGTCTCTCTGTGTGTGTTTGCGTGTGTGTTTAGGTGATCCAGTTTGGTCTGAGGGACTACATCCAGTATTGGTACTACACTTTGAGTGAAGATGAGTCTTTCCTGCTGGAGATCAGACAGACGGTACAGAATGCCCTCGTCCAGTTCTCCACAAGGTGCTTACACACACACACACACACACACACACACACACACACACACACACACACACACACACACACACACAGTATATTATTTGGCCTCATAGTTTCAGATTTATGTTTTTAAACATGTGCTATGGTCATATTAACACTTTCAGTGCCAGCTTTCAACACTAGAGGGCGCCCAATGGCCAGGGAAAACACCATAGAGATACGCTGGTATATGCACAAGCCGTGCACAGCCATGATGCGCCTGAACACTTTACTTTGTGCATGTACAGGAACAGGATGAAGTTAGCTTGAAGTTAGCTATTGGCTACCAAGCATTTTAGAAGCCCTATTTTCGGCGATTTAGCCATGATTAAACCTTGCACACCTCATGGATATGCATGGAACAGAGAAAATGAGCTCTAAAGATCCTGGATTGCATTGGAGTGGATGGTAAATATCGGCGGCGCGACACTCTCGCGGGCCGTGTAAACAGATGACGGCCGGCGGTGCGGCTCAAAAAAAAAAATATATATATACATATATATATACAAAAAGATTTTTTTTTTAAAAAGCCGAACTAGTTCGGGATAGGCACCCAGGACGTTAATACGGTCCAAATTATCCCGAACTAGTTCGGGATAGGCACTGTATGAGTTAAGTGTAGGTCATATTAAGTGCATATTTGTGTGTAGGTCCAAGGAGGTGGACTGGCAGCCTTACTTTACCACTCGTCTGGTTGATGACTTTGCCACTCACCTGCGTGTCTTCAGGAAGGGCCAGGACCGCCTTGGAGAGGACAAGCAGAGTATGAAAACACACACACACACACACACACACACACACACACACACACACACACACACGCACACACACACTAACACACACACTCACACTCAGAATATTTATCTAATATTTATTTATTTACATTTTTTCATGTGTTGTGTAGTTATTCGCTATTGAACACAGCATGTCTAGCCACACATGCTATGGAAACAACCCGAGTAGAGCTAGAGGCTTTCCCCAAAACAAAAATACAGGAAACGGGCACGGGGAGGGGATCTTGGGATTACGTGATCCCCTGATTATCTATCTGGGTGACGGAATCAGGGATCTCCATATATGGGTAACTGGTCCGATATATATTAACACATAGGATGCCATCATAGGGTTAATGGAACTCACCGGGGAGCGTGTGCACGCGACGTGCGTGCATACATCGGCTCGGGTGATGGTACCGCATCATAACGTTAATGTGCCGTGGTCTTGTATAATCCAATTCAATGTGTGACCGGTGACCGCGTCGCTCCATCGAGATATCATTGCGGGGCAGGCCCTGTTCACATAACATGGAGCTAGAATGAGCCTCTGTTTATCAGCGCTCTGCGCGTCATCAACGAGCGCCGCTGAGGCTTATGGGTAATGTAGTGTTTTTGCTAATCATTGTGGATGTTCCCTTCATTTAAATCCTTTTGGGGATGTTGATGTTGTCATCTGCCCATTTGTCGATTAGGTCAAAAGAAATGGGTTAAATAGAACTCATATTTTGGGACCATCGCTCCATTGTTTACAATGGTTTGTAATGCAGGCTGCCACCCTATGTGGTCATGTGACCCAAGATGGCCGCGGTCAGTGAAATAAGGTCAATTCTGTCCTGTGTGACCTCGCCCTCTGCACAACCTCACCCTTTAGGGCAAGTTCCCTTTTTTTTGCCCTTAGGCGTCGCGTCTTACTGGTGTATATTATGTAGGGATATACCGAAAGGAAGATTCTTGGCCGAAACCGAATATAGGAAACACTTGGCCGAAAACTGAATACCGAATAGCCGAATTCTTAATTACACATTCTTTTTTTTTTTTTTTTTTCCTTTTTTTGGTACCATTGCTGTCATGGCTGTGCCTCTGTTGTAGAGCATGATTATGGAAAAAAAAGGTCCATAATATAGAGTTATTTAAAACATATATTTATTTATTGTGTAGAATTATTTATTTACTATTGTGTAGTACATTTGTAATAAAAGACAATATGTCTCAAAATATTAACATGCCATACAGTTGAATTATTGCAGAGAAATGTCAATGTAAAAAATAAAATAAATTATTAAAAATAAATAAATAAATACAAATAAATAAAATATTGAATAGCCTATACATTATTTTCGGTAGTATTCAGTATTCGGTAATATTCGGTACTATTCGGTAATATTTATTTTTATATTTATTTTCGGGGACGGAATATCCAGTGCATCCCTAATATTATGCCATAACATAACATCCTCATTGCTAAGAACAAAGCTGAGTGAACGTTGGTGTGTTCTGTTGGTGGTGCCCAGGGGACGTGGAGGAGCTGGTGGATTCCTTCTTCGAGGCGGAGGTGGAGCTGGAGAGGAAGATTTGTCGAGACGTGGTGTGCACCTCGCATAAAGACGAGGAAGGTGAGCACATTCTCCGTCACTGTCTGTCTCGCCGTCCCTTTCACACCCTGGCACGACATGTAACGCTGAATTGTCGTGTCGTGTCGCTTGCAGAGGCAAGTGTTTAATGTTTGTGTGTTTTGTGTGCGTGTGTCAGGTTTCCTGAGAGACCTGTGTGAGGTGCTGTTATATCTGTTACTACCTCCTGGAGACTTCCACAATAAGAACATGAGATACTTCCTCAGGGTGAGTACAACTTAGGACACGCACGTTTGTACTGGTACACTTGTGAGGACGTCAACATTTCAGGGTGGCAATTTTACACATGCCATTTTCACAGTTTCTTTGCCGTTTGTAACCCTAAACCTAAAGCGTCAGTTATACTTAGTTGTGTGCCGGTGTACAAAACAAACAACACAGCAGCAAAACCAAACAAAACCAAACAAAAAACAGTGACCTCACTCCTCAGTTTTATGCACACTGCTATCAACCAATAGGTTTTCAGAACTGATGCTGGTTCTGTTAGCAAGAAACATGATTTTGCACATATGCTGATTTTATTTTGATTGTTGTAGTTGAAGGTGAATGATAGATGTCATTTGTTGTACTGAGAAGTTGTGTTTGAATGCGTGTGTGTGTGTGTGTGTGTGTGTAGGAAGTGTTGGCGCGTGGTGTGCTGCTTCCTTTGATCGACCAGCTGAGTGACCCAGACTACATAAACCAGTTTGTCATCTGGATGGTGAGACATGCAAATCCCATAGCTCTGCCTGCGTATATGTTTTTTAATTGTTCTTGATCAAACCACACGCAATGTGAAGTATCTGCAGGCAATGTACAGGCTTAACGGCTCATACTGTATACATTAGTCTTTTTAAATTGATTTAGGCTGTGCCCCATGCACGGTAAAATCCTAGGTGCTAATTTAACTCAGAGTGTAGGGTCTATTTTTAAATGTTTGCATGGCTTTTACAATTTTTCTGGTTATCGAAATGCTTTGAATAGTTATGTAGCACGTTTCTTCACAAGAGCTTGTGAAGAAGTGTGCTACAGAAGACACAGAACAGAAGTACGGATACAGGGCAAATGTTGGCCTCTGTTTCATGTTCTGAGAGCTTATGCAATTGGACTTCCATTCAATTTCAATGTAAATACTTTATTTAAATGAAAAAAAAAAAAAGAAAAGAAAAAAGATTCATGCTTCACTTAACAGTTTGCCAGCCAAAATAGAATGGTTGTTGGTAGATTAGCCGTGACATTTCTATTATTGTATTATGATCTGAGACATAATATTATGTTTATAAACATGAGCCCGCCACCCCTCCTTCTTGGAAGGCTCCGTTGTTTTTTTCTTTTTTTTTCAATCCCCTGGTCGTTTGCTCACCGTGATTATCTGGATCTCCATTGACATAAAGTGGAGGTTTTGGCCAAGGCATTGTCTCCCCGTGCGTTTCGCGTGCGCGATCCGTGCGCATATAATCCAAGCATATGGTCCAGGTATGACTGAACGGTCGATGTGAGCATTTTGGCTAGCTTAGCCCTTATCACTCCAGCTATGCTAATGTAATCGTCTAAACATTAAGCGGACGGGAGCAAAGAATGCTGAAGAAGGAAAGGAGCTGACGTCACTTCTGTTTCATGTCAGAGCAGCCATGAGCTATCGATGGACGAGCGGTGACTAGGGAAGGTTAGACGATCGCCGATTTTCTGATAAAAATCATTTATTTCGGTTTTAATGACCCAATACGGTACACCCTTGCTCAGAAGTCCGGTATAAAACGGTTTTAATATTAAGAGGCTCCCCGTGGCTTGGAAAGGGTTAATATAAAGAATGGGATGGAGCATAACATTATTTTAAAGGACCCCGGGAAGAAATTATAATACAATGAAAAATGAAGCTTAGGAACATCTCCAAAGAACCTATACTAGTAGTAGTAGTGGTGGTAGTGATTGATTGATTGATTGAATATTTCATTAGTCACAATGAGTAACAACACAAGTACAGTAGTTATATTTAAAATGCAGCACAGCACCGGTACAGTTAGACATCCTGCCCAACAGGAACATCCCAATAAAGCCTTTTACAGCCTTGTTTACGTTGGAAGTCCTTGGCACTCAATTTACAGACATGGCAATGGTAACAAAACAATATTTGCTGCATTTAATACAACATAAATAAAACACTATATGTTCAGCACAGGGGAAAAGGGGGGGGGGGTATCTCACTTATCGCCTGCCTTATGGGAGAAAGTGATGGCTACCTATACCTCTGGCTTCCTGAAAGGTGAATGTTCAGGGCAGCCTTGAAGGGGCCCAGCGAGTTACTTAATGGAAACAGTCAAGGAATTCCACACTTGTGGCAGTATTGTAGAAGGAGAATTTACCCATATTTGTGGTATGTGTTTGTATTATTATTAGTAGTAGTAGGTCAGAGAAGCTTATTGTTGGTATCAGCCAGTGTGCGGGAGTCTATCCCGTTTCACAATGCGCTAGACCCCTGGGAGATGGATTGCTGAGGTGGAGCGCAACACCTACCGTCAGCTCCCAGTATTTACCGCACGACTTACACGGCACCAAGTGCTATACGCTGAGTTGGCGGTGGTTATAAAGAAGCTATAACAGCATAAAAAGTGTGTGTGTGTTTGTTTGTATGTAGATCCGTGACTCCAGCTGTAACTATGAGGCCTTCATGAACATCCTGAAGCTGACGGACAAACCTACCGAGCTGGAGGCAGTCAAGGACAAGGTCCTGGAGGAGCTGGCGTATCTACGCTCCCTGGACACTGCTGGAGACGGTGGGTAGAACACTTTACAATACAATGCCACGCATTGTGTGCTTGTAGATCAGCTATTTTCAAATGGCTGAAATGTATATAGGGCTTAAGTAATTGTCTCCACCAGCCGAAGGCTGAGGGAGAGTATGTTTTCCCCTCCGTCCGTCCGTCCGTCCGTCCGTCCGTGCGTCCGTCCGTGCGTGCGTCCGTGCGTCCTCGCAGTTTGTGAACAGCTAATCTCAGTCACTGTTGGCCCGATCGCTGCCAAACGTTGGCCCGATCACCGTTGGCCCGATCGCTGAGCACACACACTCCCTGGATGCCAATCTAGAACCTCTGCCCCACATTTTTCAAATCAGCCTCATGGTGGCGCTATAACAGGCCGATTTGTGTGGCCTGGTTGTTACCAGCTAATCTCCGGCGCCGTTGGCCCGATCGCTGCCAAACTGAGCACACACACTCCCTGGATGCTAATTCAGAACCTCTGCCCCACATTTTTTAAATCAGCCTCATGGTGGCGCTATAACAGGCCGATTTGTGTGGCCTGGTGGAGACCTGTGCTCGGAAGAGCACTGCTTCTAGTTCATGTATGTTTTGTAATAATAATCCAAATCTAAAAAGTAACTAGTAACTAAAGTTTTAAAAGTACAATATTTGCCTCTGAGATGTAGTGGAGTACAGACAGTTCTCAAAGCGGAGAATACAACAATCGTCTGTGGTTTGACAACACTGTTTCCCAAGCACTGGGTTGGGACCCATTTGTGGGTCGCGAAAACATTTTTATGGGTCCCTTAATGTTTGTTTTCCTAAATTTAGTTTTGTATCATTTAAAAACATTCAAAAAACATTCTCCCCCAAAAAGAATAACATTTAATGATTTAATAACAAAAATGAAATGTTTTTTTCCTTCTAAATTCACGAATAAATAAAATAAAAGATCTAAGAAATTATCTTAGAAAACACTGGCCTATTTAAGAAGTAAGATAGAAAATAGCTGATCTACAAGCTCACAGCATGCATTGTCTCTGTCTATGCCTGTCTATTAAAGACAAGTCCCTAAATATTATAGGTTATTCCTATAACCAGTGGTGCTTTGGGATTTTTTTTCCCGGGCGGACGGTCATTTATTGACGTCACGTGCACGCGCGTGCACGTGCCGCTAGAGGCTATTTAGATAGAAAGGATGTCAGCAGATCTAATGGTGGGAAAACAATAGTTTTCTAGTCACATTTGCATTGTTAGGCTACTTAAGATTTTATGTTCTACTTTCTTTTAACTCATTTTGTGCCCGCGATTTTCGGTCGCAATGATGTCCAGAGTGCCTCACGCAGGCTCCATCCGCTTGCACTCTCTTATTTTGAAAGCCAGAAGTGCCACAGCGTGATCACTTCCGGTCTGACGTCATCGGGTCGTGCGCCGGAACCGATCATTGTTTACGTGGTGCCATGCTGGATTGCAATGGAGCGTTTATACATGTGTTATATAAGCGAGCATCTGCCTCCATCTTCGCTTCTAAAGTGTTGTTTTGAGATAATGGACATTAAAGATGAGATCGGCCGTCCACCTCAATGTTATGGGATGACTATTGTGTGCTCGTGGAGCCGTGATGATGACAAATCAGCGCGGATTTTCGTCTCCGGACATCCGGCCATTCTACTCGGTAATGTACTCAACGTTACAGTAATTTATTACTTTTTGCGCGACATCACGCATTCGGCACTGTAAGTACTCTAGTACTTATTGCGTGACATCACGCAAACGGCACTAGATGAGTTAATTAATTCATTTAGAAAATGAAAATACCGCAGTAGAAGTAAGCAATTTACCCCGAGTGAGAGGACATTATGCTCTGATAATGTCCTGTGTTAGGGGGTGATCGGACGAGGCGAAGCCGAGTCCGATAACCCCCTAACACAGGACATTATCAGAGCATAATGTCCGACCCCGAGTGGTAAATAGCTTTTCTACCACTTTTTCCCGTATACATGAAAGAAAACACATAGTTGTAACTTGCAAGGATCTTAAGTTACAATCATTATTGCCTATAAAACTTCCGCCATAACAGCAAATAGTGCCACAAACAACATCTTCTACTCACCACCAGATGGCGCCAACTCCATGCTGAGACAGATGTCTAGCTTACGCGACCGAGTATTTCCCGGTGAATCTGTGCGCAAAGGTGGGGGCCGATGGGCAAGGAGGGTTGCGAGCTTATGAGAAACAACTAAAATAAGACCTTAAAACCTGGCGAAAACAGTTGCGTGCATTAGCGCAAATGGAAAACATTCAATTAACTTCTGAAAAGCCTACACGGCCTTTAAACAGCGTGCATACGGTGCATTAGATGAGGATAAATGAAATCATTAAATGGAAATCATTAAATTAACTTCTGAAAAGGCTTCTTCTAAGCCTACACTATATAGCCTACTAAAAACGAGTGAATCTTGCCACACGTGAATAATTGTGGTTCAGTGGTTGTAAACAATAACACAGACAATATAAAATCCTTAGTCTAGTTGTGGGAAGAAAAGGATATCATCATCATCATGGCCCCAAATAACTTTTAAATATCTTGCAATTGGAGACGAGTCTCTTACTAAATCGGCAAGAGTGCCTCTCATTTTCAATACATAAAGGCTAAGCTATAGAACCTCTCCATCATCAGCAATAGTCAGTGGTGGTGCGTGTCCCCCAGACCCCCACACTCCCAAGCCCCCACCTTTGCGCACAGATTCACCGGGAAATACTCGGTCGCCTAGCTTACAGCTAAGCTAACGTCAGTTAAAAGCACCGTTCCGGCCGTAAATAGAGGCTGTTCGCTTCCAGAAAGGCATAGGTTCAGAGAAAAGGGGCTTTAAAGTTGGCGGATTGCATTGGATCCAAATAAATCGGCGACGATAGTACGCACGTTAGTAAACATAGGACAGCTGCGACCGTCATTTGTTGGTGGGGGGAAAGGTGTTCCGACTCCCTCCTGAAGTCCCCGGATGCGTTCATCGCGTATTGATCTCGGAAATGTGCCTCATTTGCATGTACATCCGGGCATTTCACACATTCCGGCTATTGTGGCCTCATTTACTACTGTTTTAAGCCAATCACAATCCAGTATTTGAACACGTGACTAGAAAAAGTGGTAGAATAGAGAAACAAAGTTTGCCTTGAACGAATCTCAAACACTAAATACCACAGTAATATGGAGCCATGTATGAGGACACTCACACATCGACACACATCACAGCTGGAAACCGGTGTTAAAGTAGGCTATATCAATATGAATAGAGGCTTGAGGACGCTCACACATTCACCACTAGAAACCTGTTATGCAATAGTAGCCACTGATTAAAGTAGGCTATTGCTTTACAGTTATCGCGGATTCGGGGGGGGGGGGGGGTATGCACGCGTTTACACGCTCGTGCACCGTTCGGTGCCGTCCGTGCGCGTGCATGTGGGGAAATATTTCCGGCCACACGGCGTCCGGTCCCGTCCGGCCCTCAAAGCACTACTGCCTATAACTATATCTGTAGGCTATATTATATTTATAATTTTCTTCATTATATCTAGATAGATCAGTATGAGTATGAGTAAAGCCTCTATCAGAGTCCAGGGTGAAGAGCTATTCACTTCACCGCATTGTAGTTTTCTAGCTATCACCTAGGCTTTGTTATGTATTTTTGGAGCTGTGTGGAACACAAGCTCCCTATACGTGGCCGTGTGTGTAGGTATGTGGGTATGTGGGTGGGTGGGTCTGTGGGTCTGTATGTAGCCTGTATGTAGTAACCCTGGGTGACCAGAGAGGTGCTGTTGAGTCTAGCCTGCCCTGAGCATCAACTGCAACACACACACACACACACACACACACACACACACACACACACACACACACACACACACACACACACACACACAGCTCCACTTCGAACAGAGGTTCGATTTTTAGGTGATAGCTACACAACTACACCGTGGTGAAGTGAATAGCTATTCACCCTGGACTCTGTTAGAGCCTTTAGTCACTGTTTTACCCAGTTAGAATCGTGCAAATTCACCCTACCGACCCAAAAAAGGTCAAAGATTTCGCGCCGCGCTATGCGCGGCGAACAATTTCACACCAAAAAAGTTGTCACCTTTTTCACCTTGGGGCTGTTTGCATGTCTGAGTACTGTAGAAAGTAAAAGCATTGAAAATTGGAAACACTCCAGTAACAGTACCTCAGAATTGTACTTAACTACAGTACTTGAGTAAATGTACGTAGTTACTTTACACCACTGGTACGCACACAACACAAAAGCACCAACATGTGTGCACATACAGGTGCACACACAAGCACTAACAGTACTACACATTAATTCAATAACAGACACACAATTGTATTAAGAAAAGCGAGCACTAATTCTAATTCATACAAGCAGAATAACACTTAATTCAAACACATACTGATGCACACAACACAACACAACACAGAACCTTACACCAATTCAAATACATGTACATACTATTTAAAATGACCCAAATTCAAACACATATAGACGCATGCATTAAAATGTACTCATCTGTCATCATCCCCTGCTGTCATCTAACTCTGTTTTTGGATTTGACAAATACAAAGTGAAATGCAATAAGAGAAGTATGTCTGAATACCCATAACGCTTCTTATTTACAGTGGGGTCCACAAAAAGAGATGTACAATTTTCAGCCTGGCTTCCCTATTTTGGAATTTTTATTCAAAAATAGCAGAGCATGCAGATAGACTATTTTCGCCAGGTGACAACTGTGTACAATGAAATGTAAAATACAGCATAAGTGGTACAAACTTAAAGAACACCTGAGCAAACTACGTTGTTGACTTTTCTCTTGTTTCTCCCAGATATCAATGTGATTAAGAACCAGATTAACAGTCTGCTGTTTGTAAAGAAGTTGTGTGAGATGAGAATCCAGAGACTGCAGTCTGGCAAGGTGAGAATCTACCGCACATCTCCCATTTCTCCCTTAGAGTCGCACTGGAGCGGAATTATATTTCTGTCTGAACTATTTTGTCACAACAAAGTTCACAAATCTATCAGTACTGTCAATTTAGCCTTATCTAATATCAGTATTGGTTCCAGTATTAACATATGACTAAGTGTGAACTGTGTTGTTAACCATTTTCAGATCATGATTATCACAAATAAATAGAGACAAAGAGACAGACGCTTTAAAAAACCTTTTCTATTTGTAATTGCTGACCCTTACGCTCACGGAAGACGTACACACCGTTTTCAGCATACGTCCTTCAGTGTGTAGGTACATGTGGTGTCTAGATCATGCACCATCTTTTCTCTTCTTTGGGTTTACTGACTCCTGCCTTGACTCTGGTACTGTCTGCTGTGTGTTCTTTTGGATTACTGACTCCTGCTTTGACTCTGGTACCATGCCTAACTATTTTTATCCTCATGTTTTATTTGTTCTTGACACTTATTCTTACTTGTTTCTGTGTGTCACTCTTAACTGCTGTTGCTACCATGACACCTGAGTTTCCCATGGGGATCAATAAAGGTCTATTGACTATCGTATCTTAATGTAGATCATGAATATTATACTGCTTCTTCGGACCAGAAGTAGCAGCTAAGCATAGATCATCATAGAGATCATTTTACAATTGGGGATTCCTATCCTGGTCAGGAAACAAACCAAAGAAGTGTGAATGAATTTCAGGGAGAGATGAACCAGATGAGAGGGGGGGGAGAGATACACAGGCAAAGAGGAAACTGGGTGCATTCTGCTAAATTTGCCTGAATCTGAACCAGAAATGAATTGCCTACATAATTTGTGCAGTTCCAGTAGGAGGAAACCCTCCCCCCCATAAAAAAGAGTAATGCGTGCGTCCCTACTCAAAGTGAAAGAGTAATGTGTCTACTCAAAGTGAAAGAGTGGTGTGTGTGCCTCAAAGTAAAAGGGTGATGCATCAAAGTGACATGACATGCACAGTAAGAAAGTATAAGATGATGACACAGTGTATCCAGCAGCTACCCTCTCTCTACCCAGAGAGGAGATACCTAGTATTACCTACCACCAGACCTCTCTAGCAGGTTGTCTTTTCACTTTGGGAGAGACAACTCCTCACACAGACAATTAGGGTGGAAAAATGCATGCTCTCACCATAATAAAATGAACTGAACCTGTACAAACAATGTATGAATCAGTCTTTATTATAGCCCTTAAACAAAACTTTTGTAGTTATCAGAGCTAGCCTACCATCTTGTGCAAAACACTGCATTTGGCTTCTGTCTATTAAACCTGGCTTCTTTTGTCATGGTGTTATGTAGGAGGTAGATACCTTGAAGCTGGCAGCAAGCTTTGGCAAGCTGTGCATCATCCCGCTGGAACACATCCTGGTCCACAACATTGCCCTGCAGTTCTTCATGGGTAACTACTACTACACATCACACTGCTGCTTAACGTCACCCTAGTGTCTCAATTTGCATTTTATGCATTGAGCTGCTGCTTGTAGCCACTTATGAATACAACTGCAAAATGAGCTTTTGGCCTGGACTGCTGGCTTAGCGGTCCGTGCATTTTGGCTCTAACCTGTACTATAAACTATTAAAAAAAAGGCAGAAAAGCCCCCAAGAATATCTTTAAGAAAAGGGGGTGGGGGGAAGAGCTTTCATTTCTTACATACTCTTGCATTTAATGCAGTGAATATTAACTCATTCTGTGCCTATCCCGAACATGTTCGGCTTTATTTCAATCCAATACAATTTTTTTTTTATTAATTGACTTACCCTGAGCTGCTTGTAGAGTCGTGGGTGGTCCTGGCTCGTCCTACGCTAGCCAGCTAGCCATTTTACATGGTCCGACGATATATTCCATTAAAAATGGTTTAAAATACATTTTTGAGCCCCCCAATGTTCACCAAATGTTCAGCGCCGCTTCCGGAACGTAGTCCAGTGTGCCTATCCGGAACATGTTCGGCTTTTTTAATGAAATTAATAAAATGATCCGAGGCCTTCTGAAGCCTGAGCCTAAATTTAAAATCCAGTGGTCCAAATCCTGCGGAAGCCATGCCGGCCGTTAGCCGCGAACGTAGCCGCGAATCGCCGCCGAATCCAATGAAAAACCACATCTTTGGAGGCCCATATCTCTGGATTGTGTTTTTAGGGATGTGGCGCGAGGTTTATTTACGGCAAAATCGCCGAAAAATGATCTTTAAAATGACAAAATGGGAATAGCTATTCTGTTAGCATTATCATCCGGGACCTTTCCATGACGTGCACGAACGTGAGCACGCGCGTCACTGCAATGTGAGCCCCCGGATGCTAATGCAGTCCCCTATGGGAGAAAGTCTGGCATTCTTTGGTGCCCTCTAGGGGCTGGCACTGGAAGCGTTAAGAAATGCAAGTTCACATCAATTGTGCACAGAAAAATGTCAAGGGGTCAGGTTGTGGAGCATTGGTCGGGTTGACTCGGGTGGCATTGATTGATTGAAGAATTATTTAGAAGGTTGCATAGGAAAAAATACAGTTTCATGGCGGTAAAAATCACTGGTACAAGGTCCACTAAAAGGACATCCTAGTAAGCTTTTCGGCTTATTTACACAGGAACCACTGTGGCAGAGAGAGTTACTGTAGGGGATTGAGTAGCGCAACCGAATGAAAGTGACATAAATTCTGTGTGTGTCTGGCCTTTTCAGACTTCATGCAAGCTGCAGGGGCCCAGGCGGAGCTGTTTTTCTGGCTGACGGTAGAAGGCTACCGGGTGACAGCCCAGCAACAGCTGGAGGTGATGCAGGGCTGGCAGAAAGACGGCAAGAAGCAGCCCAGCACAACTAAGGGCCTATTGAAGGCTGCCGCACTGGGAGTCTATGAACAGTACCTATCTGACAAGGTAGTCTATAAACAGTACACCTCTGACAAGGTGCTCTATCTTTAGTACCTCTATGACAATGTACTCTATCAATAGTACCTCTCTGACAAGATGGTCTATCAATAATATCTCTCTGACAAGATGGTCTAACAATAATATGTCTATGGCACACAGATAGTGAACTATACCTCGCTAACAAGGTCTATCAACAGTATATCAAACCTGAGAAATGAAACGATAACATGATTGAGATTGAAATTAAAGTCAGGACTCTAAATCGTGTCCTCCTCCCCAGGCATCTCCCAGGGTGCAGGTGGACGAAGCATCAGTGGTCAAACTGGGAGAGAAGCTGCAGAAAGAGGACCCTACGCCGGACATATTTGACGACATCCAGAGAAAGGTGGGCTGGCTTGTCTGCAGGGTGAAAGTCTGTCTGTGATACAGTATGTTCATGTTGTACTGTAAATCATGCATTTCTTTTTCTAATTATACTAATATGTTTGACATGCCTACTTCCCTGCTTTTCGCGAGATCCTGTCTTTCATAGGGCTGCACAAAACGTTACATTAACCCATTCACTCACACATTCACATACTGACGGTACACGCAACACACCAACCTGCTCATCAGGAGCAGTTAAGTGCCTTGCTCAAGGACACTTCAACACAAAGCCAGGTGGAGCCAGGGATTGAACTGGTAATCATCAGGAACCTTCTGATTCCATAATGCCCACTCTACCTCCTGGGCCAGTGCCACCCTGCTATATATATAGAAATATAGAGATAGATAGATAGATACTGTATATATATAGAGAGAGAAATAGATAGTCAGCCATAAGTATTTGTGCACATACGTTGTTTGACATTATGCTGTGTGTGCACTCCCTCCTCCAGGTGTATGACATGATGCTTAGAGACGAGCGATATTACCCGTCCTTCAAGCAGAGTCCTCTTTATGTCCGCATGCTAGCTGAGTTGGACATGCTGAAAGAGCCCAGCTACAGGGGATCAGATGACGGAGAAGGAGGTTTGTTTGTGTGTGTGTGTGTGTGTGTGTGTGTGTGTGTGTGTGTGTGTGTGTGTGTGTGTGTGTGTGTGTGTGTGTGTGTGTGTGTGTGTGTGTGTGTGTGTGTGTGTGTGTGTGTGTGTGAGAAAGAGAGATTGTGCTCATATTCTATATTGCTTTCTGAGGATGTAAATGAGGAAAATCCTATAAAGTAGGGACCAGCAAAAATATTTACTGGTGTAGTCATTAATAGTCAAAAGGTCCTCAACACTATACATGCCTGTGTTTGTTTTACTATTTTTGGCTCAAAATTCCCCCAGTTTACCTACTGTGTCCATCTAGGTAACTTCAGCCATTCAGTAGTCGGCTCAGCTGCTTTTACTTTAACTTGCTAAAGCTGTTAATCTCTTTTACTCCACAGAATCTTTCAACGGCTCTCCAACAGGAAGTATAAGCCTTGTAAGTTAGATTCACCTCATGGTTCAGAGCTGGTAGAAAAAAACAAGGATGTACAGAGATAGCATGTCTGGTAGTGAGATCATAAACTTGTTTTACACTTTTCCAAGCACAGTTGTTACACAAAAATAAAGTACTAAAAAAACATAATCAGATATGAATGACTATGTGGTACACTTTTGTTTGATGTTTTGTTGCGTCTTGTGGTTTCAGTCTCTAGATGACCTCAACTCCTGCCATGATGAAACTATGCAGCTACACGCCTTCATCTCTGACACGGGTACACACACGCACACATACACGCACGTGCACAGCACAGACGAGACAATTCAGCTCACTAATATGATAACTGCAATGCTGTAAGCCGAGTGTTTATTTTTTAAGTAATTTACTCAGTACCAAACCTCAAGCATTTGTGAAGCTAGATCTTAAGCTACGGTTTAACCACCTGTACCCCATCATTCCTATTCTGGCCTTGTCTTAATAGGAGAACCTTGCACGAAAATAACAGATGTATAAGCTCACAACATCACATTGCTATGCATTGTGAGATTGTTGATTGGAGTTGAGTTGAGGCATTGAGTTTTGGTGTCGAGGGATGTGATAGAGCCCTGATGGACCCCGGTCCAACGAAATCAATAGGGTTCAAGTGGTTAAAGTGAAACATTTTGTTCTCTTTGGACAGGCCTAAAGCTAGTGATTTATTTTTTTACAGCCAAGAACAAACCTAAAATGGTATCTGATACCTATAGCCTGTTTTTATAGACTTGACCGCCATAGTCTTGTCCTTGGCTTGTGTCAAAGACTGTGGAATAATGCATTCAGTTTTAGTGCCCTAAAACCTTACAGCTCTACAATGCATTATTGAGAAATCAGCATATTTTAGTTGGTTGGTGTCTTCATCAGGATACCGTTTATATTGAAAAGTGGATGTCAGCTATGGCTGCCGACAGCACTTCCCTAAACAAACAAAGAGAGATGCAAGGTTTTTGGCCTGTCTGTGTGTGTGGATAGATGTCTTTGACTTAGAGCTTGAGAGTTGTGGAAAAGTGCAGGGCTGCACAATATTGCCAAAATAAAATATTGCAAACATTATAGAATTTCTGAGAAGATGAAAAGTCTGCACAGCAGCACCATAATACTAGCCTCTCGTATATGGGAGTTTTGAGTGGGGCCAGACCCAAATCCGCCAAGGGCAAAACATTTTTGCAGCTGACATAATCTTTTGATATGTATAACATGCAAGTTAATCTTTGGGTTTCGTTTTTATTTGTCATATATCGTGCAGCCCTTGTAGAGTCGAGCATTTTAGGAATTGGTTGTCCCCTACTAGCCCCCCTCCTTGTGTTTCATGCTTGTGCTTATATCTTCACCTCCTCAACTCCATTCAGCTGCATGCATCTTTTCTGTTACTAATCGATTCCACTGTTCTAGCACGCTTTTATTTCTTCACTTTCATTCCATTACCTTTACCATTTTTTTGTCTTCCTTTATTCCTTCCTTCCTTTCTTTCCCCTTTCTTGCTCTCTCCCCGTTATCGCTGTCCAATTCGCCTTCCTTTTGTCATCCACACCCTTTTCCATATTCTGTTCATTGCTTCCCGTCCCTCTCTCATCTCCTCTCTGCACCTGTCTGTGTGTGGTCCTGTTGCCTTTTCTGTCCCTCTTTTCCTGCCCTATACATCCTCCGTCTCTGCTGCACCACCTCCACCCACCTCATCCTCCTCTCCACCCTGGCCTGTGGTTGTATTGCTGGGGCGGGGTAGCTGACACTTATTTCCCCGGCTTTGGGGGTGCTGCAGGGGTGTGCAACGACCACGGCAAGACATACGCGTTGTACGCCATCACCGTGTTCCGACGCAACCAGGACGGCAGTGAGGATTGCTGGAAGACGTACCGCCGCTACTCCGACTTTCATGACTTTCACATGAGAATCACTGAACAGGTAGTGGTACTGTATGTTCACAGGTGTTGCACCATTTTGTTTTTATGTATGAAAGACTGCATGAGTGTGAAGTAGCCTTGATCAACTGATGGCAAATAACGATTATTTTAGTAATTGCTGAAACAATTATTGTTTTACTTATAACTTATAACTACGCAGCTAGTTTAAGACACTGTCAGTCGATTTGTCTGTCCCAATGGAATTGCTTGATCAAATAAATGTAACTTTTTATTTTCTACTGTGGAACAAAGGCAAGCTTCCGCATGAATTTGTAAATGGAACATTGGCTGTGTCGTTTATTAGTTTGAGAGCCTGACGTCCATCTTAAAGCTGCCTGGGAAGAAGACGTTTAACAACATGGACAGAGAGTTCCTGGAAAAGAGGAAAAAAGACCTCAATGCCTACCTACAGGTAGGGGTGTGTGTGCGTGTGCGTGCGTGTGCGCACGCTGTTTTCCAGTACCTTGTATAATTGTAATGTTTGTGCATAACATTTTCTTTGTGTGTTGCATGTGATGTAGTTGCTGCTAAACCCAGAGATGGTGAAGGCCTGTCCTACCCTGGTCCCCCATGTCTATGACTTCCTGGAGAACAAGGCCTACAGCAAGGGCAAGGGAGACTTTGCACGCAAGGTTAGACCTTAAAAAGTTACAAAAGTCATTCACCATTTTATCGACTTCTATAGTTAAAATAAAGGTAAAATCCCCTGCAGTACACCCACACACCTCAGACACGGTATAGTAGAATAGTGTAGTAGTACATGTGATCTTGTGATCACTTTTGATCTATTTGGATCTCTACCAACTGTAGATAATGATCAATATGATTAACAAACTAATTAACTATTTAACTAAACATTAGACAATATAAAATAGTATAATATTAGCATGGTAAAATGAGTGTTTAACAATATATACCTTTTTTATTTCCTTTTAAAGAATTCTTTCAGCAGAAATCAATGCTACATGGTAAGGCACCAGCACATCTGCTAGAATGTAGTTTTTCCTAAACCAGAATGAATACTTTTATGTGGTCTGATGATGGACCACTTACTGTACACCAGCACTTCAGAGCAAAACTCACACATGATTTACTAGTTCAGTGGTTCTCAACATTTTCAGGCCACGACCACCCCCCAAAATAATCGTATTTGAACTGAGGACCCCCCACCCTGACAAGCACTTGGAATTGTAGGAATTGAGGCATTACATTTAGTTTGACTCTGTTCCACAGATAAATATTGTGAAAATAGCTGATGTACAAGCTCACAACGTCCTGTGTTGCAAGGCGCTGTGAGCTTGTACTGTATATCAGCCATTTTCAAAATGTTTGCCTCTTTCTTATATTATTTGCCAATTTGGCCAATGTTTGACCTATTGTCCTTTTATAGAATCGGTATTTCATTAGGTATTCAAAATGTAAATGGCTTAACTGTCATCTGGAGAAAAAAAAACAGAAAACAACCCACAGGTTGAGAACCACTGTACTACAGTAGTTGACTTAAACAGTGATATTTAGGTTGGAGCCTTGTATTAGACAGAATTTGTCGAACATGTCTCCCTCAGATGGACACCTTTGTGAACCCTCTACGGAGCTCCATGCGGAACGTGTCCAACGCCGTGAAGTCCTTTCCAGACAGCCTGGCCGAGGGCATGACTAAAGTCTCTGACAACATGGGCCGGATGTCAGAGAGGCTGGGCCAGGACATCAAACAGTCCATCTTCAAGGTACCACCATCACAACAGTTATTCTCAACCTTTTTGTGTTTCAGGACCCACTGGTTTGATAAGCATTAGGCCTCAGGGTACGATTTCCATCTCTAGGACCCCAGTCTACACTGTGAAATCCTGCAGTGTTCATTCAACTCTGAGAGTGTACAATTAACACCGTACACTCTCCAAGTTACAGACCTTGTAAGGGTCCATTTGGTTCCTAGCAATCATTTAGCTCCTTATTCTGGGTACAGAAAGAGGTCTAGATGGTTCATCATGATATAGAACAAAGGGGTCCCAGGATCGAGGTTCTGTGTTCAGTCAGTTTATTTTCTGGGGGTCATTCAGTGCTTTCAGTGGCGTTAATGATGCTTCCTTTTTTACGTTTTTTAGTCAGTTTTTGTAGACTACATGATCCGTTAGACTACTCCAGTCTGAATCAAGTCCTTTATGTGACTTGTTTCAAGATGTGTCTTCTGTGTTACAGACTTGCTAGGTTTGATTGAATTTTATAGTGACACAGGCTCTGGGCAAGATGTGCTGAGTTGCATGACCTGTGTTGAGTTCAGAGTATAGTGTGAACAAAACAATTGGCATTGTCAAAATGTCAGCACCATCAGCAAGTGCCAGTCTCTCCAGTTAACGTGCTTCGAAAAAACTCTCCTGAGTTTTGATTTTTACTTCGTTTTTCACTGACCAGCGTTAAGTGGAAGGCCACCTTGATGATTTGATGAAAGATTTCCCTTTGATGCATCACTTAAAGAGTGCTGTCTTTTCCCAAGTGATGAGACCTCAGTATTACTTGTCATGATTTCAGTTTTCTGGTTGTTTGACTTGTGTAAAGTTTTTTTCATTGATTGATTTATATTGTTATTGACAAAAACGCACGGTTGCATTTTTTGTGTTTGATGCACAGATACTAGGACCACACCTGGCTCATGTGTCTGGCTACCTACAGCATTTTGTTTTCAGTTGCTCAACTTCACTTCTAAGTAGAGTCCATGTGAATAGTAGTACTGTTGTTTCCGCTGTATCACTCCATCTCCAGAAACCATAGTCTCCATCCCAACATAAGCAAACTTGTCATGTTCATCTCTTGTCGCCAACTTGATAGCTGATCTCACTCAAGTGAGGAATAACTGTAGTTTAAAAGATGCGTATCCTCTGTGACCCCAAATCAACACACCAGCCACAGTGCAATAATCACCCAGCCAATAGTGCAGGATCTACAGTATATTTCCAAATAGTAGCCTGGGCGTTTAATTCGCAAAATCGATTTTACTTTTCTGTCTGCTTCTGGTGGATGACAGATGTAAACATCATGGGTCAATTGTACTATAGAAATACTTTTTAAAATTTTTCATGCATACATTATTTGTTATGGCCATTTCTTCATTCATTCAGTCGTTGTGGTGGACCATGGACAGTTATGCAAGAATGAATTATCTTTTCTTGCTCATTTTAGCTTGTGCAAGTCCACAGCCACAGTGTCATACCTGGATACCAATGGTAGGCTCACAGCAAGTTGGGTACGGACAATAGTGGAACTTTTTTATTTTTTATTTCCAGCACTCATTAGTCTGAGCCCTGAAAGCATAACCAAACTGCATGTAAAGCATAATTAAAGCTCTATTCTGAAACCATTTGTTTTACGAGGTACAAAATAATGTAATTATTACTTATTGCTCTGGTGATTTTAATCCTGCCAAGTCCGTTGTTTTTATCTGACTGCAACTGAATTAGCTGTTTATTTTGGGGGACTAAGGCCCTTTGTGAATAGTAATTTAAGCAGATAATTTCTTTTTGGCACACAGTTTGGCACACAGTTTTTTTTTTTTTACACACAGTGTAAAAATAGAGCCTGTAGTGGAGACATCCCAGTATACAGGCCAGCATGGACCCCATTAGAAGGAACAAACTCAAAGCTCAAAATGCTGACTCCTTAAATTGTTAGCTGATGGCGATGTATTGAGCCCGATTTATACATGTGACTGTGACGTGATGTGGGTTTGTAGATCAGCTCTTTCTGGTTGCTCAAACATTACTGCATATTCCCACACATTGTTTCTTTATATCAAAGAGGTATGTACAGTGTGTACAGTTGAACATACATTTATCTAAGGAATTTTACTCCCTGCACCAGAGATATTTTGAGAGCATGTTAAGCTCTCCTTGCTCAAAAGAGGTTGTGCATTATTGGCACCACCCTCACGATTCAATTTGATTACAATTCACCAGGCAACGATTCGATCCAATTAGATTCTGCGATGCATCACACTTTTCTATATTATTGCACAATTTGGCCATTTTTGTATCAGTCAATTCAAGCAGTCAGATATACTGAACAACATGTTTTATTTAGAATTATAATATATTTTATTATATATTGTATCATAATTTTATTATTATTATTACATTTAGGCTTTGATTATCGATTATGTCATGTTGCTGCATTGAATTGAATTGCGATGCATTGCTGAAACAATTATTTTTGACACCACTATTGCTCAAACATTACTGCTGTGTAATTCTATCAGCTCTAGGATTTCCCCTTCTCTCTTGAAAAAGCAGAACATCTGCTGTGATAACCTCTCTTTGGCACTTGGTTCAGCCAATTTTGTAGGACCAGTTAATTGGAATTAGAAATGTCTTAATGGAGTGCACCCCTGCTGCAATCAACATGGTAAACAAAGCTACACGCAGTGAACTTAACAGGGGACCCAATGGCATATTGCTATGCATATCATAACCAACACATCTTCATATAAAACAAACGCATCACGGAGGCCCTTATGGATTGATTACTATTATTAAGTGAACATTTGGCAAAAATAGCAGATCACAAGCTTAATACATCATCACGACTCCTTGTGAGCATGTAGATTTGCTATTTTCAGCCAAGAGGTTTGGTGTAGAGGGAAAAAGGAGTGGGGTAAAAGGATAGACCCCTGGACTGGTCAACGAAGTATACTATATACTGTAGGGTGTTGCAGCCCCAGCCTATGAAAATCAATGGGCAACATGAAAGTATGCGACTCCTCTCTCTGGAACTGCCAAAGAACTAGTCTGGGTGCCAGGCTGCCAGCCCTACTCATCTACACCCCCCATGCAGTGTGTAACACCAGGCTACCAAAAAAACACCAGCAAGCAGCATGTCGGCCATGAAATGTTTATGATTTTTTTAAATATAGCAAAAGATAATCTAAACTTATTAAAGGAGATATAGTCAACTTTGTCATTGTAGGGCCGACACTTTTTTTACATCCTAGTCTATAGACTAGAATGTAAACAAAGGGTCGGTCTGACAATGGCCAAAATGATTATTTTATCATTATTTTACACTTTTTGTGGTCATTTTTGAATAGAAACACATATATGAAGCTTATTTTTTTATAAAATATTTTCAAAACATTATTTTTATTTTAGCATCCGTTTTTCAAGAAAAAGTTGACTATAGCTCCTTTAACTTACCTAAGCCCAAAATAATACGAAAACTTAACTCCTAGCCACCAAAACAGGAGAAAAATGGAACCAAAGTAAATGGTACCCACCCTTACCATTAACTGTTGCTGACCGTTGAATAGGGAGCAGGGAGGAAACACCTCTATGGAGCTGCAGGGTGAACCGTTAGCCTGGAATCAATCACCTCCTGGACACCACTTAGCCTCTCAATCACTCGCTCACTCCATCAGCTCACAAACCTGCAACACATCACACTCAACAGGAGGTTTAAGTGGTTATGTGGCGATTAGAATAAACACCGGCATCAAGCCTTATCAGCCTCCATCTAAACCTCTCACCATCCACTGTATTCCCTCTCTTTTCCCAGCCGCCTCCACTCCTATCCAAGTCAGACATTGACCCAGAACACTGTCGAGTCTCTGCTCACCTCGATGACATGGTGAGTCTCTGCAATGTTTATATTTGTATTGACCCGTTTAGACCTGAGGCCGATTCTATAAAACGCCTTCTAAATCCTGACCTGAGGTTTTCTGAAAAACTTGCGTTCAAATAAATGATCTCACCCTATCCTTCATCCATCCCTCTTTCCAGGTGGATGATAACATCCCTCTTCGGGTGATGTTGCTGCTGATGGACGAGGTGTTTGACCTGAAGGAGAAGAACCAATGGCTACGGAGAAACATAAAGAATTTGCTGCAGCAGCTCATCAGGGCCACCTATGGGGACACCATCAACAGGTCAGAGAAAGAGACACACACACACACACACACACACACACACACACACACACACACACACACACACACACACACACACACACACACACACACACAGCAGAAACGCACATCCAATACTTATTGACCTAGCCCCCAGAACTGCGGTTGAACAGTGAAGCTGCTGTCACCTGGTGGTCAACCCAGAACTGCGGTTGAACAGTGAAACTGCCGTCACCTGGTGGTCAAATCTGAGATTGCAACACTTCCGCTACTGCACATGTACCGTTTGAAACCTTAGGCCGGCTACAGACCTAAAGGCACAAAAACGAGTGCGTGTCGTGTGGGGGAGGCGGGGGGCAGGCACAGCGCAATGCATTCCGGATGGGAGTCGAGTCGAGTCGAGTGCGTGTCGTGTGGTGTTGTGTGGTTGCGTCCAACTTGCTCACGACTCGCACTAGACTTCAAACCACTCGACTTCCATCCGCAATGCATTGTGCTGTCTCTGCCCCCCGCCTCCCCCACACAACTCTCACTCAACTTGTGCGTTCCAGTCTGAGCGCAGCCTTAGAGGACCTGCTCGGTGCTCAGGTCTTCCGCATTTGAGTACCAACTTTTGGTGCTCACATCAAGGAAAATGTAGAAGTAAATTTTCATTGGAATTAATAGCTGGGGGCGGGACCACTCTATAGATATACAGATTCATAAAAAAAAATGAATATTGTGTAAAAGTTTTCATTTTCTTCTGTAATAAAATGAATGCATAACATATATAATAGATTCATTGTGGATTCATTGGAAATATTCAAAATCTTTTTTAGTTTTAATTTAGATTTTTATGGCTCATAAAAATCTAAAATCCATATCTCAAAATAATAGAATATTCCACAAGACCACTCAAAAGAAGGATTTATAATGCTGAAATGTCAAACTTCTGAAAGGTTATGTTAACACATCTGGTGCCAACCCCGAGTTTCCCGAGTTTGAATAGGTACCACCCCTGTGCCAACCCTGGGGTTTAAAAAAAAAAAAGAAATTGACCTCCAGAAATGTACTGTATTAGGCATGATCAAAATTGCATGTTTAACCCCCATACCAACCCATTCTTTCTAACTTGGCAGCCATGTTTGTTTACATCTGAAGAAAACATAATGGCTCATAAATCATGAATGCCTGAACGGATTTCCAAGCGGATTATTTTGTTTGAAAGCTGTGAACAGTGTGCACACAAAACATAATGGCTCATAAATCATGAATGCCTGAACGGATTTCCAAGCGGATTTTTTTGTTTGAAAGCTGTGAACAGTGTGCACACACGTGGTGCATCATCTAGGCATGGGCGTGCACGATCCTTGCACTATAAATTACATGGAAGTCTATGGAGACCATGGCATCGCGGGACATTGGAGAGAAAAAATCACTGCAACTTAAGTGTTAATTATATTACAGAAGAAAATGAACTTTTTCACAATATTTATATTTTTGAGATGGATCTGTAAATCTATGGTATCGAGACACACAGTTGGAGAACACTAGAGTTGTAGTGCTGAGACCTGTGCCTATGTTTAACTTAGGTAGGTAGGTAGGTACTGTAGGTAGGTACTTTATTGATTCCAGAGGGGAAATTCAAGTGTTACAGCAGCTCATAAATAAAAACACATCATAATAAATAAATAAATCATCTAAAAAAGTGCATCCAAGCACGTTAAACCTACAATATTAATAAATAACTGACTAACCAAACATGACTTAAAAAAAAGGTTTGATAGCTTGTATCCCACATTCCCCATCCTAATCCGACTGATCAAGCCAACCAGATGAGGAGTTGTACAGTTGTTGTCTTATTGCTGTGGGCAGAAAGGATCTCCTATAGCGTTCATTTTGGCAACGTGGGTGTAACAGTCTGTTGCTAAAAGAGCTTTTCTGCCCTGTCACAGTGTCATGTAGGGGGTGAGAGGGATTGTCCATGATGGCCAGGAGTTTAGTCCTCATCCTGTTATTTGCCACCACCTCCTCAGTTTCCAAGGTGGTACTGAGGACAGAAACGGCTCTCTTGATAAGCCTATTCAGCCTGTTGCTATTGCCCTCCTTGATACTCGGATGAACTTAATCAAGGAACAAGGAGCACTGATGCTGTTTTACTTCGAAGTCTTGTTTCAACATCACATGTTTGTGCAGACCAAGTTCAAGGGCAGCTCAGTGGCAGTTAAATGGATGGAACGTCTTTTTTTCAAAATTGTCAGGGTTTCAAATCACACACAATTAGCGAACTAGCCTCCACATGCAACCTCACTCTGAATTTTCTCTGCCTGCAGAAAAATCGTGGACCATGTAGACTATATGACCTCACCAGAGCAGGTGGCAGACTACGTCAAGAAGTTCAGGTAACTCCTCTCCTGTGCTTTTAACTGTGTGACTGTTCTAAGGTGCTTTGTCCACTAACTAATTACATGGTCCCCACCCTTTGTTCAGGGATTCATACTGGCCCAATGGGATACTGGCTGAGACTCCACCTCGACGAGACAAGAACATCCGCATGAGGACACAAGTAGCCGCCAAGACCAGCCTGCTAGGGATAATGCCAGGTGACTGAAAATACACACTCTAGGTTAAATTTGTCTAGAACAGCGTTCCAAGCCAGCACCCTCGGTTGGAGGGAAAATAGAACATGATGCCATGCTATGTCCATGGATTCAGCTACGTCCCTTGCAAAGTTTTACTTGCAGCATGAACCATTTTATCAGTCCCTGCCTCACAGAAAGATCTAAGAACCTTTCTTTTTGCAGGAGAATGCTCTTATTAATCTACCTCAACACGCATACCTCTATTCACGCATCGCAATAGTTATACATTGCAATGTTCATTGCGACCATAGGTCGCAAGTTTACTATGAAAACCGGCACATCTTGTCCGCGTATCTCTGTCTGTAGGTCACGCTTGACACTGTGGTTCCCTGACACAACACTGTGACATCACCTGGCTGTGACCTATGTAAAAGTCCATATATGGGTATTCCCCAGTATCCCTTTTATGCCCATATACTGTATGAAGATCCCTGATGTCATCGATACATCACTGGCCAGATGGCCAAGACATGGCCCATATATGTGTGGCTGGTTCAGATGGGGATCTTCATGTATGGGCATAAAAGGGATTGTATGTCGTGATGTCATGGGAACCACTCTAACAAAATCCCTTTTATGCCCATATATGGAGATCACTGGTGTCATCAATATTAAGCCCAAATCTAACTTCATACGGGAATGCCCATATATGGAGGAAGACAGCCCATATCTGTGTGGCTGGTTCAGATAGGGATCGCCATGTATGGGCATAAAAGGGATGTACTATATACAGTACATGTATCTCCATATATGGGTACCAGGGGTCTCCAGGTCCGATATATATCACTGGCCAGATAAAGGGCGAGGTCGCATGTCGCCCTGAGGCGTTTTACTAGTAGCCCCTATTTGCAAATACATTTATGAAGCATCTGCGTCTGTAGAAACATTCTTGGTGTGATCACCCCTTAAGACAGCTAGTACTGTATGACAGGAATGTCCTGTGACTGGGGTGCTCTAGAGCATGGAATCACTCCCTCTCCTCCCTCCCCTAGATGAGCTGAAGCACATCATCGGTGCAGACACGACGAGGAAGGGCATCCTACGCGTGTTCGACATGTTCCAGCACCAGCCCATGAACCGGCGGCTGGTCTACGTGTTCCTGGAGGGCTTCTTGGAGACCATGTTCCCGCAGTACAAGTTCCCAGAGCTCTTCGTCAAGCTGCACTCCCGTTCGTCACGCACACACAAATACAGCCAGAAAGTCAAATCGTCCTCCCTCAAGAGGTGACAGGAGAGGTGAGGGTCGTGGCAGGAGCAGCAGTGTGGTGCGAGGTGACCGGCAAGAACGTGGGGCACGTGTTGGGATGTGCACGCATGCACACACAGACAGACACAGTTGAGTGAAGATTCAGAGTTGAGGTGTGTGTGCGTGCGAATACGCAAATTCCGCTCCTCCACTTCCCTTTTCCAACATCCCACTCCCAACTTTCCAATGTTTTCTTCCCGATGTGAAGAAAATTGAGTGGGGGGGAGCAGGTCGACTCTAGACCACGCTTCCCTTCTGTATTTCACTGTCAGAAACACAACGTGCACATGCTGTTCCTCGAATTTGCACCACAGAGACTGAAATGTTGCAGTCTTTTTGTTTTAGTCAATGTATTTTATATATTTTTTCTTCTTGTTTCTTTCCAGTTTTTGGAATTTTAGTCTGCATTTAGCTTTAGCTGGGCCAGACAATGCTGCTTTCCCCTGGTCTAGCAAGCACACCAGATACTGTATTGTTTTTAACCTGCAGGAGTCACTAGAGGAGACCTACACCTTGCCTTACCCTCCAGTTTCTGAATAATATAGGCTGACTTGACAAAGTCTATCATCCCAATGAACAGACCGTTCAGTCATAATTGATTTCAAACTCACAGTATACTCTCTGTAATAATTGGTGTAGACTAGTTTGCAAAGTCATTTTAACCAAGTATGTCAGTAGTACTACATCAGAATGTCCCAGGTTTTAAAATGTGGCATATTGGAACAGATATAGGTCTGTAGGTTTATTGTCAAAATCCCGCCAGTTATGAGGACTTTGTTTTTAAATGAAATCAATACAATATAAAAAAGAGGACACGCCCCCTTTAATGCTACTGTTCTAACTCCTGCCAACCAAAGCTCCTGCTCTTCCGTACGTGTACCTATGTGATGTGAAGATACTGACAATATTACTGTATATCGCGCACCATGTGAACAAAGGAAACCAGAATGCCAGTGTGAGCTAGTAAACCAGCCTTAATACTACCCGTACAGACCAAGAGAGGCACGCTAGTGGTAGCTCGACTTTAACACTCGACTGAACATTACAAAGATATAGAGATATGGAGCTGTATCCCTAGTTCATCACTTTTATTCAGTCTTTAATTTTGTGCAATATTTATTTTCCAGTGCATGTGTTTCAATAACTGTATACTGAAAAAGTAAACCATACTGTTTTGAGAAATGAAATTATAGAAAGAAATAAGAAAAGAGAAAAATCTCCCCAGAAATGTCTTTTTATCCCAACAACATACATTCCGTTGTTGTAAAAGTACTTTATTTTACAGACTTGTTTTATAAGTCTGAGTTTGTTTCCCCCAATCCCCCCCCTCCCCTCAACTTACTCCTTGTGATTCTGTGGTTTATGGCACGGCTGTTCTAAGTCCTAGCCTGATGACTAGTTGGTTAACCTCAGAACATAAGACTCTGGCGTCTCTCGACGATCCACTAGAGGGGTTTATGCATACGAGCCTGTTCTGTTGACTGTGAACAGAACTCACCTTTGATGTTATGGAAATATCAGGAGGAACTGCCCCCTCCCCTCCTGTGCGTTGGGATCAAAGGAGAGCTGTGCCCTGTGACCCAAAACTATCACTGCTGAAGAGCACTTACCGTAGCGACTGTGGGAGACGCACTCCCATTGGCAGAATGGAGTCCCATTCTGCTGCAGTCATTGGATGGAACTCCATCGCCTGCCGTGATTTGCTCGCATTGAGCAGCCCTGGAGGACTCCTGATTGGCCGAGTGTGAGGACATGGACTGGAACCCCCCTTTACTGCTAAAGGGAGGTGAATATTTGTCCCCATACCAGAGGAGGTGAATTCACCTTTTAAAGGTTGTGATTTTAGACATAACGTTTCATTTGTCTCTTACATACCTGCATACCGGCCAGCAGAGAATATCACCAGTCAGCCGTCGGCTGGAATGGGAAGCTAGTGGTGTTGGTGTCTTGCTGTCAACAAGCATTCCAAAGAGGGTAACTCTAAAAAAGGAATGTGTAGGTTGGCTCTACAGGGGGTACATAAAATACATTTCACATACTAAAGAAATAACAGAACTATTTTTCTGCCTCTGCTGTGGATTGAAAGCATACTGTACTGTTACTGTACGCGTGCCAATGAGAGTCCACCGACGCACCGAGTGAAAATGGTGCCATACTGCTTTCCTAGCCGTGATGGTAAAGAGAGCGGTTGGTACCATTAAGCTGCTTTACAGGGTGGTTTTGTGTTCTTTCCAAATAACCAGTTTGGAATTAGGAGCAAGACCCTCATAGCGCTAGCATCCTGTTCTGGCCGACAGCTGACAATGGAGCCAATATTATCTGCAGGTACATGTACTACAGGTTAGTAAGAGCGACAGTATATGTAAGTCTAAAATTGCGTAACTTACCCTTAGTATCCAATCACCTCTTCTCACAGAAAGGCTTGTCTGTTTTGTTTTTTATTTCTAGTATATGAATCTATGATAATGAAATGTGTGCATATCTGTGTACAGTATGTGTCAATAGTGTGCCTAAATGTACTGTCAACTCTATTTTCATATTTTTCTTTATCTAAAAAAAAAACTCAATCAGAATGTCATGGTCATTTTACGCGACTGAAAAGGATTTTAGGGTGTTTTTGCATCATGCTTATCAAACTCTTCCTTTGGAACAGCTCAGATCAGTATAACACTAATAAAACAGTAACTGAGACTAACTGATCCACTGTGTATGTTATCCTCATTGTGTTTGCTCTATTTCACCTCTGTCTGAAGTTGAACATGCACAAGCTGTTTAAGATGAGCAAGACCTTTATTCATTCAAGAGTGAAGCACAGAAACAGCTGGGTGTCAAGAGTCAGTAAAAAGGAAATTTGATGTAGGTGACTATTTTTAAATTCCTTTCGCACTCATTTAAAAAATGACCAGCTATTTTTCAGTCCCTCTTGATCATTGCTTAATAGTAGTGGTAATCAGGAAACAAGTTTGTTTGGACTAGCTGTGTGACTACTATTGAAATTATAACCTTCTGTCCCTCAGGAAGATTTTTAGACCAGTGAGTCACTGGGGTTTTCAATATTTTAGCTGGATAATAAGACAAAAGGTAGAGTCCTGTTTCTATTACAGTTCCAAAAACATTCAAACATCTAGACAAGCAACAACAAAACATAGACAAATATGCTATTAAAGATCTTTTTTCTTTTGTAATGTTGTTTGTTGTTCGTCTAATAAGGAAAAATACTATTATGGTTCATGCAGCTATAGTAGCTCAATGAGTTACGATACTGAGCTAACGAGTTTACAGTTTACAGTTTAGGCATTTAGCAGACGCTTTTAATCCAAAGCGATTTACAATAAGCAGATACAAAACATCACAAGATAATATGTCAGTACATCAACAGCAATATAACAAGTGCAAATGGATATCTATCTAGAAAAAAAAACACAATAAAATCAAAGTTCTAAAAAAAAACTAAAAACAAATGCTAACTATCTTCATGTATGGTCATTGATTTTCTGTAGTGCTAAGGGTTTAGGTGGAGTCTGAAGAGGTGGGTCTTCAGTCCACGGCGAAAGCTAGCGAGTGAGTCCGTTGTTCTAAGTGCGACAGGGAGTTTATTCCACAACTTGGGGGCCAGGAGGGCAAACTGTCTCGGACGAGTGGATTTTTGCCCTGGAGTTTTTAGCGAGGGTTCTGTCAGCCTCCCTGTGTTGGCTGATCTAAGTGAACGGGTGGGGGTGTAGGCGTTGATCAGGTCTTGGAGGTATGGAGGAGCCATACCTTTGGCTGCTTTGAAGGTCAGCATCAGTGTTTTGTATTCAGTGCGGGCCGCAACCGGGAGCCAGTGGAGGCTGCGGAGAAGGGGAGAGACATGTGAGAACTTAGGCTGGTTGAAGACCAGTCGTGCCGCGGCGTTTTGGATCAGTTGGAGAGGTTTAAGTGCACATGCCGGGAGACCAGTGAGGAGAGAGTCAAGTTTTGATATGACAGATGTCTGAATGAGGAGCTGGGCTGCCTCCTGGGTGAGGAAGGGTCTGATTTTACGGATGTTGTAGAGTGTGAACCTACAGGATCGGGTGACTGATGCAATGTGTGCCTTGAATGATAGCTGGCTGTCCAGGACCACACCAAGGTTTCTAGCAGTAGGAACTGAAGTCACCAATGCATTATCTATGGAAATAGTGAGATCTTGCATGGGGCAAGACTTAGCTGGGAAGAAGAGTAGCTCCGTCTTGTCCGGGTTCAGCTTGAGGTGGTGGGCTGACATCCACTGTGAGATGTCGGCCAAACATGCTGCAATGCGTTCTTCCACCTGGGTTGCAGAAGGGGGGAAGGACAAAAACAGTTGAGTGTCATCAGCATAGCAGTGATAGGATAAGATTGTGAGCAGGGATTACAGCACCAAGGGATTTGGTGTACAGGGAGAAAAGCAGAGGGCCAAGTACGGATCCCTGGGGGACTCCCGTTTGGAGGGTTCGGGGGGATGACAGCAAACCTTTCCACGAGACCTGGTAGGTCCGGTCTGACAGGTAGGAGGAGAACCACTTTAGTGCCGTCCCGGTGATTCCTAGGTCAACAAGGGTGTCCAGGAGGAGCTGGTGATTCACTGTGTCGAATGCTGCTGATAGATCCAGAAGAATCAGGACTGCAGAGTGGGAGGCAGCCTGGGCAGCATGGAGTGCTTCTGTGACTGCTAGGAGTGCCGTTTCTGTGGAATGGGCAGGTTTAAAACCTGACTGGTTGGGATCCAGCAGGTTGTTCTGTGAGAGATGGAGAGAAAGCTGGTTAGAGACCACACGTTCAAGGGTTTTTGAAAGAAATGAGAGGAGGGATACCGGTCTGTAGTTCTTGACATCCGAGGGGTCAAGAGTTGGTTTTTTGAGGAGTGGTGATACTCCGGCTGCCTTGAAGGCAGCTGGGACACAGCCTGAAGTTACAGAACTGTTGATGATGGCGGTTATGAAGGGGAGTAGGTCAGGTGCGATCGTCTGGAAGAGTGGAGACGGGATTGGATCCAGGGCACAGGTGGTGGGTCTAGAGGAAGTCACTAGTTTTATGACGTCATCTGCAGAGAGAGGGGAGAAGGAGGACAGACATGTTATGTTGGGGATACAGTTACGTGTGTTAGACACTGTATTATGGGGGAGATGGGAGAATGAACTACTGATATCATCAACCTTCTTTTCAAAGTAGGTGACAAAATCATCCGCTGAGAGGGAGAGCCAGAGACTATGGGTTCAAGCCCTACTGAAGATCTTATTTTAAAGACTGATTCCCAGCAGAATAACTTCAAAACCAGTACAGAAAGCATCATGAGATGACCTTGCCGTGCTGGCGCAGAGGACTAGTAATGTGGTCTGTGAAGTAGAATACCTTTAATAGGTTTGTTCAAATCTGGCCGTGTTCGAGGCGTGGGCGTGTGGGCAATGCATGCAAGATCATACAGATATTCACTTAGGTAATGACTTAAAGATGAGAAGTTACTATTAAAGATGTCTTACTTTGCTTCAGTCATAAAATCTGCACACCTACATTTGGCATTTTAAAGCTGAAATTGTACCCATATTAAAGCAAGCCTGATAAAAGTATCAAACATGCAAAAAAATTCAACAGAAGGGAAGTGGTTTGTGTGGTGCCTGGTATTTTACACCGGCTGAGAGGCGGTGTTTTATTATTTCACTAATAATTCACTATAAGGTCTGCTCTGCAAGAAAGTAGTCCCCAGCTACAATACACTGACAGGGCTGGGACTTGATCATCATCTTCCAACTTTTCGTGCTCAAGGCGTTACTCTATCCATTGAGCTGTGATGACACAGTAAGTTTTAAGATTTTGTCAAGTAAAATCTGATTAATACAAATTTGGCCACAGACCCTATCTGAAACATGTAGTGCCAGGAACTCCTACAAGAAAGATTTGTATTAAAAGATAAAAATGTAAGATGTTGAAGACAGATAGCAAAGCGGGGGAATCAAACCTGTGACTTCCATACATGCCAACCCTCCTGTTTTTGGAAGAAGTTTCCTGTTATTTGACCATGTTCCAGAATATCCCCCAAAATGTTCAGTTGTTCACCCTTTAGCCTTAGTAGTATTTTTTTTAGTTTTTTTTGTTTTACCATTTCTCATTTCACACTTTTTGTGTGATAAGTAGGCTAACCCATGTGTCAAAGTCTAAGACCATGGGTAGTGAACTGTACCGTCATGAAACTGTACCTTTTCCTATGCAAACTTCTAATAAAGTCTTCAATCAATCAAACCCACTGGCAGAGGCGCCGGGTTTTGTCCATGCCGCGGGGGGCTGAAGCATCGAGCGCCCCCCGCCCCCTTCCCCTTCTGAACGCAGCCGCTGTTCTTGGCGTCGCCTGTTCGTCATTCATCGGCAATCATCGGCGCCGACGCTGCGCCGCTCGGGGCAGCAGAACCGGGATGGTGTTGTTTGGAGGTCTGTGCAGCAGCCGGAACTCGGACGGTGTTTCGTCTTCTTGCACCACAGAAACGGCGAAACACCGTCCGAGTTCCGGCTGCTGCACAGACCTCCTCTTTTTGTTGAAAGGTGAGATCTAGCTCTCTCTATAAAATCAAGGTGAAAAACCTGAAAAAAGTGAGTCCCATCAAGGCGAAACACCCGGAGGGAAAAAAACCTCATGCAAATGAGGTCCAGATCAGCCGAGAGGTCTAGCACTCACTACACTGAGCACACACCCGGTGCGCATTTCCGAACGCACCCTTTCATACGCTCGGGCTGAAACGCCAGTAGAAAACACCATCCCGTCATGACATATTGGACTTCATTTGCATGAGTTTTTTTTCGTCCGGGTGTTTCGCCTTGATGGGACTCACTTTTTCTCAGGTGTTTCGCCTTGATTTTGGGATTCACTTTTTGGGGGATTTTGGGACTCACTTTTCTCCGGGTGTTTCGCCTTGATGGGACTCACTTTTCTCGTGTTTCGTCTTGATGGGACTCACTTTTTTCCAGGTGTTTCGCCTTGATTTTGGGATTCACTTTTTGGGGGATTTTGGGGGATTTTGGGACTCACTTTTCTCCGGGTGTTTCGCCTTGATGGGACTCACTTTTTTTCAGGTGTTTCGCCTTGATTTTGGGACTCACTTTTTTGGAGATTTGGGGGATTTTGGGACTCACTTTTCTCCCGGTGTTTCGTCTTGATGGGACTCACCTTTTTCCAGGTGTTTCGTCTTGATGGGGCTCACCTTTTCTCCGGGTGTTTCGCCTTGATGGGACTCACTTTTTTCCAGGTGTTTCGCCTTGATTTTGGGACTCACTTTTTGGGGGATTTTGGGACTCACTTTTTTGGGTCGTGGGGGTGCACGGAACTCCTTAACGGGGGTCTGGGGTTCCCCCCAAAACTTCTTAACAGAAATATTATATTTCCCTGTGTTCTGTTACATTTTTGTTTGATACATGTTTGATACTTTTATCAGGCTTGCTTTACTAGCGTGGGTACAATTTAAGCCTTAAAATGCCAAATGGTGTACAGATTTGATGACTGAAGCAAAGTAAGACATCTTTATAAATGACTCACCTTTAAGTCATTACTTAAGTGAATATCTGTATGATCTGGCATGCATTGCCCACATGCCCCAAGCAGACCCCGCCTCGACCACGGCCAGATTTGAACAAACCTATTAAAGGTATTCTACTTCACAGACCTCATTACTAGTCTTCTGCGCCAGCACGGCAAGGTCATCTCACAATGCTTTCTGAACTGGTTTTGAAGTTATTCTGCTGGAAATCAGTTTAAAGTAAGATCTTCAGTGGGGCTTGAACCCACAGCCTCTATATCATTAGCTCAGTATCCTAACTCATGAAGCTACTTGCTGCTTGAAACATAATTGTCTTTTTTCTTATTAGACAAACAAATTGTGGGAATTTCTCCTGGAGGTGTCAAACTCCCAAAATTCACCAGAACACTGGAATTTACATCTATGTTAATTTTTTTCCTCCCCAGACCCCCCCCCCCCCCCCAACATCTATGTTAATTTTTTTCCTCCCCAGACCCCCCCCCCCTAAAGGGTGGGGCCATTGCATGCCGTCATACACAGATATTCATTTAAGTCATGACTGCATTATTATTAAAGATGGGTCTTACATTGCTTAAGTCATCAAATCAATTTCTGTGTGCCTACTTTTTGCAGTCATGAACCCCCCACCCTCTCCCTAGAAATCTCCTGTTTTCTGACGGGCTGAGGTTGGCAGGTATGGTGTTATACAGAGGGACAGTCATAGCTCAGTGTTAGCCGCAAATTGCAACACTAGATTTTATTTTAATCGGATGAATCTAGGGTTGCAATACCTCCCATAGGCAGCCAATGCATCAAAACAGTGCTTTCTGATTGTATTAAACGACTTCAAACTCACCAATATTGTGGCTCTATGGAAAGCTTGGAATTTACTCTTGCTATCTGCAAAGTGTTTGTTTCTGAAAAATCCACCGTAGAAATGTTAGGAGCTACTTTCTATCAAGAAATTGGCTTCAGGTGATTATTTTTGCCGGAGATTGGAAGCACTTGTTGTGGGAAGTCACTCAGCGGTCCTGTGACCACCTGGTTCTAAATGTCACATAATGCAGGAGGCAGCGGGACGCTGCATAATAGAAGACGAGCGCTTCCGAAGTTCAACACTTAGAAAATAAACCATGTCTGCTCGGATTTCTTGACAGAAAATAAATCATAACAATTCTACGGTAGAAACAAACACTTTGCAGATAGCAAGAGTAAATTCCAAGCTTTCCATATACCACAATATTGGTGAGTTTGAAGTCGTTTAATACTATCAGAAAGCAAAAAACTGTTTTGATGCATTGGCTGCCTATGGGAGGTATTGCAACCCTAGATTAAAATACAATCTAGTGTTGCAATTTGCGGCTAGCTCAGTGAAAGCCTACTGAGCAAAAGGTTTCAGACATTATTAGTAATAATGTCAACATTGAGATATCAAAACTGAAATTCTAATAACTTGAAAACAGGGTGGTCGGGTTCCCAGATTGATATTCAAGAGACAGAGATTAATATTTGGTCAGCATAGTTTATTTACAGTCATTTGTGTTGAATGCGCTTGGCCTGTAATCATCTGTAAAGATGTTTCTATTCAGTTCATGATGTACTTTAATCTTCATGTCTTGCCGTCACTCCTGTGTGATTTCCCTACTGGGTCTGCGATGATGACGATTCCCCAGGAAGCCAAAGCTGAAAGACAGGAGGACTTATTTAATTCTCAAGAAATGGAAGCATAGATGATCATGACACGTTGTCCCTTGGTTTCCGGTTTGTGTCGCAGTGTTATTGTTCCGACAAAGGTGTCTTATGAATCTGTGTTTTGGAATGGCAGCAACCCACAGACTGTAAAAATATAGGCAGCTACACATTACGTTCGGGCACGATTACAATTTACTATAGCATAGGCCTATATGAACAGTGCTGGACAAACCATAGAATTGGTACAAAGTTTGATTGTGATTTTAATTTATGCGGGCTTTAGACCGGATCAAACATGCGCGAGGGATATGGCCACTCACCCAAAGCGAAGCTAATCTGAAACACTGTGCCCGCGGTGGTCGGGCCGCCTCGCATCATCCCTTTGCGGGCTAGACTGTACACATAGGCGCCGGACAGAAGGCAAGCACCGCCGGAGAGGAGCCGGCAGCTCCAGCAGTTCTTAAACAGTGGTGTCGGTGCGGGTGTATCTGCAGCTGGAGACGTTGACATTGGTTCAGGTGCTACTGTTGACATTGTCCTGCTGCTGTGGTCATTCATACACAACACCGACAGTTACATGTGATGATCACACGACGTATGATGTTCATATAAAACAAATCCAGTGAGCCAATCCTTTTGTATTGTTTGAGATCCCAATGCGTATAAGCAAAGTTGTTGCTGTACAGAGTAGACTGAGTACGAGAAGAGTAGAGTTGAGCTCTAGACTGGTCAAATTGCTAAACAACTTTTAGAGGAGTGGTTCCGGGTTGTGTGAAAACTGAGTCCGGTCTTCAAAATAAAGGTTGGTGTTTGTCTTCGTTTATTATTTAGCATTTGCAATATCAATATACATTGTATAGTTATACAAGAGTGACTGTCTGTCACATCTTATGGCCGGTGACCGTCTTTCTTGATCCAAGGCTAATTTATTTATAAGTCATTTATAAGGCAGTCAGTGGTTACAACACTGTTAGTTCTGTCTTGTGTAAAACTAAAAACTAAACTATCATTACATTATGGTCTGGTGAGTGAGACTTGGGTCTATGATGTGGAACCTTTGACCTTTGTCCCAGTTTTTTCTCTAATTGTTCTTTGGTCTTGGTTCCCCAGGTCATCTTTATGCAACTGAACAGGCAGTGGCATGTCGCCATGTATTCCAGAGCTCTGTGGACGGTCGTCTTCGTTATTGTTTGTCCGTCGTCATGTCAAAGGGAAAAGGCTGCCGGTTCCTCGTACATTGCGGCAGTGTACGAACACCGGGTGATCTTGAACCCGGATCCAGGCGCGCCTGCGTCCCGGGAGGCTGCGCTGGAGCACATGTGGAAGAACCTGGATATCTATGAGGAGCAGGCTGCCAGGGCAGCGCAGCAAGTAGGAAACTACTTGGAACTGTAGTTTTTAAAAAAAAAAAATAATATTGGTATGGCTGTGTATGTGATATATATGCAACAGTTAATCCAACTAATCGATTCAATCTATTGTAAAATTGCAGATTTACAAGCTCACAACACAGCACATAAATAATTTAGTTTATTATAAATAATATGTTGATAGCCTATATTAAAAAGAAAATGTATATTTAAAAAAAGCTTGTTCATTCAATTATTAGAAAAAGTATATGAAAAGCTCCACCGGCTGTCTGTCTGTCTGTCCATCCGTCTGTCCGTCACGTCACACTTTTGCCCTACTCTTACCTCCACCACCGTTGGCCCTATCCATGCCAAACTTTGCACACACACACCTTGGATGGTAACTCAATGCTAAACACATTTTTGGACACTGCTCCAACAGATTTTGGCCTAAAATCGTGCAAAGCAGTACACAGTAGCCTATCTCTAAAGTCATGTCATCAATGGATCTGTCCCATTTCCCATATTCCCTCCTGATTGGCTATGATTGCCGTCTAAAGTCCTGATTAGGGAGTCTTACTGGTCACTAAGACAACAATAAATAGTTGCAGCCCTTGTCTCTAGTCTCAGCTCAGCTCCTCTTCTCACAGGGTGCCCAGATCTTGGTGTTTCCAGAGGATGGCATTCAGGGTTTCAACTACAGCCGTTCATCCATCTCTGGATACCTGGAGACTGTACCCAACCCTCAAGTAGAGAGCTGGAACCCCTGCACAGAGCCTGGCAAATACCACAGGACTGAGGTACACACACACACACACACACACACACACACACACACACACACACACACACACACACACACACACACACACACACACACACACACACACTTTTTTGTAGAGGACATTTTAGGATTGGCATAGATTTTTTACCCTTTTTAAACATAATCCTAAAACCGAAAATAGCCTTTCTACAGGCTCACAGCGCATCACGCCTATTGTCAGTGCTCGCCACGTTGCCACCAGCTCGCAACTTAAAGTAAATCAGGCATAACTCCAACCCTAACCCCTAAACTTAACATAAAAGTCTTATGAGACCCAGGAAGATTGTCGTCACAAAGTCTATTTCTCAAATTCTATTTTACTTGTAGGGACATATGGCCCTCACAAGTATAGTAAAATAAGTATACACACACACACGCACACGCACACGCACACGCACACACACACACACACACACACACACACACACACACACTCTAAGAGAAGCACACCATTAACCAGTGGAAAGCCACGATTTTATCCACTAGCCTAAAGGTGAATTCCCTTTTGGCCGGGGGGAGATATTAGACTTTTGGTCATCAGGCAGAGGCCCTTAACCACTACCGTTACACCACTATCACACTCCCAGTAATCATAGCACACCTCAAACCAAACGTGTGTGTTGATCTCCACTGCAGGTTCTCCGCCGGCTGAGCTGCATGGCCCGTCATAACAGCCTCTACCTGGTGGCCAACATGGCTGACGTGCAGCCTTGCAGTCCCAGTCCAGACCACACGTCCTCCTCCCCCTGTCCTTCTGACGGCCGCTGGCAGTTTAACACAAACGTGGTCTTCAGGTACAACACAAGACCTCTCAGTATGGCAGCATTTACACAAATGTATATTCTTCATCATCTTACTCTTTGTCATCTTCTCATTATCACCTTCTGTGCTTGGACCCCATTAATCGCTGCTTGCATCTGTACTTATTATTTTAACTTGATTTAATTAGTCACACCATTGTTTTGGTACCAGGTCTGATGGTCTGCTGGTGGCCCGCTACCACAAACACAACCTTTATTTTGAGAATGCCTTCGACGAGCCCCCCAGCCTGGAGGTCATCACCTTTGACACGCCGTTCGCTGGGGAATTTGGTGTTTTGACCTGCTTTGACCTCATGTTTCATGACCCCACCGTGAGGCTGTTGGAGCAGGTCAGAACACAACCACAGAACTCGTGTCCAATGACTATTCCATTTCATGACAGGCCTAGATGTACAGTATAACCTGCTCTGCACAGCTGGTATCTCTCTCATTCAAAAATCACATTGAAATAGTCTAACACTTCTGTGTTCAATCTGATCCTCCATCCCAACCTCCTCCTGCTCTTATTTGTTCTGGCCATGGTTTCATATTTATAGAGTGATAGAGGGGTTTCATTGTGCTCCCCATATCATTTCTTGAATGGTGCTAGAATTAACTGTGGAACACCCTCAGTGCCAAACCTTTTCCAACAAAGACACAAATATATAACCTTTAGTTGCAATAAATGGTCCTAAATCCTTTGAGGTGAGTGTCTTTGACAAATGACAAAACTCAGAGTCTGACTCAGTGACTCAGTGACTTGTGTTTCATGTAATCCCTGCTCTGTCCTATCCAAATAAAATAGACATTCCTTAAACACATATCATCACTGTCTGGCAGAAAACTTTAAATTAAATGGAAAAAAGAAAGTGTGATCCAATCTAGTGATTAAATCACAAGCTCTTATGGGTTAAATGTTTATAGAAACCCACAGACTAGACGCCTAAACACTTTCAACCTGGCATCCCAATTTTCTTTCCTCTATTGGCAAAAAGTTTCACAACGTATGGCAGATCTATATAGGTTCACAAGACGTCACAACGTGTTGCTTTCTGCCAGGTTTCTGTCCGACAGCGACAATAAATAAAGTCAGGTCCAAGCTGTAGCTAATCTCTATGTCTACCATTCCACACCTGTCGCTTTCCCTCAGGGTGTGCGTCAGCTTGTCTACCCCACGGCATGGATGAACCAGCTGCCTCTGCTAGCGGCCGTTCAGTTCCAGCGGGCTGTCAGCCTGGGTGCCAGCGTCTCCATACTGGCAGCCAACATCCGCAGCGACGCCCTGGGCATGACCGGCAGCGGGATCTTCAGCCCAGTCTCGGTTCTCCACCATCACGCCCGGCACGGAGAACCGGAGGAGGGAAAGCTGCTGGTGGCCAGGGTGCCCGTCTTGGACCCACTGTGGACAGGAGACGGAGCGGCAGTGGTGCAGACGGAGGAGAAACCCCTGGATTCTGGATATTGCCTGCGGGAGGACCGCTGTCAGACCGTAGCTTCTCCTCATCCACCTCCCACTGTAACCCCATCATTCCCTCCATCCTCTGACACCTTCACATCATCCATGATGTACGACCCCTTCGCCTTCGTCCTCCTACATGGCTCAGTGGGTGAACTGACGGTGTGCGATGGCCCTCTCTGTTGCCACCTGCAGTACCAGAGGTCCCCAGAGGGCAGTAGCACAGAGCTCTACGCACTGGGAGCGTTCGCTGGCACACACACTGTGAACGGCCGGTATGCCCTGCAGGTACAGATGAGAAGACCAGTTTTGAATTTCAAAAATTGTATGTTTTTAAACAGACTATTTCATGGGGCTCGCTTGTGGCCCCCAGAAATGCTTTAACAACAATCATCTATATAATGCACTCAAATTACTGCCATTTCTGGTCTAGTATGGTATAGGAAACAGGCTTTCAAAGTTTACAAAATATCACAAAATGAAATAGAATTTCCTCCTATTTGGGGTTCCTTGGAAGGTATAGGTTTGGGAACCCTTAGGATGTAAAAGTTATAAACGATGTCTAATAAAGATCATGTGACCCATTTCCCTCCAAAGGTGTGTGCGCTGGTCCGCTGTGCAGGGATGGAGGCCAGCTCCTGTGGACAGGAAGTGGAGGAAGCAGAGTCTAAAGTGGACTTCCTGCTAGAAGGGGTGTTTGGTACGCGACATGTGTACCCATCGGTGCTGGCCAGTGGCGTGGTCTTCGAGCAGCCAAAGCAGGTGACCAGGACCAATGATGGCAGGGTGACCATCAAACACTCAAATATGACAGCTGGACTTGTTACGGCGTGCCTCTATGGACGCATGTACCACCTGGATGAAGACTGATCCCTACTGCAATGTGTGTGAAATTCTGTGAATGAGTTATTTTGTTCCCCAAAAGCACAGCTGCTGTTGTACTCTTAATGTACCCAAAGGTGCATAGTCATACGTCAAGCTACTCTGATTTGTACTTATTTCAGGACTGAAATGGCAAATGTGGCAAATTTCTGATGGTGTAGCTACATTTAGTGCAGGAGTTAAACATTGCTTGAGAAATTGCTTGTAAAATATATTTAATTTCCTATATTGTTGTACAGGCTTGAATTTGACAATGCGTCTTTTGTGAACAGTGTTTAAATATTTGACCTGCAGCGCAGGGAGATGTATTCTCCCAAACACAGGAATACAAGAATAAATACAGGAGAATACAAAGAACACTACCGGAACATAAATAGAACATAACATTTAAGAACTGGCAAGGAACATGAGGAACTGAGGGTTTAAAAACACACAGGTTGACTAGGAGACTAACAAGACACGGAGACTAGGAGCAGTGCTCTTCCGAGCACGTTTGCCGCCTGGTCAGGTAGGTTATTGTGGCCTCCTGGTGGCGCTATAATACGCCAATGTGAAAAGGATGCCATGTCTTCAATCGGACGACGCTGCATGCATGATTTGAGGCATTTTGTTCAAAAAATATGTTGCAAAATTCAAACTGCTGGTGGCACTTTAACAGGCTAATGTGAAAAGGGTGGCATTTGTTCCTTGACCTAGTAGGAATGTGCGTGCTAAAGTTCACCGAAATCTCAAGCCGCGTGCATGATTTGAAAACTGACTAATCCTGCAAACCTTTGAAGACAATCTTAGCCAATCAGGATGGAATATGAAATATCGGACAGATCGTCTTGATCACATGACTATAGAGATACTGTGTACTAATTTATGTGATTTTTGGATGAAATCTGAAGGAGTAATATTAAATAAGTCAGCCTCCTGGTGGCACTAGAACAGGCCCATGTGGAAAAATTAGGTTCTGATTTGGGATCAAGGGAATGTGTGCGCAAACTTTGGCAGCGACTGGGCCAACGGTGCCGGAGATTAGCTGGTAACAGAGACGGACAGACACAGACAGACGGATGGACAGGGGACAAAACAGTCTTGGTCATGCCTTTCGGTCTCGTGGAGACAATGAACAAGACTGACTAAATCACTGTCTGCCAGTCTCCGCCTGTTACATTTACGCATCGTTATTTGATTTGCTATAACAGAATGCTTTAAGAACTCAAGAGAAATCACTTTTATTTATTCATTTCTTTTTGACATTGCACCAAGATAAGTTAATTGCCCAAATGTTGCTCCTAAAAAGGCAAAGTTTCTGCACTTTCGTCTCGCATACACATACACGCACACACACACTTGTTCCTGTCTTCAATACAGTACGTAGACAATAAGTAGCACAGAGCCCAAGCTTGCTTGTTAAGGTTGACTTATACGTTGTTGCATGGTGTGTCATGCACCGAAAACAAGTGATAGATCGTCTGTTTTCGGTACAGGACATGGTGTGCAACTAACCATAAATCAGGCATTAAAAACACTGTGGGAACTGTAACATAATTTCTGAAAACAGCAGAGATAAATGCCTCAACAGGTTTGATCTCCAAATGAATGTGTGGTAGTCCAGCGATCAGCCACTCCCGTAGTTAAACACAGCTTTCTGTACATTCACCTGCTGCCAGAAACTAATCCTGTCTCCATCAGAAGGAAAAGGCATTCAGTCTCCTGTGAGAATCATTTTTGAATCATTCACTTCACTTCTCCCGGGTAGGAACTGACAAGCGATTGAGAAAAACTAAACAAAAAGAACAGGACTTGCCTTTTTAAATGTGACCGACAGCAAGCAGTGTCCGCTGTGACAGCTTAGAGGACGACTCGGGAGACAAAATTCAAAAAACTAAACCACCACAAAGTAATGAGAGTCCTCAAGTCTTTTGGTCCCTTGAAGATTGTCTCTCTGCTATTGCCGTAGATGCATGTAGATGAAGTGTTCAAAATCTGGTAAAAAAAAGGAAAAAAAGAAGCAGCAGCAGCAGGCAATAGAGTGCCTGTATTGTCATGACCTTGGCTCAAGGGCATGCCATCCAGTTAGAGCGCACACCAAATTATCACAACGTACAGGGTTCAAACACTAAACGCCCCCTGCTCTTCCTTGTCCCTTTCCTACTGTATTATACAATAGAAAACGCAGGCCTTCACAGTACAGTAGTTCAACTACCGTTCTCATGTAGTGGAGGAAATAGTGAAAAGGCCACCAACCATTCTACAAAACATTGAGTGAAAAGAACAAAAAAAAAAAAAGACACACACACAATGCTGCTTCAAGTCGACAGAAAAAACAACCAGTAACCACACAGTGAAGTTGGTAGAAATAATGTAGTGTGTGTGCATACATCTTAGGCTACTATGCTTCTTGCTATCTGGATTTGCTTTCTACCCTTTGGACAAAACAAACACAAAAGAAAGCCCCCAAAAAATGGAATCCAGCCACTACTTTTCTTTTCTTCTTTCTTTTTTGTAGTAGTAGTAGTAGTTCACCGTTTTCTTCTTCTCTGGTTTACGTCTGTCCCCATCATTTCTGATGGGGTTCCTGAGTAGTGGGCCGGTCCACCAAGTCCTTTTTTTTTTAGGACCGAATCCAAATAGCAGAGTTCAGGGGGAACGCCCGGAAAGAGGCGGTCACCCTCAGTACGTCTCCGAGTCGGAATCGTTGAGTTCGTCGTCCCCGGAGACTGAGGACAGCGACGGGCGGTCCGGCCTGCAGTACGACGTGTGGTCGGGACGCAGCGAGGGCAGGGAGTCAAAGGTCACGCCTTTGGAGATGTGGTTCGAGGAGGGGTGGTGGTGGTTGACTGTCGAAGGGGAGAGCGAGAGCGCGGGCAGCGCCGCTATGGTGACCATGGGCGAGGTGGGCATCATGGAGTTGAGGATGAGCGCCAGGCAGTCCGCCACGTCTTTGTTGGGGGCGCACGCCAGCGCCGGAGTGTAACCTGATGACACAGAGGCATGGGGGAGTCAGCTCTATTTTTACCTTTACTACCGGTCTGTCTGGTTATATTTGTACATTCTCAGAGTTAAATGAGAATGACTGTGTGTGTGTGTGTGTGTGTGTGTGTGTGTGTGTGTGTGTGTGTGTGTGTGTGTGTGTGTGTGTGTGTGTGTGTGTGTGCTTACCATTCTCATCCACTGCCAGCACACTGGCACCTTTCGCCAACAGCTCCTGGACCACAACTGTCAGACCGTTCCTGGCTGCTACATGAAGGGGCCTGGTGGAGGAGTGCACACAGTGAGCACAGTTACAGATCTACACCTGCTAGTGTGATTCTAATTTAGTATTGATTATAGGCAAAGATAGTGTATCATGGCCTGGTAGAGTGCGTATGCTTATGGCTTGTCCAACGGTACGTACGTCTGTAGAGCACAGTTGGTACAGTTGACCAGGTTCTTGTCGTTGACCTTCTCCAGGATCAACAAGGCACTCGTTTCGTGACCCTGGGAGGATCAGAATGTGGAGAGAGCAAGAAAAGAACGTTAAAATAAATAGAGTAAAAATCGGGATATGTTTGTATGGCATAAAAGTAACAACATGTCAGGAGGACTGTCAATTATTTTGCATTAGGCTAATGGCTAGTCTAGTTTGGCAGCCTTTGAGCCATTGTTTCAAGGTCTGATTATACTGGCCCATTAGTCCTGTCATTTTGGTTATTAGAACAGACGTAGTGGGGGCTTACCTTGCTGCATGCCAGATGTAAGGCTGTGTTCCTGTTGGAATCCTGCACTGTGAGGTCCGCTTTAGCACTGCTAACTAGCACTTCTGTAACAAACCCAACAGAGGCAAAGTCACTTTTACTGTCTGCTTGCACATGGAATACACTTGGTGGATAATATGTACATGTGTGTGTTCAGTATTAGAGAACAGAAGATAAAGGTGACTGGAGGTTCGACTACAGAGACCATTTAGAGATAAAAAAAAGGCCAACACTGATACCGTATGTGTGTGTGTGTGTGTGTGTTCACACTGACCGACAGCATTCGTCTGCCCATTGTGAGCGGCCATCATGAGCGGCGTGCTGCATGTGTGAGTGTCAGCGGTGTCGGGCTTGGCTCCGTGACTCAGGAGCAGGGACACACACTCCATATGGTCAGAGAATGCTGCAGCATGGAGGGGGGTCCTGCCGTATAACACACACACAGTTGACGCGTCAATTTCCCATGTAGTCTTGAGAGTTGTGGAATGAGTGCCAGTTTTCAGGTGCGTGTGGTTCATTTGACTTATGTTGGAACGGTTGGCTCACTGAAAGAAAACTACAAGCTAAATGGCTGCCAAGTGGGGTCAACGACCGTGCTTCTCCCCGCATTGGTTGGCACCCAGTCAAAATGCACCCATGTTGAATTCCATGCGCACCGTCAATGAGAAACAACAAACTCACCTGCCCTTAGAATCAGTGTTGTTGACGATGGCAGCGCCCATAGTGTCTATCAACATCTCAGCCACTGCCTCATTATCGCTCATACTGAAACAGACAACAGCAGCAACTATGTCACATACTCACACACATGTAAATGCACACAAATGCATGCTCAGTCAGTCATAATATATTGCATTTTATTTAAGAGGAATTGTTTCAGTAGCTACATAGTATGATGTATGATGCTGTACAGGTATTTCAAGACATGAAATAAAAAAAATAGTTTAGCTCTTAGTATCCCCCCTGCTCTTTTGGAACCGTATTTGAGCCCAAGAATATGCAGCAATATTTCTGCATACTTTCTCATCAGTATCATGCAGCCCTAAAAGCTTTGTTCTGACTGGAGTAAAAATCCAATTTATTTCTCAAAGGTGATTGTACACACTTCAATTTGCAAGTTAATTTGCAAAAATCAACTTTCAAGCTGTTAAGAAGAAAATAACTCAACCAGGAAGGGCCAAAACTGTGATTTGAGTCGCCAGCCTGAACATTATGTACACCAGTTTTTGTGAGGTGGACATTTGTGTTTGTCAATGTCTTACACAGCACAGTGCAGTGGGCTGAAGGGGTTGCCCTGAAGCTTCTTGAACGCCTCGTGTTCCAACAGCATCTCCACACACGCATCATAACCTGGAGAGCAACAGAGGAACAGCAACTCAAGTTTGTTTACCCAAGTCAGTGATTCTAAACCCTTTTCATTTCAAGGACGCTCTATCTGACTACTATTAGGCCACGGACCCCATGATATTATACCATTACTAAAATAGAATAGTTCTTATTTAAATTCTTTATCGTTCGTTAACAGTAAAATCATCAGTCATAATCTACTGCAGTGGTTCTCAACCTTTTCAGGCTGCGACCCCCGCAAAATAATCATATTTGAACTGGGGACCCCCGACCCTTCACAAGCACCTGGAATTGTAGGAGTTGGCATTACATTTAGTTTTACTCGATCTAATCCATTGTGAAAATAGCCGATCCACATGCTCACAACGCCTCGCAACGCGAGGCGTTGTGAGCATGTAGATCAGCTATTTTCACAATTTCTGACTCTAATATTTGACAATTTGACCAATATGTTTGACCAGAGGTACTAAAAAAGTCCTTAAATTGCCACTTGCAGATAAAAATGATATACTTATACTGCAAGTTGGTCTGTTTACTATTGAGTGAGAAAACAATGTTGACATTTAGCTAAACATCTGGGGGTCCCAACCCACAGGTTGAGAACCACTGATCTACTGTACCTATTTAACAGGGTTGATTTTTAGTGTATAGTAGGTATTCATACCATTGTAGCAGGCCCAGTGCAGCGGTGTGTAGCCCTGGCTGTCAGTGTGCTGCATGTCACTGTGTGAGGTGCTGGTGGCCCGCAGCAGGTCTCCCAGGACGCCCACGCGGCCGCAGGCGGCAGCCAGGTGGATGGGTGTACGGCCCCGGATGTCCCTCACACACACAGTGGCACCGCGCTGGAGGAGGGCCTCCACGCACTCCTTCTGGCCCGTCACTGCCTGGGGAAGAAAGGGAAAGAACATCACTGACACAACATCATGACTTGATCTACCGTACACAAACAACTTGGATTGATGAGAACAAAGAAAACATTCTATAACAAACTGTAGGTTATAAGTGTGTGTGTGTGTGTGTGTGTGTGTGTGTGTGTGTGTGTGTGTGTGTGTGTGTGTGTGTGTGTGTGTGTGTGTGTGTGTGTGTGTAAACTTCTACTGTTACAGGATAGCAATATGAATAATCGTATGTAAAGTGAGGACATTCAGCTGGTCCTAACTTTGCAAGAGGCTGTTTTAAGGTTAGGACATTTGCTGAGCTATATTTCCGTACAAACATTTTTAAATACTTCAAATAGCTGATCTACATTGACACGTTGTGAGTTTGTTGATCAGCTATTTGAACTAATAAAAAAAAAAGGCAAAGACGTTTAGGGATAAGGGGTAATACATGGACAAAAATAAAGCCCTTGATATAATTACATTAAGGTGGTTAGTGGTATAATTACATTTTGGTGGTTAGTGGTATAATTACAGTTACGTAGGTTGGAGTAAAAGGTCAGGCATAGTGTTGGTGGTTGCAATCATAGACGGTGTTAAGCCATTGGTTTCTATGCTGTGAAAATGACGCTTTTTTTGTCCCTTGTACAGGTGCCGCCATCATTGTAGAAATCAACGTTCATTGGTAGAAATGGTACCATCTCGAATGCTATTGGCTGCCAACTTTCACATGCAACTGCAGGGATACTTGGGAGAATGTGGTGTTGAGCTTCACAAATAAAGCACACAAAGAAGAACCATCACAAGCCTATGATCACAAGCCTCTCCTACAGCATACCCTGCTATAACATCAAATATAACATAAATTGTCCCATATTTTAACAAAACGCATATCATGGGGATTGAAACGAGGCTTTAAACTAGCGACAGGAACCATAAAGTACTTATGACAATGTTTATTAAGGTAAGAAAATCAAATGTTAAAGTTCTGGGTAATAGAATGGAATCCTATGGAGAACATGTTGCTTCTGGTACCAGAACAGCGCAACTAACGGCCAATCATAGGAACTTTCAGTTCTGTGTTTGCTTCATTTTAAATCCTGATGCCTGCTTTGTTGAGTGAATAAAACATTTGAACCGAGTATGTTTATGTTAATACAATACTACTAACACAGTGGTCGTTGGAGGTGGTCTTCCTGCTCTTCTATTGAGACATTTAGATCCTATGGTCGGGAAGGACCACTACTGGTTGACAAGAGGTATTCCTTGAAGTAGTATCTCCCATAGCCAAAAGGGCTTTCTGTCTCAGGCTCAGCTCAGCAGTAGACATTTTGGTACTTGAATGGCGGACAGGACAGATGCAGCTTTAACGTTAGAGATTAGGGAATGAACGCCATAGATGGAAAACAGCTAAAGCCCTTCACAAGTATAGCAATGCAAGGAAATGCGTGCGTGAATGCCTCACCCCACGGTGTAGTGCTGTCCTGCCCCAGCGGTCCCGGGCCTCTACACTGGCTCCCTGACTGAGTAGAGCATACACACACTCTGTGTGTCCGCTTAGCACTGCTAGCATCAATGGACTCCTGCACCGCACCACACACACACACACACACACACACACACACACACACACACACACACACAAAAACAAAACAACAATCAACTTAATAGACAATAATGTTGTCATTGTTATAGAGTACACCCACACACTGTGTCTGCTTAGCACTGCTCGCATCAAGGGACTCCTGTGCAACCCTCCCACCCCCCCACACACTGAAAAACCCACTGAAGCCATTTCTAACACACACTCACTGTCCGTTTGCATCCTGGATGTCCACAGAGGCCAGTTGGTCTTTATTGTTGAGGAGAAGGCGCAGGCACTCTGGGTGGCCATTCATAGCTGAGGGAACACACACACACACACACACACACACACACACACACACACACACACACACACACACACACACACACACACACACACACACACACACACACACACACACACACACACACACACACACACACACAGTTATTTAATGGACCGATTACAATGTATGGCCAGCACCAAAAGTTATTGAGCCAACCAAGCCAGAAACATAGTATAACAAGAGCTAAACCCTGTGTACCTGCAGCATGTATGGCCATCCTCTTCTGCTGGTAGTCGCGGGCCATGGCTGAGGCTCTGTGGTGCAGCAGCAACGACACACACTCCTGGTGGCCTCTGGAGCAGGCCAGGCTCAGGGCGGTCCGCCCCTCTGGGCTCCGCACGTCCACCTCACACAGGGAGTTGAGGAGCACCTCCAACGCCCCACAGTGACCGTGGTAGGCCTGGGGGGTGCCATACAAACACAGCTTCCTTTAGAATCATGCTATTGTTATGGAGGAGAGGGAATGGTCGAAGGCAGAACAACACAGAGAGTACCTTTTTTTATATACATTTGTAAATAATTTCAGAACTATTTCAGGGGGAAATAAAATCCCCAAATAAAAAATAAAAAACCTGTAGCAATTAAAATAGCCGATCTACAAGCTCACACCATGTTGTGATGACGTTGTGAGCTTGTAGATGGGCTACTTTTGAAATTGGGCTTTAGTGGTTAATTCATATAATTCCCTTTGTAAGCTTGTGTCCGGGGGAGAGCCCAGATCTAACTTTTGTGTGACAAGCTGAAAAGCTTTGGGTAACTCTGCAGTAGAGGAACACTGAGAACTCACCGCTAGGTGTAGCGGGCTGAGGGGGGCTTGGCTCTCTGAATCATTCAAGAGGTCTGTGCCTGATGTGTCCAGAAGCTGAAAGGGACAGACACATACAGTATATACAGATGATAGGGAATTGTTGCACTCCACTTCACATAGTACAACCTCACAACAAAAATACAAATTCTGCAGCATTTTAACGTTAAAGCAGGGGTATGCTCTACTGGTGGTTGAGGATTGTGACCTTTGTTAATCCCACAGCGCAAATTATTATCATTATTCTGCTATAACCATCCACATTTCCCTAAGAGTAAACATGATTATCTTTTATTATTATCATATAATAATGCAGAATTATAACTGTCAATATTTTGACCAGCAGAGGGGGCTCTTGCCACAATGTGCATTAAGTTAACCACAGTTAACTGATGAAGATGTATTTTTCCTCTGATCCCTCCAAGTCATTGTAGTTTTTCAGTTTGTTGGATTTATTTATAAATAATTTTAAAGTTGTTGCACTTTGATTTATTTGATTGAATGAATGAAATATGTACAAAACCAAACAGAAAAAGGTTAGTGTTGTTAGTATTACTAATATTACCACATCAAGAGGGGTCTCAGCTGCCATCTGGAAGTAAAAACAAAAAAGAAGAAGACATACTTTTAAGTAGGCCAGCCGTTTGCAGGGGGACATTACTAGATTTGTTTTTATACATTATAATCATTCAATTCTGTATGAGTCCCCACCAGCTCCAAACAGAGGATGTGTCCGTAGGCGGAAGCATAGTGCACTGGGGTGTAGCCCTGTCGGTCTCTTATTCCTGGGTTAGCGTCATTCCTCAGCAGGTACTCCAGACTCCTGGCACAGAGAAAGTAACATGAGTCACCACATCCTGACTTCTCACCCAGCAGGACCAGTGTCACACGTAGGGATGGGACCATATGAACATTTCACATCACGATTATTGTGACAAAAGAAATCGCGATTTACGATATTATCGCGATAATCAAAATCTATTATCCTGGGGCGGAACATTTGCCAAAAAATAGCAGCTCTACAAGCTCACAACGCGTCGCCGCACGACGCGTTGTGAGCTTGTAGATCGGCTATGTTTTGGCAAAGACATCGGATAGAGAGTGAAAAAAGACGGTATCAAGTATGTATATTATAAGTACCTTTTACCAATTATAGAGGGTTTAAGTGGTACCGGATATGCAGCTCGGCAAATAAAAGGTGAATTGACTCCAGTGCATGACGGAGGACGATTTCACGATAAATCTCCATGATACGATTATTGTGAGTGTTTTTTATCACGATAAACGATAATATCGCTTATCGTCTCATCCCAAGTCACATGTTGGCCCCTCTCTCTGTGTCCATCTCCATCGTACTGTCTAAATAGAGCTGGGATACCTTACAAATGTATTCACTGTGAAGTGGCTAGCACAATAACTAATAGCTGGACACCAGCCAATTGTGCCTCCAAACTCTGCTTCTTACGCAGACACACACTATAGTCACCTGGGTATTCGTTGTTGAATAATACGAAGGCAGCGATGAACACCGGGTGATAATTTGTCTATCACATACCCACAGCCTTATTTACTCACTTTGGTAAACATATTCAACAGTCAATGGTTTCCGTTTTTCCACTGTGTGTTGTGGTTTCTTTGTATCCGGATAAACACCAGGGTCTCCTCAGTTGTGGAAATGTGGACACCGCTCTACCAAGCCATCTGGAGCACCCGTGTTTATCCAATATCCAGATTTATCGCATAACAAGCCGTGATAAAAATACACAAAGAGGCACATGTGCCCACACACACGCAGTACGTACAACAGTGAGTAAGGCTTACTTTCCCTCTGTGTCGGCTGCAGCAGTGTAGTGCAGGGGGCTGCAGCCTCTCTGGTCCACCTCGTTGACACTGGCGCCGGAGCCCACCAGGGCAAAGACACACTGGTAGTTACAGTTGGCGGAGGCATAGTGGAGTGGTGTCCTGGGGAGGGTCACACCATTAGTTCTAACTCAGTGTTTCTCAAACTTTCAAATTTCAAGGTCAGGTTCATTTGGTTCCATTTGTACACTGTCAGTTACAGCCTTGTATGCGTAAATTTAGACCCCCATAAAGGAACCCACAGAGTCCCTGGAATCCACTTTGAGAACCACTGTTCTAACTCACTGGGACACCACATTACACAGTCTAACTGGTGATCACCCAGCCAATTGACCATATCCACACAGTGGCCATTTTGCCCTGACATAATACTCAGGGGGGGATGAACAACCAGAGAATTATGTAAGAGGAAAATGGCTGCTGTGTGATGAATATGGTCAACTAGTACCAACAGTTACCTCCAAATTAGTCTCTCGATTACAGACTTCTGCATTGCTGCAAAAGGGAAAAGAGTGACAGAACTTTTCCCTGACGATGGCTAGCCAGATTGCCTCCAAATGGACCCTAACGGGTCCATTTGGCTCCATTTGTACACTGTCAGAGTTACAGACTAGTATGGGTCAATTTAGAACGCCCTAAAGGAACCCCCTAAAGAGTCCCTGAAATCCACTTTGGGAACCACTGGCCCAACCAACGCGGCCATGGGTTGAAACAGACTGGACAAAAAGTACTGTTTATACAATTTAGTTTTTCCATTCTCACTGCAAAGGGATGAACAATACATCTTTGGATGTACTGGGCTGATCAGTAAGTGAATCAGAGTGAATCAGTGATCTTTTCCTGTGTGGACTGTGCTCAGAACAGATGCACATGGTACAACAAACAAGTACCGTAACTGAAAATAATAATACTGCCAGTGCCAATATATCAGCAGAATAAATATAAATATCTAGTTCTAGCCTAGCAGTGCATGTGCATACCACATAGGCTCTAATGCAGCATGACAGTGCATCGTGGGTTTGAACCCCGAACCCGACGACCTTTGCTGCGTGTCGCTCCCCATCTCGCTCACTGTTTCCTGTCATTCTCTATCTACTATCTATCAATAAAAGGCAGAAAAGCTAAGAATTATATATATATATATAAAAAAAAGAAACCTCACCTGCCAAAGTGGTCTTTCCTATTGAAGTCTGCTCCTGTGTTCAGCAGCAGGTTCAGACACTCCAGGTTCCTGGTAAAATAACAATAATAAACATATCATTGGTCATAACAAAAGAGGAAAATGTTAAGTACAGTAGAAGTAGGCTTGTAGTGAGGAAACACAGATTTACCCCCCAGCTGCTGCTGCATGTAGACAGGTTCTTCCAGAGTCGTCAGGAGTGTCTATGTCAAATTCTGAACAAACACAACGTTCATAATGTCAGTTGCAGGTAATGGCAGCAGAGTTACATTCTCCAAGAGAGGTCCCAGGGGACTGGATGTTTGTGCGTGCGTGCGAGCGTGCACAAACCTGAGGTCAGCAGCTTCCGGCAGCAATCGGAGAAGCCACTGAGAGATGCCAGGTGCAGTGGAAACATCCCATGAACTCCTCTCCTAGGAGAGAGACAATACATACGTACCAGACAGTCACAGACGCATGATAGTGAGTCTTAGCGACATTCGGGCAAGCACCGCCCTCCCTGCATTCTCATTGGCTGAGAAAACATGGACACAGACATTATTCGTTTTCCAACAAATGCGACGGAGGCGCGCCGTCTCAAGCAACCTTGATCCACATGAGACACCGCCGAGTGAGATAAAGCGAGCAAGTCGCCGTGTCGAGCGTGGCGAAAGTCGCTTGAGCCGACTGAACGCCATGCGAGTTGTAAACCAGGAGGCCAGAATAGTAAATACTGTTTGGGAGTGAACCGTCACTCAAAGTGCCTCTGGCCAATCACAGCACGTCTTTTCCAGGACTTAAAGGGATCCCTGGCTAATAGGACAAATATGCCTTAATACATTACAATTGTCCTCTATAACTACAATGTAAAATTAAAAACAACTTAAATATTTTAATTACTTCTAGAAATAGCTAATCTTTCACTAAATAGGGGAAATGGCCGTCACAAGTTGATGATGTCATATAACCATGTGTGATCATCCCTATGGAATTTCTGGAATGTGAAAATAAAAACAAACTTGATATTTCCTATGGTTAATAGGAGCATCAAATCAATATTTCAAATGTGTGTGTGTTGTTGTTTTTTTGCACATGCATGCCATAAATTCCATAGACCACACATGGTTTTATGACATCATCAACTTGCGACGGGCATTTCCCCTATTGAGTGAAAGATTCGCCATTTCTAGAACAAATAAAATATTTAGGTGTTTTTAATTTTACATTGTAGTTATAGATGACAATTATAATGTATTAAGGCATATTTGTCGTATTAGCCAGGGATCCTTTTAACTGAACATCGCTATCATCCACTATCACGCGTCACAGACCATCCCACAGGGCACCAGCAGCCAGGCTCAAGGACAACCACAGTGCTGCGTTACTTTGTATTTAGGGTTTATATTAGTCATATTATATTAGTCAAAAAGCTCTGTCAATAGCTTAATTGTCAGAATCGTAATTAAATTATGTTACTGACCTGGTGGTGAGTGCTCCATGGTTGAGTAGTGTAGTGATTATGAGCTCATGGCCGTAGCGAGCAGCAATGTGAAGGGCTGTGTTTTTGCTCTTGTCCTCACAGTCAACCTCCGCTCCTATACACACACACACACACACACACACACACACACACACACACACACACACACACACACACACACACACACACACACACACACACACACACACACACACACACACACACACACACACACACACACACACACACACACACACACACACACACACACACACACACACACACACACACACACAAAGGCAGCAGTGGGACATATACGTACATACTTTCACTCAATTTAGCAAGTAAGTAACATCTCCTGCTTCTGTAGTGTGAGGCAGCTTGATGCACAAGTACACCCCCTGGACATTATCCCCAATCCAACCCTTCAATTTAGCAAGTACTAGTATATATTATACCATTGAAAATCCAACATCCAATACTGTACATACATACATTAAGGAAGCTATTGAAAATAAGACTAGGCAATGAACAGTTGCTTGATCCTGCCCCTAGACAGACCTGCCATCTGTGGCGCACGCACACACGCACACGCGCACACACACACACACACACACACACACACACACACACACACACACACACACACACACACACACACACACACACACACACACACACACACACACACACACACACACACACACACACACACACACACACACACACCAGAAGGCTCACCATTTGTAATGAGGGCTTGAGAACGAGAGAACCTGCCATGTGCAGCAGCCATGTGGAGGGGCGTCTTACCGTCCTTACTCTAGAGAGAGGGCGACAGAGGAAAAGAGAGAAATTACATTTTGATACAGTATAAAGGACAGAACGTGTTGGAGAGTGTGCAGGGACAGAAAAAGAGAGAACGATCAGTGCTTTGTGGTTTGAACATCCTAACCACTGACAGAACTGTTCATACAATCTATGCAAGAAATAGTGCATTACTCATTCCAGCAGCAGGAATTCAGAAATGATGGTCAGATGATGGTCAAGCGGTTTTTGCAAATGTAATATCATGATTGGTATTGGTTCCAAGGACACCATATTGGTTGGGCTTTAGCCTCAAGAGAGAGATAACCTCCACACAAACAAGGCTTGCAGCCGCAGGGAGTTAGCTCCCCCATTCTTCCATATGGCCTGAACAGAACCACCCATTCATTTATTCACACTGTGTGCTGGTACAGTCAAACATTCTGTGAATATCTGGTGCATATCTTAAACTATCATATGATGATAAAGAATGATAATGAGTCTACTTTCAGGGTAAAATCTGACCAGAATGGGGAAAAAACATTTTCTGCAAACACACCTAAATTTGTGTCCATAACCTTTCTGTCAGAACAGATAGTATAATCTGTATAAAAAAGTGCAAATGCAAATCTTTTGATCTCAGGCTCGTCTCCAGACCAAACGGAGCTATGCATTATGAGCAAATCAAAATATACCAGAAATACATTACCTACGACCTACTACTCTCTTATATCAGTTGATGATGCAACAATTACGCATTCAGCATGATACAAAGGGATAGGCACAACAATAACTCAAACGTTAAATATAATAATAATAATAATAAAACTTTATTTGTATAGCACCTTTCATGACATGAAATGCAGCTCAAAGTGCTTTACAGAGCATAAAATGAAGCACAAGTGCTTAACAGAGAAAAGTAAAATAAAATAAAAAATACATAATAAAAATAAATAATTAAAATGATTACAATAAAGCAGAAAAATAAAAACATAAAACATTGAAGAACAATTTCAGAGCAGTGCGGACGTCAGTAGCAGCACAGGGATTTAAACATTCAGCTAAAAGCAAGAGTAAAGAAATAGGTCTTGAGCTGTGCTTTAAAGCTATCCACCGAGGCTGCCTGTCTTAGGTGTAGTGGGAGTTTATTCCAAGCTGTCGGTCCATAGAAGCAGAAAGCTGCTTCACCATATTTTTTATATGTCATTGTTGGCGCCTCAAGTAGGTCTGCACTAGAGGACCTGAGTGGGCGGGTTGGAACATATCTATGCAGGCAGTCATAGAGGTACGAAGGTGCCAGACCATTTAGAGCTTTATAAACAAGTAAAAGAATTTTAAAATCAATCCTAAAAACAACCGGGAGCCAGTGTAGCGACGCTAAAACTGGAGTAATATGTTCTCTTATCTTAGTTTTAGTTAAAACTCTGGCTGCTGCATTTTGAACAAGTTGTAGTCTGTCAGTTGATTTCTTTGGCAGACCGGAGAGAAGTGCATTGCAGTAATCAAGCCGAGAGAAAACAAAAGCGTGGATCAGCGTTTTTGCATCGTTCAGCGACAGATAGGCTCTAATTCGCGCAATATTTCTAAGGTGAAAGAAGGCAATCTTCGTGACATGATTAATGTGTGTATTAAAATTTAATTCAGCATCAATGATCACCCCCAGGTTCTTTACAGAGGTGTTACTTTCTTTAGCCAGGTTACCAAGTCTACTTATTATTGATTCTCTCTGGGCAGTAGAACCTATTATGAGAACTTCTGTCTTGTCCTCATTTAGCTTGAGAAAGTTCTCACTCATCCAGCATTTTATGCTAGACACACACGTCAGCAATGGGTCTAGAGCACAGGGGTCATCCGGAGCCACCGAAAGGTACAACTGGGTGTCATCAGCATAGAAATGGAAATTCACACCGTGAGCGGAAATAAGTTCTCCCAGCGGCAGTATATAGAGGGAGAATAATAAAGGACCAAGAATCGAGCCCTGTGGAATACCAGAGCAGATGTTGTGTTTGTTTGACTCAAAGTCAGCTAGATTAACAGAGTAGCTTCTGCCTGTTAGGTAAGAGTAAAACCAGGACAGAGCTGTCCCTGACAGTCCTACCCAGTGTTCGAGACGTTGTATTAGAATTGTATGGTCAATTGTGTCAAAAGCCGCCGATAGGTCCAGCAGTAGGAGAACGGACACATCTTTGTTGTCAGCAGCCACCCTAAGATCATTAATAACTTTTAAAAGTGCAGTTTCTGTGCTGTGTCCTTTCCTGACCGGATTGGAATTTGTTGTGCACCTTATTGTTCTGCAGAAACACATCCAATTGATGAAAGATAATTTTTTCTAGGACCTTGCCCAGAAAAGGCAAATTAGAGATGGGTCTATAATTATCCAGCACTGCACTAATGCACATCTGTATCTCTGCTTTGGCTGAAATAGGCCATAATAAATAACGTTTTACTTTGTCGATTTTATAGATGGTATAATGTGTCAGACAGGGTGCCTGTCATTATTGCCAGTGTAATGGTAGCACCTTTTTGATATGATGCTGATTAAAGTAAAACAAAGCTGGGAAAGCAACAATGACTCGTCAAAATTGACAGCTGAATAATTGCTTTCTTTGGTGCTGTAAGAGGTGTGTGCTGTATGAAAAGAATCAAACATTATCAGAGGAGGAGGACTCAGATGATGAGCTCGATTTCCAGGCAGTGATCGATCCACTGAAGGGAAGGCAGATTAGAAAATACAACTGCTTTCTCTCGCTTTATGTGTTGAAAGCGAGACCAATAATATACCCGGCTTATAAGCCCTGTTATACTTTGTTGTGCACCGGTGTCGCTCTCCTAACATAGCCGATGTACAAGCTCACAACTCATCACAGTGCGACGCGTTGTGAGCTTATAGATCTAAGCCACACGATCTCCATATGTGGGCATAAAAGGGACAAGGACGGAATTCATTTGCAAGTGTGACTCGCGTTGCAGCAACCACTTGTACATAATTATATGGACATTCCCAGATATGGGAATGGGAATCCCTTTTATGGGATCAGGGATCTCCATATATGGGCATAAAAGGGACAAGGACAGAATTAATTTGTAAGTGTGACTGCCGTGATGCGAGTCACACTTGCAAATTAATTCTGTCTTACCATTTGAATTTTCCCCATTCAACTCAATGGGGAAAATTAATTCACAAATAAATGAATGGCCATATGGAGCGTGCTCCCTGCGGTGGCAATTATTTCTCCATACATTTGCTGCTTGATCCCATAGTTAGACACATTTTAATGTCATAGATTTCAATTAGAGATGAATTTTGGCATGGCATGTTTCTCAGTCAGTTCTCAGTATGCATGGGTGATATTGTAGTAACTATAGTAATTGTAGAGGCATTGCTGCCAAAGTAGTCTCGCGAGGCCAGATTGTTGCCTCCGCGATTTGGGCAAATGCTCCCGGCATACAGTCTGGCAAACGGAAATAGAAACGATGAGTGCGAGATAAAGCGGATGTGACGCAACCACTCCCTTGGTGCAGTAGCAATAACATGTCCTACTGGAAGCGATATGTCTCATTTCAATATTTCTGGGGGCGTTATTTCGTCTTTCTCTGGTGTTATTGGTGTTACTTCCATGATGTTTTCAAACGTTTTCTTAAACTATACACCCATAACAAGAATAGGCCGCTCGAATGACTTTGTCTGAGCTATTGTGTTTCTGTTATGTTTCCAATGGGACTACAGTTCAGTGCAGCACTGGCTACTTCCGATACTCGCCGTTCGGGAGCTGCCGTTCCAGACTGTATATAGCATTCGGAGATTCTGGAATAGTTGTCTGGCTACGCGAGACTACTGCGAGACTAACCGCATCCCTGTCACCAGGTTTTAGGACCAGTAAGACTCCCGAAACAGGAGATAAGCGACCGCCAGGTCGCATACACAAACTTTAGAAGACAATCGTAGCCAATCAGGAGGGAATATGGGAAATGGGACAGATCCATGTTGATGACAACAAGATACTGTGCACGGCTTTGTGTGAATTCAGGCCCAAATCTGTAGGAGCAGTGTCCAAAAATGTGTTTTGCAAAAATCAGCCTGATGGTGGCGCTAGAAGAGGGTCATGTGAGAAATGAGGGGTGGAGGTTGTGAGTTGCCTTCCAAGGAGTATGTGTGCAAAGTTTGGCATGGATCGGGGCAACGGTGCCGGAGATAAGAGTAGGGCAAAAGTGTGACGTGACGGACGGACAGACAGACAGACAGCCGGTGGAGCTTTTCATAGTAACTTGCGACCTAACGGTCGCAACCAGATGCAGATGAGATAACAGCATCCTAGAGCCGTCAAGACAACAGAACCAGCGATGAGTTCAAAGGTCAAGGTAAATCATCCATCAGTTTTGCATGTGTTGGAGTTCAACTATCAGTGACATTAAAAAGTGGAACAAGGTCAAGAGTTTCCCAATGTAATTAATATTCAAACCACAACACAGAAATTATTCAGGCTCATTTACATAAACGGCAATAAAATAGCTGTAGCTTTGCCCTGCTTACTGCTGGCGCTGCATTTTAGTGGGCTTCCTTAATTTAGTATGCATGCTGCCATACATTTCATCTTTGAAGATACTGTAAAATACTGTATGTACACTTTTAAAATTCTAGCATATTTAATCACTCTTGTGTGTATCATTTCAGTCGTCAGTGAGTATGGCCCTCCTGTCAACCCCAGAAGGAAACCCTGATGTTTGTATCATCTGTGACATTCTAGCGTCATGTGGAGGGGGTGTACTTTACTACACCAAGCTGCCTCCTGCTACAGAAACAGGAGATAGACTCCTGACCTATGGGCCACATGGCTGGGGCACGGTTGGTTTCCAAAGCTTCTTACTTACTTAGTATTATCCGTTGTTATAATGAAAACAAAGAATTACATGAAAATGATATATTGTTGTGTGAGCTATCTGAAATGCTTCAATAAAACTGTATTTTCTAGAAAACCCTGAAGTTTTTATCATGGAACAAACCCTGAGTCATCCTTGCATGAATACCACAGCCATATAAACTCCACTGGAGTTGTTCCAGTTACCTTCTTTTAATTACACTGTGAAGACTCAAACAAACAAGCGTGTAAAACCATAGAAACAGGGAAAAAAGTATACAAATTGGCTGATGTGTCCATGTGTAATGAATGAGGACTTTTAACTGTGTAAAACCTCCTGGATGTCATTCACCTGCCAAACTCAGTACCACAATAATCACAATTTGGAGGTAGATGAGATGAGGGTAGCCACTAAGGCCAATACAGAAATATCCAAATATAAGAAAGCAAAGTGGGAGAGTTCAAACATTTTGGTTCGGGCGACTTGAGAAACAGGCACATTAATTACTCTGTGAAATCATGGAGATCACAGAACAAAAGGTTTTGTAGTTCATAGTCCCTGACGATGCCTGCATTCTATTCTTGATGCATTCTTTATGTGAACAACTTTTACACAAGTCCAGGGCTTTTCAAAGACATCTATGCCATGAACTTTAGGGCCTGTGGGAAATACCGGGTAAATCACAAAGTCTGCCCTTTGAAATGATCAAAGGCACTGGCCAGGCAAACCCTGTGAGAGTCTATAAAATGGATTAGAAAGGATCCACTGGTGTTTGCAAAGTGTCTGTTTTCTGGAGAAACAGTGCAGAGGAGAGTGAAAAGTAAAACTGTAACAAATCTCCCTCGTCCTACTCCTATTAATGCACATACAGTTGTTGTTGACAGGTCTGATCAGCTCCTGCAGTACACTAAGGTCTGCCACAAAACCATGGATTGGTACAAACTGTTCTTTTATAGACACTGCCAAACCAAAGTGTCACACCTAAGAACGTCAAACCACGCAAAGTGTTTGGGGCAAAGAAAACCCAGCACTTACATTTCAATCTGATCAAATATAACTCTCCATGGACACGATATTCTGCATTGCACGGCAATCTTTTTCTGGACAGTTGCAACAGAAACAGCACAAACACGCAACATATTGCCGTGATTTATGATGATTTATTATTTACAACAAGCAGTCCATATATTCAATCTTCTCGGCTCCAGGTATAGTATTGTGTAATATTGGCATAGTAGTCCTGTTAATGATTTTATAGCCCCTGAAGCCCGGCTGACTCAATCTCTTGACTGACCCAAGCATCCAACTAACCCAAGCAGCCGGCTGGCTTAAGAACCCGACTGACCCAAGGAACCGACTGACAGCTGCGTCTCAAGTCCTTAAATCAATCCCATTTCCTATTTCCTTGCTTATATGTTAGTCCCTCCCATTGAGGAAATAGAGAAGAGGAGACATCCCATTGGCCATTTCTGATGACAACATCACAGGTGATAGGCCAACTCCCAGTGGGCGGGACTAACATACAAGGAAATAGGAAACAATTGAAGGAAATAGGAATAATTTAAGGACTTGAGACGCGGCTGGAACCGGCTGACTCAAGGAACCGGCTAACTCAAGCAGCCGGCTGACTCCGGCACCTGACTGAGTCAAGCAGCCGGCTGACAAGGCCTTCGGCTGCCTTTGTTATCATGGTCATGTGGTTTCATCATGTATTTGCAGAATCTCCCATAGATAGAGACACACACACAGGACAGTGAAGGTGGTACCCACTCTGATGTTGACGTGAGCTCCATTGGCCAGCAGCAGCTCCTGACACAGCGCCCCCTGGCGTGAAGAGGAGGCAAAATGGAGTGCAGAGAACCCCCTCTCATTCACCTGAGAAAATACAGTGAGAGTTCATAGTGTAATTTAGTTTTAATATCTTCCTCCTCTGCCTGCATGGATTAATGATAAGTAAGACAGATCTTCCTAATGGGTGACCTGTTTCTTCATATCATATAGAAATAAAAAAGGGAGAAAAAAGCTAAAGTGACAAGAAGAGTTGTCACACTCAAGGCATTGGCAAATACATCCGGCACAGAATTTTTTCACCACAGAATTTCTTATTTTTCCAGTAGTGGTTAAGGCTGGAAATAGAGCAGTCGTGTGAAGGGTTGCTGGGTGGTGTTCGTCAAGCACCGCTTGTGTGGGAAATTGTACGTAGGCAATAATGGGGGCGGCTCTTTTAAGGCACACTTTTCACAAGCAGTGGCCCTCATTTATCAATGGAGTGTAAAAAATGGTCTATTTTTTTCACCAAATTTTGCGTAGGGCAACGTGTGCACGGCATTTATCAATGCTTCCTAAACAGACACACCTGGCGTACATTTGATCCCAGCGTTGATAAATGCGCAGGCTGAAATTTAAATAACACGCCCTTAATTATTCTCGAAACGCCCCCATTTTACGACCAGAACAACCCGAATACGACCTAACAACCAAAGAAAAGCCATGTCCGCGTCCCACACAGACCACGCACACATGCACGCACGCACGCACACACCTACACACGCAACTAGGCTACTTGGAACAGCAGCATTTTGGTTTACACAGCAGTCTTTGACAGTGGAAACGTGGGATTAACCAACGGTACAATCTTTGACAAGGAGGCGCACCGCAGCCGACATGAATGACACAAGTCACTGGTCACTGCCATGAATACTTTTGGATATTAATTTAAACCATTGCCTACCCGTGCCGTGCGTGCGCAGACAGAGAGCGTTCATTTGGTTACAAGCAATCATATTCCCCATGGCCATGATCTCAAGGCTCGCCACGTCGGGTTTCATCATTAACTCCAGCATAGTGTACAGTATCTACTGTATAAATTGAGAGACCCCACGGTTACGTTTTGGATATTAATTTAACCCAATTTCGGTGACGAGCGCAATGCACTTTGGAGTGCTTGAACTAGCGATCATGTACCGTTCCTGCGCGGGCTGGTCTTCTCCCAGGTGGGCCGTGGACCCCCAAATAAATCATCCGCAGCGTGCGTGCACGGGGATGGGCACAGCCAGGTTTGGAGCTTCGGGTTTTATCCATATTTAAAAGGACTCGCGTCACTGTATAAATTGGAGGCTCACGCCTCACGGTAGATCACAGCGGCGCCGCGCTGGTCCCGAAAATGCTCTCGCATGCGTTCGTAGGCTATAATGTGCTTGTTCTGAGCCAGGTCTGCAATCTTAAAATATAGACTGTTAAAGCACTTAACAGTAGATTGCTTCCATGTTGCTAGATTTTGATTGCTTGTCATTGTAGCTTGGAAATAAAATCGGCGTGCATGTCCATGATGTAGCTGGCTATAATATACTTTTATAAAATGTTATATTTTCACAGGATTATTTATTATTGTGTTGGATATACATTTTCGAGTGGATACATGTGTCCATTGCCTGTCAAATAGTTACACAATGCTGCTCCGCACGTCTACAATGGAACAAAGTGGTGTAGGATGAATCCTACACCACCTCTGGACTTGACGTGAGATTTGATCCTACCCTACGCCAACGTCAAAGTCAAGTTGAAATGATAAATGTCGAGACTTCCCTAAATTTCGGTGTACACCCAAATTTTGATCTGCACCACGTTGATAAATGAGGGCCAGTGTGTTTTGAACTTATGTACCTGGTTGACGCTGGCTCCAGCCTCGATGAGTTCATTGACCACCACATCTTGTCCGTTGTAGCAAGCCACATGGAGCGCAGTGTTACCGTAAGCATTCACTGCATTGATCTACACAGAGACAGACAAATTCATTTAGGTCCTGAGTAGTAGTGAGTACGGGAGCATAACCATTTGAAACTGTAGCATTCCTATTCTGGTGCTAATATTCTGCACAGATCCACAAGCTCACAATAGTAGATGGGCTATATTTAGCAAAACTCTGTGTGTGTGTGTGTGTGTGTGTGTGTGTGTGTGTGTGTGTGTGTGTGTGTGTGTGTGTGTGTGTGTGTGTGTGTGTTTGTGTGTGTGTGTGTGTGGGGGGGGGGGGGGGGGGCTAGCATAAAGCCAATGGGAATCTGAGTTTAAGTGTTTAAATCTATTGTCCATCCTCTGCATCTGTTCTGCTTCTGTGCTATGGGACACAGAAATAGTAATTCCTTTCACTCTCATCTCATGACAAAAAGGGTTCGCTGGAGTTTTTTTATATCTTGGCAAAATCAGCATTGTTTGCATTCATTTCTGTAAATGGACTGCTTTACCTTACCTTAGTGTCTTGCTCAAGGACATTTCAACACAATGCCATTATTTGGATTCGTATCACGCACACAGCTAGCTACAGTATACACGAAAAACAAATGTCGACCAAAGTTCGACAGTGCTTTAATTCTTAGCAACCATGGTCATTTATCGACAAAGAACTGCAACCAAATGCACATTATGAGTGTTTATGTGCATGCATGAAATTCTGTGTAAATCCATGCGTGTCTCTGTTATATGCGTGAGAGAGAGAATATGTACAAATTAAGCAGAGGTTCTCTTCTCAACCTTTTCTGGGATCAGGGCCTCCTTGAAAATCTTAAAAGCATTCGCAGCCCACCCATTTAAAACCCATTTAGGCGCGGCCAAATGCGTATAATTTTGGGGGTGCTTGACATGAAAATATTTGAGGACTGCTGACCTAGAAACATAGATTTTTCAAATTTGAACGATTTTTCAAAAATGAAGGGCGGCCGAGCTTCTAGTCTAAATTATTTGCGGGCCTGCTTACAATACCCACAATTTGAGAACCACTGAACTAAAAAGAGAGAGAGAGAGAGAGAGAGAGAGAGAGAGAGAGAGAGAGAGAGAGTGTGAGTGAGTGAGTGAGTGAGTGAGTGAGTGAGTGAGTGAGTGAGTGAGTGAGTGAGTGAGTGAGTGAGTGAGTGAGTGAGTGAGTGAGTGAGTGAGTGTGTGTGTGTGTGTGTGTGTGTGTGTGTGTGTGTGTGTGTGTGTGTGTGTGTGTGTGTGTGTGTGTGTGTGTGTGTGTACCCGTTCTTACTACCCAGTGAGCACCGGAAATAGTTTTTAACCAACAGAGTGAGGACATTTTTGGAAAGTGAGGACTAAGTTGCGGTCCTCACTAAATTTAGGGGTTGTGTTAAGGGTTAGGGTTAGGGTTAGGTTTAGGTTTAGGGTTAGGGTTAGAGTTAGGGTTAGGGGTTAGGTTTAGGGTTAGGGGTTAGGGTAAGGCCACAGGAATGGAAGAAAAATGAATGGAAGTCAATGTAAAGTCCTCAAAAACAAGTGTGTGTGTGTGTGTGTGTGTGTGTGTGTGTGTGTGTGTGTGTGTGTGTGTGTGTGTGTGTGTGTGTGTGTGTGTGTGTGAGTGAGTGAGTGAGTGAGTGTGTGGGTGTGTGTGTTCTGACCTGGACACCCAGGCCCAGCAGGTAGCGCACAGTGCTGTTCATGCCACTAGAGGCAGCAGCGTGCAGTGGAGTGTAGGTCTTCTTATCTCTGCAGTCCACCTCCGCTCCACTGGCCACCAACAGCTTCACTACCTCCAGGTGACCTGAGACAGGAACATTTAGATACAACTTAACTCAGGGGTCTCCAACGTGCTCAGGCCAAGGACCCCTGAACTGAGAGAGATATGAAGCAGGGACCCCCTCTACATATTGTATAAATGCATTATGCAGATTTTCATCGACTTGTTTGACAGCACTGTCAACAGTCTGTTAGATTTGTGTTAATGTTTTTTCAGACATTTAGCCACTTCAATCGTCGATACGTAGTAAACTTCACTCTGTACTTGGTCTGCTCTTTTTGACCTCTACACCAAACCTCTTTGCTGAAAATAGACGATCTACAAGCTCTCAACGCCTCACGCTTGTAGATCTGGTATTTTTGTCTAAAGTTCTCCTCAGAATAGGGATGTGAGGGTTCAAGTTGTAAAATTAAAATAATTATCCTATCACACAAGGATTTAGTGGCCCCCCTGTAGTAACTGTGAAGACCCCCTAGGGGTCCCGGACCCCCAGTTGAAGACTGCTGACTTAACTCATTGTATTCACACCTACAAGCTGTAATAAGCAGTGTTTTGCATAATATCATTGAATCAAATTACACCCTGCAACGTTGATGTGTTGAGAAGCACGGATGATCTGAAAATGTTTCAGCACAGCTGTCTACTGCTGCACCAACTCATCCTATATTACATTCTTAAACTGCAGCCAGCGGTATTTGGTAGACACGACCAAATGCAGCACTCCAATTGGCTAGGACTGATCACGTGGCACACGGAGTTCCTAACCGGAAGTGCGTCCGGCGGTCAAATATGTCCGACCGGAAACGTGCGCTGCGGCACAATAGTTCCGCCACAATAGTTCCCCCCCCCCCAATTTTTTTTTTTTTTTTTTTAATTTATTATTATTTTTTTTTTACTTTTATTTTTTTTTTTTTTTTTTTTTTTTTTACTAGATGTGAGCGGCCCGAAGGGCCGCGACCCTCTAGTTGTTTACATTCTGATGGTCCATCAAACAGCGGTACCCCTATGTGTGTGCATTTGAAAGTGAAAAAAACGTAAAACAAATAGTTCTGAAATGTGTACATACTGCAGTATGCAGTGTAATGCAAAATGTATACATTGTGTGTATGTATTTGAGTAAATACTAACCAGTAAGACTCCCTAATCGGGAGATAAGCGACCGTTGGTCGCTTATCTCCACAAATAGGCCAAAAGTTTGTTTTACCAATTATTACACTCTATGTGAACATTTACATCAACAAATCCCAAGTACTATGCAGAACGACCCATTTCAAGTTTTTAATGTACAACAATATTTAGAAAATAGATCTACAAGCTCACAATGCTACGCATTGTCCTCGTCCCTTATATTCCCATAGGTTATATGGAGATCTCAGTTTTTGTCAGTCCTTGTTCATGTATGCCCATATATGGACATCTCTATATCTACTGTAACAGTCCTTGTCCCTTTATGCCCATAGATGGAGATCTCTTAACTGTAAGTCCTTGTCCCTTTTATGCCCATATATGGATATTCCTCATGTCATCAGTATATGAACATATATGGGCTTTCTGATATGCCCATATATGGAGATCTCTTAACTGTAAGCCCTTGTCCCTTTTATGCCCATATATGGATATCCCTGGCCTGATGTCATCCGTATATGCCCATATATGGGCTTTCTAATATGCCCATATATGGAGATCTCTGTATCTCCATATATGGGTATAAAAGGATACTTCAGGTCTGACATCAGGTTTGTTTATATTGGGTTGCTAGGTTTGACATCACAAACTCCATGGGCCATCTGACCTAGAAATCTATATTTGGGCATAGATGACTCATCGTGACCTCATCATGATTTCAATCGCTATAAAAGGACTCTCAGTGACATACACTCTCCACACACAGATAAAGCAGTCAACCAGCCTACCAGTCAACCCATTCTTTGATTACTTTGTACAACTAGATTAACTTTTCAATGGCATCCCCACTGGAATTGACCGAAATGTACGACAGACAATGCCGGTCTTATATAGGGGTCATTTGTGTACGGTGTGATGTCATACTGATGTCAGCAGTGTGATGTCATACTGATGCGGAGATATGAGCAGGGCAAAGGTGTGACGTGTGACGTGTGACTCAGGGACGGACGGCCGGTGGAGGTTTTGATACTAAACTGCGACCTTACGGTCGCAATAATAACATAATATGTTTATTGGTCAGACAGACTGTAGACCTGTAGACCTGTTAGTAGATTGCTTCATCACAGTCTGCTTGAACTGCTATATTAAGAGTAACGCAACATGATGACACACATGGCCAGTTACTGGACACTTACTTGTGTACTGGTCGCTAAAGGTCTCAGATTTAAATAAAGATGGGAAGGATGATGGAAGCAGGATGCTCATATGATTAAAAACCCTGTGATTGGTAGGTAAGAATACAGTACATTTCACTCTGTCCGTTTGATAGGGAAAGGAGGAGGTTATGTAAGCAGCCTGACACTCAATGAAGGAGCTCTCGTGCTTGCTTAGAACAGACCTAGAACTAATGTCAAACATACTTTGTGCTGAATTAATAGTGAACATGCAGGCTGGTCTGTCATCTTTGCTCAAAGTGTCTCCTCGAGGGAACCCACGACAATACATAAAGTGGGATGAGCAGCGCAGCTGAGGATGCGGGGTGCACTGATGAAAACGGCATATCATTTCAACAGATCTCTTAGTTACAGCAACACTGTTTGTATGTAGCATGTTTTGTGTACTTATGGTTTAAGTATGTATTAAATACTTAAACCATAAGCAGATGAACATTGCTATTTCCATTTGGCCAACGGAGAAAGACAGTCACCATGCAAGTTGAAATGGACACATGGCAAGTTAAAGCTGGATAGTGAGGCCTCGCCACTGAACACTGCTTTGCAATTTTTGCAGCTTCTTTTAGGCCTGACTTAAGTTTTTGGAAAAACATCTAATATTAATCAAACATTACCAAAACAAATATGTTACACATGAACTATACTAAACTAGCCCTTACCCGTTCAAAGATATGAGCTCCGAAATGATGTGCAGTGTGTGGGTTATGGGATGTGCACTGTGCACACAGTATATGAGGGATGGAAAGTAACTTTAACTGGTGCTTGCATGCTAATATGTAGAAGCATCAATGTAAGAAATACCCGTTCCATTTAACGGCTACAGAGATACTGTGTACCGATCTGCATGATTTTTGGACAACATCTGTAACAGGGCCAGAACCCCCCCCCCCCCCCCCCCCCGCCCGCCCGCCTGCACACACACACTTCCCCCCCCCCCCCCCCCGTGTGTGTGTGTGTGTGTGTGTGTGTGGGTTTGTGTGTGATTGTGCTTGGCCTGAACAACAGCGCCCCTCCCTTAACATGTGTGGTCACAAAAGGTACTGTAGGCTAAATAGATATAGATACACCATAAAAATGCTAATATACAGTATATGATTTGTGAAAGTGACAAACGGGCTTCACAGTTATGTCAGGTGTGTTCATATGCTAATGGTGATGCGATTTCAGATCAATTGCTCCAGCCACTGAGGAGAAACGCTGTTTCAGACAGACAGACAGACAGACAGACAGACACTCACTCACTCACTCACTCACTCACTCACTCAGACATTCGCAAAATTATAGTATAGATGTGTTCCCGGCCTCAATGGGTTAAATGCACACCAAGCAACTTCCTATTCATAGCTGAAGTTTGCAGGGAGACCACATTGCTTTTAGAAAACATATTGTATTTTCTTATTATACAGTTAAAATTAGGGTTGCTACTTGCTGCCCTCTCTGGCACCATTAGCATTCATCGACCACATTTCTTGAGTATTAACAGAAGGTTTGCATGCGTGAGGGATGAGGGTCTCACCCATGTAGGCTGCCCAGTGAATGGCTCTTCGGTCCTTCTTATCAAATGCATTGATGTTGGCTCCTCGGGACAACAGCAGTCTTACCATCTAAAGTACAAACACACACAGATATTATTGAAAATATCCTGACGCCTGGCAGACAGAGTGAGACAAAGTCACTAAGAAACCCAAATGGACCCATTACAGTGCAACAAAAAGAGAGAGACAAGGAGAAAGAGATGTGGATATGGGAACAATTGAAGTAAGACAAGTACAGAAACAGAGACAATTAGACAAAGACACACGCAGAAACACAAAGAGAGACACAGATAGGTCTGTCATAATTATTACATAATCACCTAATCACAATAATTTTGCATAATCATTTCATGTTGAAAAATGCTCATTTTCCAAAAATATTTCTGCTATTTTCATATTTTCTTGAAAGTATAGTGCATAGTAATTTCTTTGTATAATTAAGTAATTTAACATATCTGCCCTGTGCAATTTGTGATTATGAAGCTTAAAAACCAAACAGACTAATATTGTATTCATAATGTTCCAAAAAACAATGATAGTGGTAGTTCAGGGGGTTTCAAAGTGAGTGACGGGGCACCCTGGGGTGCCGCGACGGCAGTCCAGGGGTGCTGCGAGATAATTTGATAATATTTGGAATTTATTTGGACACTTAATAAAATATTTAGTATCATTTTAAATTTGAAGTACAAACGTATTTTCAGTCAGTTCTAAACAAAATGGCTATTATCTCAACATTTTCCTCGCAAAAATAATCGCTAAAATATGCTATAAATAAGGTGCTGGGATTATGAATATAATGTAGGGGTGCCTCGGATGAAAAAAATATTTATAGGAGTGTGAGCTTTGAGGTCTGCTATTTTCGATGTTCTCGCCAAAAGGCCATTTTAGAAATGTCAGCCCCTGCCTCTCTAACATTCTCCTAACATTCTCCGCACGTCCCTGCCCACCTCTGTGTGTCCACTGAAGGCAGCGTGGTGCAGGGCGGTGTGACCGGCCCGGTCAGACACGTTGACGTTGCTGAGCAGAGGGACCAGGGCCTCGGCGCAGCCCACAGCCTTGTTGCTGGCAGCCACATGGAGCGGAGTCTGCCAGTTCTTGTCCCGGGCATTCACATCAGCATTGTGCTTCAGCAGCACAGACACCGCGTCCTACACACACATTACAGACAGACACACACACACACACACACACACACAATTGGGGTCGGTGTGCATGAGACCCATAAAGACCTGGAACGCATCTGTGTCGGGTTAGACTTGAACCGCTTTAACCATTATGTCATGCTTTAGCCATTAAAAAATAGCAGATATACAAGCTCACAGCGTGGCACCGAGTGCCGCGCTGCGAGCTTGTAGATCTGTTATTTTTGTAGATCTGCTAAGTCTTATATTTATATAATATTTTGACCCGATTCTTCTAGGTTTTTGAAAAATGCATGTTTCTATGTCAGTGGTTCTCAATGTTTTTCATGTCGAGGACCCCTAGAATTACGGTATGTATTCTCGAAATATTATGTATCAGGGACCCCCTAGAAGCAAATATTTCAGTTACAAATACTCGCTTTAAAAAAAAAGATATATTAAAAGTTTTACAGATCTACAAGCACGCAGCGCCACGCCATGAGCTTGTACAGTATATCTGATTTTGTTTAATCATAGTTAAGGTTAAATATTTTAGATAGTAATTAAAGAATATAAAAAATGAGAGTTAAAATGTTTTCATTTACTCCTTTCTATCATTTTAGAGATTTTAATTATTTTGATTTCAGTGGCTGGGGCATGCGTACAAGTGGCTAAATATGTCTTTTTACAAAGAATAAGATACACCGCAATCTTTCATGGGCAGATGTGACCTCTGGGGTTACTGTAAATAACAATAAAGAAATTGCAGGCTTATTGTGTCTAAAAATACATATTTAGCCACTTGTACACATGCCCCCATGCGTACGCAATACGCATGCCCCCACGTTTTAGCACGGTAAACGTGCTAAAACGATAGAACGAAGTAAATGAAAACATTTATCCAACTTGATTGAATGACATCGAGAAGGGCCTGTCGGCTTCTAAAGTAGGCAAACCCCCAATGCAATGCTTTGTTTTCAAGAGTCAGTAGCATTAGAAATTATCGATGTTTTTTATAGCTTCACCAATCTGACCGGTTTGCCTCTCTGTACATCACTCCCTCAAGACGTTGGTGATACGCACATTGAGTTTCAAGCCGATCGGTCAGGCAGCTTTCGAGATATGCCACAGTTAATCCATTTTAAATTAACAGTGTTGAACCAAAGTGCTGTACACTCAGTCAAAAACATTGCAAAACAATAAAAAGTGTAAAAAACAGCTTCTTGCTGAAATTAGGCATCCCTTTATTTTTTACACGTTTTATCGTATCTATCCACAAACTGGGTAAACAAGGCAGCAATAACATTGGAATGGAAGGTATTTGATTTCATAGCAGTGGTATATGGTTATTGCACCATGGCTATATCAACCAATCAGATTGTGCGATTTGAGTTGCAGGTTTTTATGAAGCTGTATAACACATTACTGTTGTACTAATCCTTGACAGGCTCCATAAACATAACATTCCACACTAGAACATTTTTAGAGGCCATAATGAGACCAGGTACAGAAATGTTTAGCTCAACAGACCTTGTTTTAGTAGTGTGTGTGTGTGTGTGTGTGTGTGTGTGTGTGTGTGTGTGTGTGTGTGTGTGTGTGTGTGTGTGTGTGTGTGTGTGTGTGTGCGTGTGCGTGCGTGCGTGCGTGCATTTTACCTCACTGCCAGAAGCAACAGCTCGGTGGAGAGGAGTCAGCCACTTGTTATCTTTGGCATTAACTCTGGCTCCTTGGTTGGCAAAGTATGGAGAGAGACAATACACAGAGAAGAGAGATGAGTGTGCGTGTGGAGGGGATTGTGGGAGGCAGACAGAAGACAAAGAATAGAACGTTTAACTCAAATATCACAGAGAAACTGGTGTATTTTGTTTTGGAAAGCGGTACAGAAATAAGGTTTGAACAAGGCCTTTTAAAAGAAAAAAACTTAAGAGACTAGATACCACAGAAGGCCATGGCTGAGTGAGCGGATACAAACATTAACAAGAGCAGGAGAATAGACAACAAATTCAACTTAAATAGCATATAACATAATTAGAAGGATTTTCTCCATCTCTTCTGGGAGATGAGAGGCGAGTGGGTGGGTGGGTGTGTAAATCTCTCATGATCCTTCGTGGCACGTCTGTTGGAGGGCTAAAATAGTCCCGACATAGCACCTGTTGCTGCGCCTTCATGCTACCGGGAAATGTTAAACATACTGAACACACACCACCGCCCCGTTCCACGTGTGTTTCATGACAGCATGGCCTTTCTGTGAAGTCAGCTGATCAGGTCAGGAGGCGGAGTTTCGTAACCCCCGGGAGAAAGGTAACCGTTTCATCAGTGAACAGGCATATGCCATCTGGGGGGATGGGACCGAGCTTACATCAACCTCCCCTCTGATTAGAATCTTAACTACAGCCAGACACTTTACAGTATATTGTATTAATTTAAGTCACTAGAACAGGGGTCTTCAACGTTTTCAGGCCAAGGACCCCTTAGTTAAGAGAGAAATGAAGCAGGGACCCTCGCAATCTGTTCATAGATTCCATATAGTTTCATTGTTTGACGGCACAATCATCAGTGTATTTTGGATTCATATCAATTTGTATTTACTGATATTAATTTGAACCGTCGATACTAAATAAATTTTACCTTTCACTCTGTATTTAGTGTGCTCTTTTTCCCCTCTACATCGAACCTCTTTGCCGAAAATAGCCGATCTACAAGCTCACAACGCCTCGCAGCGCAAGGCATTGTGAGCTTGTAGATCCGCTATTTTGGGCTAAAGTTCTCAGAATATGGACGCTAGGGTTAAAGTGGTTATTATAAAAAAGGAGAAAAAAGTTTCTATCACACAAAGATTGGGAGGCCCCCCAGTAGTAACTCTGAGGACCCCCTAGGGGTCCCGGACCCCCTGTTGAAGACCCCTGCACTAGAGCATAAAGTTCCAGTCAGAGTCAGACATTTATAACAATAGAAATGTAACCCTATACGAGGCAAAACTGGAATTCTTGAAGCATTGCACGCATTTTGTTTGGGTAACAACAGTTTCCATACACAAAAATAAAAAGGAAAAAGCTGAAAGAAAGGTTTAAATGATGATTGACACTATAGAGCTTTATACATCAGTGACTTGAAATTAAAATCCTAAATTAAAATGTCTTTATCATTAAGAGGTCCTGCTAGCTAAAGTCTAGGCGAGGGTTTGGTCTAGCCCAGGGGTCTTCAACAGGGGGTCCGGGACCCCTAGGGGGTCCTCAGAATGATTACAGGGGGTCCTCCAAATCTTTGTGTGATAGAAGCTTTTTCTTGAACCCTAGCGTCCATATTCTGAGAACTTTAGCCAAAAGCTCACAACGCCTCAGCTTGTAGATCGGCTATTTTTGGCAAAGAGTTGAAGTGCAGACTAAGTACAGTGTGAAAGGTCAAGTTTATTACATATTGACGGTTCAAGTGGTTAAATATCTGAAAACACAAATTGACATGAATCCAAAATACACTGATGATTGTGCTGTCAAACGATGAAACTATATGGAATCTATGAACAGATTGCGAGGGTCCCTGCTTCATCTCTATCTCAACTAAGGGGTCCTTGCCCTGAAAACGTTGAAGATCCCTGGTCTAGCCAATGCCACAGTGATGGGAAGACCATCAGTCAAACCCGATTTACATCTCCATCATTTCTCTCTGCCCCTCTTTCTGTCTTTTCTGCAGTGCACATCTTAAATGCCTTGTGTTAGACACCAGGTGGCTTTCCTCTCAGGTCTCCTCAGGTTGCATTGTTATTATTACACCTTTGTGGTCCTCCCTATTCTAGATATGTGTGCTGTGATTGTATTGGGGTGAACAAGTATTGGGCAAACACTTTTAATAAGTGTACTTGTCCATTATGTTCTCACTGTTACACTTTAATGCTGCCACAAAGCCTTATCACAACAGTACTTGCTGCTATTGCTGTCATTGGCACACATGTAAATCTTCCGTGGCTCATGCCATCCATCTATTCATCATATCTCAACCATGACGGGCACAGAGCACACGTCCCTGGTGTATCTTTAACCCATTTAGGCCTGAACACATTATGACGCAATATTTTATGCTTTAACTATTGAAAAATAGCAGATATACAAGCTCACAGCGCGGCACCGAGTGCCGCGCTGCGAGCTTGTAGATCTGCTATTTTTGAAAAATCGTGAAAATTTGATTTTTGACCCGATTACATAAGTGTCTTTTGAATCCTTCTAAGATTTTTTGAAAAACCGATGTTTGTATGTCAACAATCTGGCCAGCCATCGTCAAATAAAAGGTCCTTTTCATTTAACTGGAGCTCAGTTAGTCTGTTCTTGAGAGACTACTATGTCAGTGGTTCTCAAACCTTTTCATGTGAAGGACCCCCAAAATGATATTTATTTGGCCACGGACCCCCATCTCAAAATATCTAGTTCCAGGGACCACCCAGAAGCAAAATCTGAGTTACAAACGTTCGCTTTGAAAATACATATATTCAAAGATTTGCACACATTTTCACAACCTTTTCAAAAATAGCAGATATAGAAGCTCGCAGCGCGGCACTCGGTGCCGCGCTGTGAGCTTGTATATCTGCTATTTTTCACTGGTTAAAGCATTCAATCATTTCTAGGCCTAAATGGGTTAAGGTTAAGTCAAGTGTTAGGCGACGATTAAAAGACTACCAACAAGCAGAATGAACTGTACTGTAAGCTGAAATGAATGGATGAATGGAATCCTTCCAACAGAAGTAAAAGGTCAGAAAAAACAAGAACAACCAGGTGCACACAGGAGGTAAAACAGGTTACTACAGTAAAAATAAAGGTGCTCAAGGATCAAACGGGATCAAGACATGAAAGAAACAGAAGATCCAGGAAGTCAGGATTACTAAGAGAAACAAGACTTTATTTAACAAAGACAACTGCCAACATGTTTTGACCGAATCGCCCTGGTAAATACGATTTCAGTTGAAACATGTCTGCAGTTGCCTTTAAAATAAAATAAAAAATAAAGGCTTGTGTCTCCTTTTAATCCAGATTAGTTTTTTTTAAGAAGTAAAAGGTATACTAGTATTTGGAGCGATTAATAAATCAATGCATGGGCGGATAGTACAACAAAAGTAGTACAATTAGAGAGGCGGGTATTAGGAGAGCGTCGGTGGAAGGAATAAATGGAGGAATGTGTTGTTTTCAACAGAGTCAGGTTACAGTGTGTTGTTTACCTGAGAGGATGAGCAGCTCAATAATCTCTGCGTCTCCCAGGTAGGCAGCAGCATGCAGGGGGGTCCGCTTCTCATTGTCCTGGTCACGAAGTACAAGTTGCATGCGTGCAGGAACACACACACACACACACACACACACACACACACACAGTTACATGTATAGACCTTTTTTCATTCTCACACCGAACAATTGTACACACAGAATTGAAAATGTGTTTTATTCTCGCAACAATCATGGAGGCCAAGTTTCATGCACGCACGCACACACACTTACAGTAAGTGTAGACCTTTTTTCATTCTCACACCCATCAACTGTACACAGACTACACACTACACATAATTTTTTTATTTTTTTTTCGTATTCTCTCACAAACAGGCTGTACAAGCACACATGAACACACACACACTAAGCATGGCCATTATTTCTCCGTTCTCACTGTATACGCTCAAATGCTCATTCACAAACATACACAAACACACAGCGGCTGTCAGTGGCATCTATCTATCACAGCCCCAACCACACAATCAATAGGCCCCCACACCATATGAGGCAACGGAGGAAACATGAGACCCAGAGAATTAAGGGGACACATTCCTTCCATCATCCCTTCGTTTTGTTTGTGTCTCCCTCCTACTGTACCTTTCATCACTAGAAAATCATCCTCTATCATTATGTAAACTGCTCTAGTCTAAATTGTTTTTTGGCTTTAATTTTATTCTTGACTAAGGAAGTTGACTAATAGTCATACTGTAGGTACTTGTTATCTATTTAAATCAACAAATCTGTAGTTCTCAGTTCAGGTTTGCATTCCTGGGGACTCGCAGTGTCCAGCAGCCACACTGGCAGTATGTTTAATTGGTTAAACTTTCTTTTCATGATTTGTCTCGCCCCGACTGTGGAACTAACCCGGCTTGCCTGTGCCAGAACAGCAAGTGGACAGAACACCCCCCACATCCCTCTCCCATTCGCTCATTGAACTGCAGTGGAGGACAATCAACAGAGTGGGGCTATAAACAATGTCACGTGAGCACCAACTCATCTGTGATTGGCCCAATCCAGTGTTGCTGACTCTGGAAGATCAAGTGTGATGACCCCAGCATTATTATACAGAGAGAGAGAGAGAGAGAGAGAGAGAGAGGCAGAGAGCGAGAGATGGCTCTGTCATCTAGCCTACTTCCTCAATATTAAAGCAATGAGCAGCTTTGTCAGCCGTCTAATGTAGAGTCTACAGTCTGAGTGCACTGTGCTTTACGTACTGTATAATGTCCTGTTGTACTAATCCTGTGTGTCCGTGTACTTTGTCAACAGTCTCATCAAATGTCACAAGTGTTTATTTAACTTCAGATTGTCACGCAGCCATATTCCTCTTATGAGCATCAGACTGGGCAATAAAATACTTATGATTCAGATGCACTGATAAGAGACATCACAACATATTATGAGTGAGTAAATAAAAGTTGGATTATGATGGGAGAGGGTTGTGTCTTTAACCATTTTAACCCTGGCGTTCCTATTTTGGGCATGTCAGGTGCATTTCTTTTTCTGTTCATTATTGAAGTATCGATCAGCTACTTTTGCAAATCTTGCAGAGATTTTCGACAATTTAGAAAATAGGGCTCGGTTAAACACTAGGATGAGGCTGAGCACCATCATGTATGCAGTGATGCACCATGGCCATGGTTCCTGGACATGCCTGGCAGCTATACGAGACAGAGTAGGTAGGATGCTATCGAAAAGGCACTCTTACTCAGTCAATAAGTCGTTGGGAGACGAGATCAATAGAAGCCTGCTGGCTGATTGCTCATCTCTTCATTGGTGGAAAGTAACTAAGTACTGGTACATTTACTCAAGTACTGTACTTAAAGGAGTAGTTCACCACTTTTCAACCTGTCTTCATATAATAGGTCCTCACTAATGTTCATGATAAAATATCACAATTCTTTTCTACTCAGTCCAAGTCTTCTAGGAGAGCTGTGGGAAGTTCAGAATCCATTGTCTTGTGACATCATCATTTTCCCAAAAAAATATTTAATCAATATTTTTGAAAAAAATATTTAGATTTTTATTATCGCGAGAACAATGGCTTCCACTTTAAATTTGCAACTTTTCAGGAATAGAAAGCCTGCAGTTTCTATAAGCTGGATTGGCAATCGATGATGTCACAAGACGATGGGTTTCTGACCTGCCCACAGCCCTTCTGAGAAAAAAAAAGCTATTTTTGAGTGAGGACCAATTATATGAACATAGGTTGAAAAGTGGTGGAGTGCCCCTTTAAGTAAAATATTTAGATACTTTACTGGAGTATTTCCACCAGTACTTTTACTTCTACTCCACTACATCTTAGAGGCAAATATTGTACTTTTATTTAGTACTTTTAAAACGTTAATTACTACTTACTTTGTAGATTGTTATCATTATTACAAAACATACATTAACCACTTCAGCCCCATATACATATTGGCCATTTGAAAATAGTCGATCTACAAGCTCACATTGCTTCGCATCGCAACGCAATGTGTGAGCTTGCAGATCTGCCATTTTCAAAAGATTTTTATACATTTGAAAAGGTTCGTACTTTATGTATATTTTGATACCAATACGCATGTAAATTTTGAATTCCGGACAAACATTACTTGTAACATTTTGTAACAGTATTTCTACAGTGAGTGGAGTATTGATACTTTCACTTAAAGGCCCGCTGACACACCCGAAATTATAATAGTATGATACAGTAGGTCACGTAGTCTCTCTGAAAACGGTCTGAAACAGTCTGAAACTCATGTCACAGTGTAATCTGCCCCTCGCTCCCCAACAACAGCTGACCGGTACAGTAAGTAGTAGTACGTCAATTAATTTGATTGGCTTATAATTGCTCATTCCCACAATTACATCATAAAAGTATTAACTCATATTTTAAGATGACTTTTTAAAGTGACAGTACCCCTTTAAAGTGATCCCTGGCTAATACGACAAATATGCCTTAATACATTATAATTGTCCTCTATAACTGCAAAGTAAAATTAAAAACACCTTAAATATTGTATTTCTTCTAGAAATAGCTAATCTTTCACTCAACAGGGGAAATGCCCGTCGCAGGTTGATGATGTCATAAATGTAATGTGTGATCTATCCCTATGGAATTTATGGCATGCATGTGAAAATAAAAACAAACTTAATATTTCCTATGGTTAATATGAGCATCAAATCAACATTTCAAATGTGTTTTTTGCACATGCATGCCGTAAATTCCATAGGGATAGATCACACATGACATCATCAACTTGCGACAGGCATTTCCCCTATTGAGTGAAAGATTCGTTATTTCTAGGAGAAATAACATATTTAAGGTGTTTTTAATTTTACATTGTAGTTAGAAATAACATATTTAAGGTGTTTTTAATTTTACATTGTAGTTATAGAGGACTATTATAATGTATTAAGGCATATTTGTCGTATTAGCCATGGATCACTTTAAGTAAATGGATGTGTGGCGTGTCCATATAACTGAAAATGTCATTGCTGATAAGCACTAGCCTAGTAAACTGACTCCTCCCATCTTCTGTTCGAATCTGGGGTAGAGATAAGCACTACTGAAGAGGAGACAGGGAGAGTGATTGTACCTGTATGTTGACATCCTCTTTCTTGAATATGAGGTTGCGGACTTCCTCAGTGTCCACGTTGAAGATGGCTCTCAGCAGAGACGGCTACAAGAGACAAAACAACAGCTGTTCAAGTTTGTGTGTGTGCGTGCGTAGCATGTACTGTAACATTTCATATCTCAAACGCCGTAATTAGACATTCCCACGCAAGTACCATAATCCAAGAATGTGAGGTGGCCAGACTGGCCACAGTGGCGCCAAATGGCTAGTGTTTATGAGAGGCCCAGCTGTAGTGTCTTCTAAATGTACACTGTACATACAGCACAATAAGAATTGACCAGACAAAGGTTTTTGTAATTGTATTAAAACATTTCCATATTGCATTAAATGTTTGGCCTTGGTTCTAACTTCTTATCTGAGAGTCATCTGTGTTGAGAGGTACCTGCCCCACTGTGCGTGTATGTGTCTCCCGTAGGAAGTGAGGCCGATCGCCCCCCGCTACCCCCGCCTCCCCGTTCTTTGCTCCCAGACCACGCCCCCGACCGTCGCGATTGGCCGGCTGTACTCTGCTGTACTTCCTGGCCATGTCCTGTTACTGTTGTTGTCGCGTCGCACTAGTGCTGTCACGCGTAGAAGGATGTTTGAGAGAGATGAGATTCAATTTATTGTCAGTGTACAGTACAAGTACAGTACAGTACAGCGAAAAGTATTTTCACATCTCATACGTGGAGACGTTTGAATGTATACGCGGAGACGTTTGGACTTTTGGAAAAATGAAAATGCGCGTGATTTACAACGCTGCCGACCGACCGATGACAATATTGTTGTTGGACCGTCGCTAAATACCATCTAATGATGTAAAGTTCGATTACTGTACCACATGAATAGCGTGGCATTACTGCCCACAGAAAAGCAGTGTGACTGCAGGTTTGGGAAGAGAGGGAGAGGGGGAAAAACGTCTGGAGACTGATGCTTTAGTCTAAAGTAGCCAGCGTGGAATCAGACTATTTTGAGTTCATTTTATTATTGTTATTGTTATTATTATTATGTTTGGGAAGAGAGGGGGGGGGGGGGGGGGGAGTAGCCAGCGTGGAATCAGGCTATTTTGAGTTATTTTGTTATTATTATCATTATTATGAAGGACCGACTATTTGACAAGCTTGGGAGAGAAGACTTACAGATAAAAATTATAATATTATAAAACATGTTGCTAGTGTCCCAAACAACAATAAAATAAGATAGGGTTGTCCCAGAGGTGAAGTGGCCCTTTAAGTACTTATTGATGCCAATACTTTTATACTTTTACTCAAGTACATTTTGAATTCAGTACTTCTACTTGTAATAGTATATTTCCTATTGATACTTTTACAAAAAAAAACATTTGTAAACATTTGAGTAGTTTGTCCACCACTGCTGGGAGGCCATTCCCAGACTGGTAGTGGCAGGACTACAGTAGTTGTATTAGACTACAGTAGTTGTATTAGACTACAGACTAACAGTTGTAACTGCACATTCATTTTAACTTTTACTGCCACTATATTTAATCACCCACGTCCCAACAAGTAATGTTTATTTGAAGTTGAAACTTTTTGTTGCACTGCCCTGGTATAACAGTTGTAACTGCACATTCATTTTTACTGTGAATTTTACATTAAAGTGTATCAAAACTGAACTAATGTCCCCTCATTTATGTTTGTATGCTATATAAACAATGTATACTATTCTAGTACTTTTTAGTCCCACACTGCTCCCACTGCATTGATGAAGTGATCACTCAGGAGAGCACTTCACACAGTACAATTTATGTATTTAGCAGGGGTTGCAACGACGCGTTGTGAGCTTGTAGATCTGCTATTTTCGAACATTATGTACCTTTACCTTTTGAAGTATATTTGTCTGATCTAATGTAACGCCTCATCAAGCATCTCTACTAACAATGATGTCATGCAGACAATAGGCCTATAGAATAATGTAGGAGGAGGAGGAATGGATGGAATTCTGATGGCTCATATATCTACCTTTCAGGTGGTGTAGAATTAGCATCACTATAACACCTCATTAATCATCTCTATGTATATACTAGGCTACCAATACGTTCAATTACAAGTCTTCTCTCCCAAGCTTGTCAAATAGTCGGTCCTTCATAATAATGATAATAATAACAAAATAACTCAAAATAGCCTGATTCCACGCTGGCTACTCCCCCCCCCCCCCTCTCTTCCCAAACATAATAATAATAACAATAACAATAATAAAATGAACTCAAAATAGTCTGATTCCACGCTGGCTACTTTAGACTAAAGCATCAGTCTCCAGACGTTTTTCCCCCTCTCCCTCTCTTCCCAAACCTGCAGTCACACTGCTTTTCTGTGGGCAGTAATGCCACGCTATTCATGTGGTACAGTAATCGAACTTTACATCATTAGATGGTATTTAGCGACGGTCCAACAACAATATTGTCATCGGTCGGTCGGCAGCGTTGTAAATCACGCGCATTTTCATTTTTCCAAAAGTCCAAACGTCTCCGCGTATTCAAACGTCTCCACGTATGAGATGTGAAAATACTTTTCGCTGTACTGTACTGTACTTGTACTGTACACTGACAATAAATTGAATCTCATCTCTCTCAAACATCCTTCTACGCGTGACAGCACTAGTGCGACGCGACAACAACAGTAACAGGACATCTTCCTTGGACATGGCCAGGAAGTACAGCAGAGTACAGCCGGCCAATCGCGACGGTCGGGGGCGTGGTCTGGGAGCAAAGAACGGGGAGGCGGGGGTAGCGGGGGGCGATCGGCCTCACTTCCTACGGGAGACACATACACGCCCCCACTGTCAGCAAGTCACATTCCTGTACATGTTTTTTAATTACACATTTAACACACACACACACACATCCCCCTGCTAGCTCCTGTTCCCAGCAGGTGTGAAACCAGCTGATAAAGTAAGAGTAGTAAAAGACAAGTGGTATAGGGACATTCCTCAAAGGGTCAAGAAAGATATAAAGAGATCTTAATGTGTTTTAGGATGGATGGGTGTAGGTGTAGGATATCAAAAAGCGCTGTGTGTGTGTGTGTGTGTGTGTGTGTGTGTGTGTGTGTGTGTGTGTGTGTGTGTGTGTGTGTGTGTGTGTGTGTGTGTGTGTGTGTGTGTTAAAAAGAGAGGCACAACAACAACAATAGATAGATGTAGTTACCAATACCAATGTTATGTTGGTGATGTAATACCAAGTTGCATTTGTATTTTTGTAAACATCCTTGCACAATGAAACAGTAACCTACACCACGACACATCCAGTGGTGCCACCAGCTCTCCATATTACACACATACTGTACACCCTCAACTCTGGTAGGGAATTACAGGATACAGATGTCAATTCATTCGTTTTTTCCATATTCTAATGTTTCTACTGCTGTATCGCTCATTTACTTTTTATATTGATTCTATATCTTTGTTGATTTTTTTTCTACAGTTATTCTGCTGTATATGACCAAATGCCACCTCGGGGCCTTCCTTCATCTTGCAGACCTCATAGCCTGCATTTCCCCCGCCCAATAATAAAATACTCAAAAATAAGTGGAGCAGAGGCATGTTGGTATCTGCCTAAACTAAAGCCCAGTTCATTAGAAAGCTGCAATCCGTAATTTAACGTCCTACCCCTGTGTGAGTGGCGAAAGATCTCATTCAAGAGGGAATTCCCTCTTGAATAAGACACCCTCACCAATACACTTATGAGCTTCAGGCAGTACAGCCGTACTTGTCATCCAGCATGTGTCCTACCTGGTCTACAGCTGTGGTTCTCACCTTTTTCAGGCTGGGACCCCCAAAATAATCACATTTGAACTGGGGACCCCCTCATAATGACGAGTACTAAGAGTTGAGGCATTACATTTTATATAACACGTTCTATTGTGAAAATAGCAGATGTACATGCTCACAAGCATGTAGATCGTCTATTTTCACAATTTCTGCCTCTAATATTTGACATTTTAGAGGTATTAAAAAGTCCTTAAATTGTTACTTTAGAAATGTGCAGATACCCTCTTACACTCAAACCTTATGTTGGTTTGTTTACTATTGAGTGAGAAAACAATGTTGCACATTAAGTTAATCATCTGGGGGTCCCGACCCACAGGTTGAGAACCACTGGTCTACACAGTACATTTATCAATGGAAGAGTAGAGAGAAGACTTCCAAACACTGCAGAGGCTCTAGTCATATAGTACGATTATATTACTCCATCACACGGTTTGGTTAAAATGAAGTGTCATTCTTGAATCAAAAATAAAGTTACGGATTGCAGCTTTATTTACCAACGGAGGTACTGCAGAGAGCAGAGGAGGTAGACATGAACCAACAGCTCTAATCCTGTCATCAGAGCTGGCCCATCTTCCCTCTAATACTGCCCCCGCCTCCCCTGCCTTGGTGTACACTTCAAAGAGAACATCTTTTTTTTCCATAGGATGAAAAGCCTCATCATCATATTTCTGTGGCAGGGAACTGCTGTTCGTACACCTCACACAATACATTATTGTTACTGGAACAATACGGGAGGCCTTGCTGGGGACCTTTTCCATACAAAGAGACTGTCATCTCATATGATGAGGCTATAGTGGTGATTATGTGGGTGCTATATTCAGCGGGTCACAGGTCATCCCGTTCATTGTATTTTGGTGAACAGACTAGCCAACAGAGCGGCGATGTCCTTCAAAGCACTGTGATGTCCCCTCTAGGCATGCTTTAGAAAGGCTATGTTCTGTCCAGTCTTCTGAGCAGGTCCAAAAGGTACCAAGACAGTATTCAAACATGTTATAAACCCAAATAAGCCTAAAGTCCGGCACACCGGCTCAAAGAACAGACTGTGACGGAGATGTCTTCAGCCATCTATAATCCAAATCGGCAGAGAACCTACTGTACCAGGGGCCCTCTCACCTTGTCTTCCTGAGCGCCAGCCCTGCGAGAGGCGTGAGGGGATCTGTGGTCCGGAGAGGATTTGGGGCGAGGTGGTGGGGGTGCTGAGGAGGGCTCATCCTCCTCCACCTCCTCCAGCACCACGATGCACACACGGCTCGCCCGCTCTGACCGCATCAGGGTAGAAACAACGCGTCCACACAGAACTGATCGCTCTCCTCCCCACACACACGCACATGCATACGCACACACATACAAACACAACACTGCACCCCCTCTCACATATGTGCGCAATTCAGGAGCGCCGGAGCGGGCAATGAAACCCCCAAATACATTCCGTTCGTCAGAAACGCATTCTTGCCGGTCGAGGTAAAAATCCTGGTGGGAGAGCAGAGCAGGTTCCGTCCTCTGTCGCTGAGCGTTGCTGTGGTTACATGTCAACCGCTCTCTTCTCTCCTCTGAAAGCACACGCGCTCTGTGTGGACAGCGGCAGCAGGGAATTCCTTTGCGTAATGGTGGCAGTAAGCGGCATGCGGCAGAATGAGCGCGGCTGCCTAGCAGCAAACAGGAAGCTTCATATCCTCGCTGCCTGCGCTGCAGCTAAGCACACGCGCGCACAGACACGCACGCTCTCGGACACGATCAGATGCTCACATATGCACGCACGTACAGAGAAACACACAGAGGCTGATTAACGTTGACAAAGCTGGGAGCTGTGTGTGTGCGTGTTCTTTTCAGCTAGGGTGCTGAAACCAGCTCTTTCAGAGCGAGAGGGAGAGGACAGACGGGGGAGGGAGGGAGATAGGAGGAGCGGCAGTGAGAGAGAGGGAGGGAGAGACAGTAAGGGAGGGGAAAGGGGATAGAGTGAAAGATTAACTGCAGGCAGCCAGGTACCTAGTGTGTCACTGCAACACATCATAGCTTCACATAGCCAGACAATATTACACTGCGTGATATAGTCTGGTTCTCAACCATTCAAAAGATTATTCCGGGGGAGGTTACAAAAACGATTCAAATGGACTCTATTGGTTAGACCTACAACCAATCAGAGTAGCCCAAGAAACCCAAGAAACAAAGTGGAAAGTAACAACCAAAGTGGAACGATACAAACACAGTGGAATTTAACAACCAAAGTGGAACGATACAAACACAGTGGAACGTAACAGCAAAGTGACAACCTACAACCAATCAGAGTAGCACAAAAGTGATACGCCCGCCACTACAACCAACCAGAGTAGCGCAAAGGTGATACGCCCGCCACTACAACCAGAGTAGCCCCAGAAACCCAAAAAACTAAGTGGAACGCAACAACCAAAGTGAAACAATTCAAAGACAGTGGAACGTAACAGCAAACGTGATACACCCTTCCCTACAACCAATCAGAGTAGCGCAAAGGTGATACGCCCGCTCTATATTTGCATACTGGACCCTGGTTGGTTCCCACACGACTTTGGTGCTGAGAAAAATGTACATAGCTGAGCAAAGCTAGACCCTATCTGCTGCCTTGTTAACAATGGCAGATAGTTGTAGGGCGGGTATGTGTTATAATGAGCCCCCCGGGCCCTGTCGTCGAAGCTTCAAATTCTGTACATTTTTAGGCCTAGAAGCCTCGACTTTAAAAGATGGAAACGAGGGCCAGTCCTATTGGCTCTATCACAATGGGCGCCCAGACCAGGCAAATCTTAAAAAGCCATTACATACAAAGAGTTGCACAACCCAAGCTGTGCGTGCTACTCTAGTTTGTTGTAATGCCATTGCCAATTGAGCCAAATTAGTGTCTGGGAACTCACAAAGTTACTGCTGAAGTAGAAGAGGCTTTCATTATTCCCAAAACTTAACGAGAAAAACAGAAATGAATGCCAGATCTGAGTATGTTTGAACGCGCATGTCCGTGAATGTTAGTGCGTGCGTGTTCTGGTGTTACTGCATGCGTTTGTGTGCGTGTGTCACTCAGTACTGTATCCCCCTTGGTTTATTGGTGGTGTAGCTTCAAGATCTCCTCATCGCCTCATTATGAAACTAGAACACACTGCCTTTGTTGGAGAATGCAAGGCTAGCTAACAAGAGCAGAGAGAGAGTGTGTGTGTGTGTGTGTGTGTGTGTGTGTGTGTGTGTGTGTGTGTGTGTGTGTGTGTGTGTGTGTGTGTGTGTGTGTGTGTGTGTGTGTGTGTGTGTGTATGTGTGTGTGTGTGTGTGTGTGTGTGTCAGTCTCCTGTCATTTTTAAGACTGCTCCTAAAAAGAAGCAATCTGGCCACGCCAAACCGCATAACCCCATTAACCCAGAGAAAGTACTGAATTGAGAGACTTTAATGAGCCTACCATTTATACATTATATATACAGCCCAAGGTTTTCCTGCCCTTTTCAACCACTGACCTTCCAATGTGGACTTAGCTCAGATAGTAAAGAACATTTGTTTGTTTGTTTGTAGACACAATTTTGCAAACAGCACCTTGTGAAAACAGTTCCAATTCCCTAGAACTCTTTTGAAGCTATGCAACAACTGAGAGCCACACTAATCAATGCCTCATTTATCATCAACTTTATTACTAGCCTACTCAGGAAGAGTGCAAATTGGGAATGATGCAAGTTGGAAATGCATGCACCACCCAGTTATGCAATACCATTACCCATTGTACCAATTGTCAGGATACTCGTATCTTTCTGTCAGATTTCTGTATCCATCTGTCTGTGCCCCTTTCATCCGCATATATGGAGTCCAGGCCTGACGTCTGATGTCATATTGATGAAATCAGGGTACTCCATAATATGGAGATTTGCGGTGCGGATATATAATATTTTTGCTACTTGAATGATGTATCACTCCCTCATGTTCACTGATATGCGCGCCAAGACTGAAGTCACCCATATATGCCATATGGGTCACGGTTAGACTCAAAGTGGGGTTCAAAGGGGGCGCGGTGGCACAGTTGATAGCGCTGTCGCCTCACAGCTAGAAGGTCCTGGGTGGGGGACCTCCGCGTCATCAACGGCCACACTCTAGGTGGGGTTGACCCTAGGTGGGGTTTACCCTGACCAGCCGGGGCACCTGATGTAGGGTAAAGAACTGGTTGGAATAATGTGTTCTTTCCACGTGCTACAGTCAACCGGGAAAGCTCCCCCCTGTCAGGTGATAAGAAGCGGCCTGCTCACTCATCATGCACTGAAGGAAGCATGAGCTCAGTTTGGGGCTCAGATTGTGCAACGCCCAGGATTACAGCTTAGGCAATTGGCACTGGGTGAAAAAAAGGTTACAAAGTCGTGGGATAAAAAATGTAAAAGAAATAAGACCATCGGTTTTGGTCTGGAGAACGCCATATGCCTATATATGGGAATATCAGGTTTTGGACAACCACCGATCCGCCCAACTAGACACTTGCACTGCTACGGGTTCTCTGCGAGACAATTGCAGGCAGGTGGTTCTCAACATAAATCTGCACGTCTGACGTAGACAGGCACGCACGCGTGCACACACACACACACACACACACACACACACACACACACACACACACACACACACACACACACACACACACACACACACACACACACACACACACACACACACACACACACACACACACACACACACACACACACACACACACACACACACACACACACACACACACACACACACACACACAATGTATGATGTAGTTACATAACTTGTTTCAAAAGTATTAGTCAAATAATCCCAAATCAACTAATTTTAACACTTTACTTGGTCAGTTGTGGGACCTTGACCTGATCTCTTCAAATTACACAATGTTTAACATAACCAGAACACTGTACGACCAATTCCCCATTCATCAGATCTCACAGCAATACAATAACACTATAGAGGCCATTAAGACACCATTTAGCCAAAGACACAGTATGGTACCGACAAGCACAACAAGCAACAAAGGTATCATAAAAGTCACCATTAGCTTTGTCCGTTTGACTGGTGTGTTTCAGTCAGGACTTTTAATCTGTAGGACATGGAACAGTTGTTGGCAGGTGCTGACAGCTTGATTAAAAAACAAAAGTATTCAGCCTCTGCTTCTGTTTATTAAACATTTAGAATAACACATTCATTGAAGATTTAATCAGTTGGTATCTTGAATTAAAAAGGGAGATGTGCTTGTCTGGAACCAGTTTGGCATTCATAGCGGCACAGTAAAACATTGGGTAAACGTGCAAAAATACATGATATGCTGACCATAGAAAGTAAAGATTTGTCATGATTTGTTTGTTTTTCCTTTCCTTTTTATTTTGCAGATGGGTTCCCAGATAGTCAATTGAGTCACCTCACTCCCATTTCTAGACAGGAATGTTGCAGGTACCATGGACAGCTATGCCAAGTTGCCAACAAAGCAGTGGCTGAACAGAGCTAAAGCACTATTTAAGATTCAAGCTGGGCACACTTGTGACTTGAATCAATCATAATTAGAGCTGCACCACACCCAACCACATGTTGGCTCAACTAGGGAATCGGGAGTGAAGACCACTACATTTGAAATTGAAATTTGTGATAAGTGGCTGGAATCCAGAAACATCTACAAGGCTTAAAGGAGTAGTTCACCCCCAAAATGACTTTTTTTCTATTGATTACTCACGCCATAGAGACTTGAGTTCAATAATATTTTTTGGTATTTGTCACATTCCCAAGACAAATATTTGATAATAGAACATTCACCGCCATTGATGCATTTGGGTTTCCGGAATCAATGGGGATGAATTTTTATTGTATTCAAATTATTGTCGTAGGAATGTGACAAATACCAAAAAATATTATTGAACTCAAGTCTCCATGGCTTGAGTAATCAATAGAAAAAAGTCATTTTGGGGGTGAACTACTCCTTTAAAATACCAGTGTTGGTGCTGAGCAGGCCTTTCCTTCTACGGCAGTGAGAAAATCATAAATTCAGCCTAGTCCACCACGTTTCATCAATACGAGACCCGTGCAGGCGTACCGTGCACATTATTCTCACTGCCTTGCACACATGCACACACATAGCTGGGAAACCAGACAAATCTGGCAAAATCCGCTTGGTTGTGATTGGATTTCACTGCCCCCATAATGTTGTGGGGCACCAATCAGGAACCGGTATGCAAATATGGGGAGATTTATCACCAGAGGCAGATATTTCAGACTAGTAATATTCTACGCAGTGCTATTAGTCTGGCCTTGTCAGTCTCGCTAGCACGCACACACGCACATAGAAAACTGTCTACAGCGCTGACCCTAAATCCATGTGGACAGCATATTATGACTGAGTATGCAGGGTTGCACAGACCTTTGGTCTGACCTTATGAACAGGAAGCACCGTGTGTAATATAATCCCTTGTCCACACACAGTCACACACTCGCACATGTGCTCAACTGACCACTTTTACTACCCCATCAAGCTAACGCCAACATCTCATCCATCCTCACCTCTTCTCCGTCATCTCCCATAAGGCCATCACTTTTTGGATTACCAGCCAACGTGGCTGGTCGGTTTACCAAAACAGTCAGGCAGAATTGCAAACTCACAAGTTCTGACATCAAATCCCTGTTGGGACAGCCATGCTGAAAATGCTTTAGGTAGAATCACAAACAGACAACAGAAGCTATTTCTTGAATGAACATTTAAAAATTCAGCAAGTTGGCAAATATTGTTTTTACTGGCCAGAGTGGTTGGTTAGTCTCCACCTTCTAGCAGCGAAAGAGGATATCTCCACACCATTGGTGTGGAGATATCGATTTCCTTTCTAATCGTTTCCTTTCTTAATTGTTTAGATTCCAACCTGCACACACACTCAACACTGCACATGTTGGCTCCCTCCCACTCTTTGATCCTCATCCTTTGAGCGATGCCTGTCGCTCCAACATTTTATTTGATGTGATAAAAGATAATGTGTTATGATGGCATCCAACAAAAAAAGGGAAGGGTTCGAGTATCAGACAAACAAGACAATATAAAAAAAGGATTTGGCATCATATTATGTTTTGGCCATGTGCACTGCATTTCATAACGCTATTTTTTTTGTCCGATGAGGGAGTTATAGGTATGTTTAAGTAACATGCAGCACTAATGTTTCCTTACCACACTCTGAGGGAGGGAGGGAGAGACACAGACAGACAGACAGACAGACAGACAGACAGACAGACAGACAGACAGACAGACAGACAGACAGACAGACAGACAGACCACAGAGCTGTTTACAGGTTTGGCTTTCAGATACCAGCTTGGACACTGCTGATGTGTGCACTATGGATGGATGCATCTGACATTCCCCTGACACACCCGCCCACTCACTGAGCATTACAGTGCACTTTGCCTGTCTGCATGGCCGATCGTGTGCGTTCTTGTCCAGTTATATGTGGATGGGTGTGCACTCCTTTTCTGTGTGTGTGTGTGTGTGTGTGTGTGTGTGTGTGTGTGTGTGTGTGTGTGTGTGTGTGTGTGTGTGTGTGCTCCCACTTGCTCTCTCAACTTAAATGCAACAGCCAGGTATTCCACAAACTAAGCTACAGCACGCCCTCTAGTGGCCAGATGGAGGGTCTGTCCCACTGGCAGCAACTTCCAAGAGAGAAATTCTGTCCCTTCAACCCTGCCCTCTCTGGCTCACTCAGCCTGCATCAGTGTCCGGCTATTTTGGTCTCTTTGTCTGGTACTCTGTCAGCAAGCAATAGAGAGAACAATAGAGAATGGAGAGGGGGATCTAATCTCAAACACGCTTCCGTTGCCTGCTGGCTGCCCGGAAGAGTGGTCAGGGCAGGACAGGACAGAGCCATGCACCATCACTGACCCAGTTTGGCTGAACTCTATACAGCCTCAAGACAGTGTCTCCTTATCGACATTTAGACCCAGTGTAAATGAAGGAGGTCTAAGCAGCCTTTCATTGACAATGTCTCGCTGTTCCTGTTTGTCTTCTTCTCTCACCCTCTTCTCAGTTCAATTTACACTTACAATTTGGGCAAAGAGGGTCTGCTAAATGCATAAATTGTAATGAGCAACTTACGTGTGAGATCGGCATAAGCCGAGTAAGAAAGAACACACTAGTAAGCAAACAAGGTAAAATGTCACTTAAGTAGGCTACTAGAGCAGAGACAACAATGTGTAGTGCCGAAAAGAAGCTACGTAGGATGCCAGGTAAACAATGAACCTTGCATTTGTCCAAACAACATGACATCGAAATTTACATTACATAACAGTTGCGGTTGACAGAAAACAAATTTGAAGCAACATTTCACCCAAAGAAATTACTTATTTTCTATCAATTACACGCCTCATGAAGCCATGAACTTGTGGGTGGGAAAAAATGTTAGTCGCATTCCTAAGCCAAAACTTTTGAATTATTGGCTTAGGAATGCAACAAAAACAAAAGCCTCTAAATGAATGCAAGGCTTTGTGAGGTGTGTAATTGATAGAAATTAATTACTTTTTGGGGTGAACTACTCCTTTCAAAAAACAAAAAACATGAGAACTAATGACCAAGATATATCTGCATAAGATATTTACTATGAGATCCTAAATATCTTTTGTAAGAGCAGAATGTCAATGCATGCAACAGACAACAAAGTGAGCCACAGTCCAGTCTACTCAAATGTCACACTGACAACAAGGCGTTGCTATGTCATTAAATCAACAGGACTGAAACCTGCTACTTAGGGCTTAGGTACTGATGCCTGTCAGAGCTCACCGAGTTGTGTCACTACTATTTGTGAAAGTGTACTGTATTATTTATAACAGTGAGTTGACAATACAGTGTATTACAGGCATCAGTGTATTGAAGTGTGTGTGTGTGTGTGTGTGTGTGTGTGTGTGTGTGTGTGTGTGTGTGTGTGTGTGTGTGTGTGTGTGTGTGTAATGAGACCTTTGATAAATCTAGCCCCAGGGCTTGGGTCTAGATTTAATTCTATATTACTTCTATGGTTTTCTGTTAACAGTTATGCAATAATTCTTTCTAATACATTTGAAGTTTATGTGTCTGATTTGGTGTTTATTTTCCTTTATTATTGGCTCAGCCAGGGAGCTTGCCAACACGTAATTCCAGACAGGCTTCGTTCACTTCAGCAACAGGTGACTGTCCAAATCTCCTACAGAGAAAATGTTTGGCATGCGCAAGTTGCAGTGCAGCCAGGCAATATGTAGCCTACAACTTGAGCCAGCACTGTTACACAAGGCTAATCAAATGTTAGAGGCACCAAAAAGTTTTAACTAATTTGTTAAAGTTCAAAGGGACTATCGCAGTACATGGCTTTCTAATCTCACAAGAGTTAAAATGACTTATTAAGACATATTATGAATATGAACTACCTACACCATCAAGTAAGTTGACATTTGGACTGCATGCATAGGAGGCTATACTGTGGCAAGCCATATGGCATATCACCATATTGATATTAACAGTGGTGTAAAGCAGGCCTAACTAAGTAGTTGTTATTGTATTTGTTTTAATATACTTTTGATCATTTAAGTACATTTTGATGCCAATACTTTTGTATATTTTGAATTCCGGAATTTTACTTGTAACGGGGTATTTCTACATTGCAGTATTGATACTTTTACTCAAGTATAAAATGTGAGTACCTTTTCCACCTCTGCACACAACATGCGGTAGAAAGTTTAGGCTTCTATATGAATCAAAATAGCATTCCAGTTCTTCATTATAAAATGGTACTCTACTCAACTTCACTCTACAGAATGCAACTGTTACTTCGCAACAGCGTGGGCTCCATAGATACTCGCTGCTGTGTAGCAGGCTGCACATTGTTTAGCTAGTCGGCTCAGCTAACGAGTAGACAAGACACTTGACTGAACTACGTTAACTGGGAGTGTTATTTATCCCTCCAGTTACCTGGTCCCGGATCTTCAAAACCATCATTTTCGTTCGTTCCCTGCCTGGGGTGGACAACAACACGTCTGTCCTGTCCGCGTGTGAGATCCTGCTGACGGGATGCAGTCGTCAGTCAGTCCTCAGAAGAGTGAGTCCTGAGCTCAGTGGAGCTGCTGTGGCCGTGGGCTGCTTCCCTCGATCCTTCTCTTCCTGCGATGGTCATACAAGCTAAGGGACAGAGTACAGACAGGCGGAGAGAAGTTACCACACCAGCCAATGTTGGTCATATTTATGATACGTAAAGACGTTATTGTAAAAAAAAAAAAAAAAAAAAAACATTAGTCTATGTATTTTTTTCTTCTATTTTTTTTTCCTTCTTTCTCTGGAGGCCACCCACAGAGAGACACACCCATAGATTGGGTGCCCCCATCAATCATCTTCAATTAACCCATTACATCAGTGCAAATATAAAATAAATATTGTGTGTGTGTGTGTGTGTGTGTGTGTGTGTGTGTGTGTGTGTGTGTGTGTGTGTGTGTGTGTGTGGTATAAACACATAAAGTCTTGATACCGGTATTTAATGTGAGTCTGAAATGACTTTTTTGTTTAACTTGCTAGACTGGATCATGAGGTGTCATGACTGTCATCAGAAATAGTCAATCAATGGAAATCTGTGTCATCAATCAATCAGATGCTGGCAAATGTGCAGAAGTCCAACCCCCACAACAAGTATGTTTTTCTTTTCTTTTTTCAGTGTTTTAAATCATTTTTAAAACATAAATGGCTTCGTGTCGTCAGGTGGTTATTGGATTAGTGACGCCATCCAGTGGGGAAAGAGTGCAAATGTGGGGTGGGACAGTGTGTTGAGCTGTTTGGGTTACATTTGATTTAGAGAGTCAAATAAAATGGTTATAAATCCATCCAGAAATATTACTAGAATAGTTGTTTTAATTCATTACTATATATTTGATGTGTCACAGGTACAACTCAAAAATGACTGAAGGTTTGTTACAAAAACGACATGTCTAGCCTATTAAAATGCAAACTAAATTATTAAAACTATTTTTAACTTCAGCCTTTGAGATTTTTTGAGTTTGTTTGTTTTGCCACTCTCAATCAACAAAACAAAGTTATTGTATGGAGGTGTGCAAACAAACAAACAATTAATTTAGTTTTATTTTGATGAATTTGATGGACTAATGTAACCAGGTCCATGATCAAGTAAGTGCATAGTGAAAATTATGCAAAGTCTCAAAGCCTAAGGTCACCCATATCCCTGTTACATTCTCTATTACCCATTAAACCTGTTGTTTCAGACATATTCCAGTGCAATTAATCTCCATGGGAGATATGAACTTCAGCTTCCTTGTTTCAAAAAATATGACAAAGTGACAAAGGAACACAAAGAGCTCTTATGCAATCAGTTTATTCAAGTTGATGAAGGATTGAATGAGTCACATTAACCTTTGGGTGATGGAGACATGTAACCTAAGCTTTGATATCACTGTTACAATCTGACAGTGATTTACATGATAGACATTTGACAGGATTTGTGGATATACTGCCTACAGTATTATACCAAATGTGATATCCTCATTGTTGGGTTATCCTCAAAATCATGTTGATGAACCACCACAGGACACACAGTTGGTAGTTCTGAAAACAATTACAAATCAGTGCTTAGAGGATAAGGATCAGGAGGAGAACTGATTCTGTTTTGAGCTGAACTTTTAAATTGTTTTTCCATGTCAAAGTGACAACTAAAAAACCTTAGGGACAAAATACTCTAAGTACACACACTGAATAAAAATTAATATCACCAACGTGATTGCCTAGTTGAGAAATGAAAAATGACTTGACCAGTGACATACACTTGTCCAAATGGGAGACCATTTGGAGATGATGATGGTCCTGCTTTGGTGTGTAAAACGTCAATCTCGGAGCGGTGTTTGGTTATAGACCGGAGATCCCCAAAACCTTTGTGGACTTTTTGAACAGGCTACACAGAAGCGTCAAATGTAAAAATCACAAGAAAATCAATGTGACCGTTAACCTACAGTGTATACTTTTTATGTCACTTGTACTTGTTTAAATCCTCAAATGACTCTTTATGAGACAACCTATCCTGTCTAGACTAGAGAAATGTGCTGATGCTAACCCAACCCTAACCAACTCTCTTCCTTTGCCTACAACCTGGAGCAACTCTGTCCTAAGTCTAGTCACACAGATAAGAGGGACAAAATGAGAATTGTTTAACCACTTACAGCATCATGCAAAGTAGGTGCATACACATCATTTCATCAGCTACATTCTCTAGTTATGTGGAGTGTGATAATTATCAATAATGTCAGCTGAATTGTCCGATACTCGCCCGAGGGCTTGGCTGTGTCCTCCTGAAGAAACTTAGTCTATTTATCTTTGCAGCACTAACTCAGAAAATGAGGCCATTTGGAAGTTTAAAAGCTTCCCTTGGCTTCCCTTAGTTCATGGTGAATCCTAAAGATGCTCTTGTGAGATGCTCTCATATTGGAGTGTGTGTGTGTGTGTGTGTGTGTGTGTGTGTGTGTGTGTGTGTGTGTGTGTGTGTGTGTGTGTGTGTGTGTGTGTGTGTGTGTGTGTGTGTGTGTGTGTGTGTGATTGTCACGTATAGCCGGGGACCCAGTCACCAAAATGGGAGAGGATCTGTGATGTTCTGCCGTACTTTTTATTTTTGTTTTATCTATTAGTTTGGTCATTAAGGTCCACAGAATGAGAGGCCTTCTCTGCCGTAAACATCGCAAAAAAAAAGGTTATGGCCCTCAAAAACTGTGAAAAGTGATCACTTTTTTCCCCCACTTTTTGGGTGGCTGAAATTTTGCCCAAGGAATGTTTATCATGCAAAACAAATGCTTGCAATGGATTCAGAATCACAAAGAACCCCTAGTTTGACCCCTCACATGCTACTTAAAGCAGATTTTTCTTTTCTTTTTTTAATATTTCTAGTGGAGTCAATGGGACAGTGAATATACAAATGGCCATTTGTATCTTCCATGATGTTTCCGGCAGAGCAGGCCTCTCATTCTGTTGACCTTAATGACCAAACTTATAGATAAAACAGAAATAAAAAGTACGGCAGAAAATCACAGGTTCAACCCTATTCCTTGAGCTTTTGGGCTTGTGGGTCCCCGACTACTAGGTGACTCTTCGAGAAGGCGGAAGTTCAAGAAGTCAGTATGTGTGTGTGGGTGGCTGTTTAAACAGCCACCAACAGCCACTCACACTCAAAAATCACACCCGTGTGAAGTGGAGCTGTGTGTGTGTGTGTGTGTGTGTGTGTGTGTGTGTGTGTGTGTGTGTGTGTGTGTGTGTGTGTGTGTGTGGATCATGTGTACCGATTTTTGTGACATTTGAAGGAAATATGTAGGAAAAGGAGCAAAAAGTGTGTTTTGGAGAAAATTCAAGATGGCGGAAAATCTATCATGGCGCAAATGGGCGTGGCCTATATGGGGAGATGCGTCATGACCCAAGGAATCCAGGGAAAAAATATTTTTAATTTTCCGACCTACGGTTCAAGAGTTACAGGCCAAAACGTAAAGTGGGGTGTTATGGCGCCACCATGCGGCCAAATGACACAATTATTTTTTATTTAATCCTTGAAATCATTATGAACCTCCTCTCCAAGTCTTGAAACTCTAGCCCCTATGGTTTGCGAGAGACAAATAATTGAATGTGAGTTTTTGCGATTCCCATTATAAGTCAATGGGGAAAATTAATTCACTAATAAATTAATATCAATTAAACTATAGAACCTTTCTCTTAGAAAAGTAATAGCCCACGATTCCCGAGTAAGCCGGTCGATTTGACATATGGCGCGAGTGTGTGGTGGCAAAACTGTGGGACTAGTGGCGTGCCGAAGTTTAGGAAGTTCAGGCTACATACAGACACACACACAGACAGACAGACCCACACGGCCACGTATAGGGAGCCTGTGCTTCACACAGCTCCAAAAAACGTAGTTTGCTCCTTTTCCGACAGTGCTGGGGGCTGAGCATAATTCGGTAAATTATACTGTATATTATCAGCAATTACACATACGTATATGAGTAAATTAAATCTTCACCCTTGCATGTGTGCATGTAACCTTTGTTTAAATCCCTCAAATCTTGTGTATGTTGTGAAAAAATCTAAAAACAGGCTTTATGTCACGTACTGCAGCATGTGCAGCTTACATAAAGGAAATGCAAAACCACAAACCTCTGCCTTTTGCTAGCGTTCGAGTGTACTTCAGCAGGCCTTTCAACCAGTCAATATCATAATCCTTCTTTAGGCAAATCAATATAACTTTAATCCTAAAGTGAGCTGTTCAACATAAATTACGTTCTAATAAGGGGCAAAGGCTATACAGAGCTCTCAAGAACCTAGGCCCCCCAAAAGCCCCAGTACTTATTATTGACCATAATTATAGTCTACTTATTATTAGCAGCAGCTTTTATAGCCAAGCTGAAGTCTGCTTTTGTTTCTCCCCTTATCAAGTCGATCCACCTATTTTAAATAACTATGGGCCAATTACTGTCTAAAGATTCTTGGGGCTCTGGTGGGTGATCACTTTTTTATTTATTTTTGTATACATTTTATCTTTTAGCTAGACATCAATCAGGCTTCAGAAGAACTGCACCATCACAGCTGCTTTGAAGGTGATGCTTGCCCCCCTACACACACACACACACACACACACACACACACACACACACACACACACACACACACACACACAGGCCTCTTTTAACTCAGAGGCCTAAGCCGTAGGTCATATCCCTGTTAAAATCTGTTTGACCAATGAAACATGTTGCCAACTGCACTACTTTGTCACATTCAGTCATATTCCAATACAGTAAGCATCCACACTAGACATAATAATTTGAGAATTTTGATTGGAAGAACAAAAAATCAGCAGCACACATAAAAGAAAGAGTCAAATTCATGATAATGTCAGCATATAGTGTTAAAGAGACATTCTCAGTTTTGCTTTGCATCTTCCTTTGGTCCTGAGGGCTTCTGAGAGTACCACCACTTCCTGCATTTCAAGGAGGTTGCATCACAGGTGTACCCATACTGGCAGCAGTGCTTACCATCTGCACAGCACATTGCCTGAAAGATTTATACAGTTCCTCATTTCAGTAAATCAGTATATGAATAATGCATTTTGAATGCCATTTCAAGGAAGGCATGTGATTTGACCAAGATCAATGTTGATGGGTTATTTTAGGCTATTTTCACATCTCCTTTTTTGACTACGGTATGTACAGTAAATTCAATCAAAGGGATGCTTTAATTTAAGTAATGGTATGGCAGTTTTAAAACGTCCAATGTTTTGCAGGCTTATTGTTTTTAATCCCCTCCATGATGCATACACCATTCCTGCCAAGTGAACTCATGTTAATTCGTAGTCTGGGTCCTCAGGACTGAAGTTGAGAACCAGTACTTGGTAGAAATAAATGCTGGCAGTTGTCTGGGTCTCCAATCACTGGAGCCCAGAACCATTGTTCTATATCGCTGTTGTCTCTTCTCTTTTTGTATTTATCATTTTAAAAACAATTTCAAATTCTGGGGCGCCCGCTGGCCTGGTGGTAAGGGCGTATACCACATACTAGGCTATGATGCCTGCTGGCATCGCCGGTTCGATTCCCGATCTGGATGACCTTTGCCCCATGTCATTCCCCATCTCTCTCCCCATTTCCTGTCAGTCTACTGTCCTATCAAATGAAGGCATAAAAAGCCCAAAAACAAATCTTTAATAAAAATTAAAAAAATTATTTAAAATTCTGAAAATAGCTGATCTACAAGCACACAACACCTCGCGAGGTGAGGCGTTGTGTGTTTGTAGATCTATTTTCACTCGTTTTGTGCGACAGTCTTGTATGATGAAACATACAAATTTGAAATCTTGGAGATACAAGGTTTCTGCTAGTCTTACCAGTGGGTACGGACAGCAAAACCATTGGCCATTAGGTGGCTTGCAGCATGTGTTCCCTGCGGGGCAGTAGAACTTGTCGTCACAGCGAATGACTCCAGCCTCAAGGGCTCTGGACTTTGTTAGAGCTGTCAAAGGTTTCTGCAAAAAGACATCATGGTAACAGTGTAAGCTGCTGTCCTTGCCCACAAAGTTACAGTATGAGTATGTTCACACTCACATCCAAATGTAAACACTGCACACTGCTCAAAGATAATGAATAATAAAATGCCATAAGTCAATTTGGTAAAAAAGAAAAGAAAAAAGAAGTCAGGAACTGCTCTCTCTAAATACTGTCTGCAGGTCCCCACTGAACTGTACACTGAGAGGCAATGTTTACATCTGGATGGAAAGAACTGAAGTCTATAAATATAAAACATAGGTATATATCCTGACCTGATTATGAGTAAATTGAAAGTAGAGTTCTTAACGGTCCTTAAATTTCAGGCCCGGCACTAACTGGGACCGAACTGGGCCCTAACTGGGCCGGACTAATTAGCATACATTTTAGCCAGGTCAGGTTCTGGAAGAATTTGACAACTATTTCACATAGTAAAATTAATACAATTATTAAAAATATACCGTAATTTGTATTACTATTATTAATTTGAAGTATGACGATCGCTTCAATAACTAGATCACTGATTTTCAATTGAAAAACATCGATACAGGGAAGCATATGATTGAATTTGGACTACCAAGCTCTCCTCCTCCACCTCAGCTCGGCTTTGCACCAGGTTACTGTCAGGTCCCTGGTGTTGAAGTGGAGAGACAGGGAGGGCAGCCACCTTCTTCAGCATCGGTACACTCATCCATGGCTGGGCAACTTTCTCACAAGACTGTGTGGTGATGTCACAGCGGTAATCTGATGGACAACAGTGGGCCTTGTCGGAGCAACACACTGCCTATAGAGACACACGCACGCACGCACGCGCACACACACACACGCACACACACACACACACACACACACACACACACACACACACACACACACACACACACACACACACACACACACACACACACACACACACACACACACACAGAGTTACCATTAAGTTGTTCAGTGGCAATGATAATTGGCAAATCATGAGTTTTATGGTTGATATTGTTCAGCAAGCCTTGACTAACATTTGGGTAATGGCAACATCCGTATCCATCATCAGTCTCACAGCAGGTGGAGTGATCAGGGCATTGCTTCCCGTCAGGACATGTGATGGAGCAGGACATCAAACCCCACCCTGCTACACCCATAAGCACCAAGCTGGTGATCCTCCACATCTAAACAGAGAGTGTGTTGTTGTGTGATTACACTTGATAGGGCAAAATGTGTATAACATTATTATGATTGGCCAACATTTCTATTTGAATGTTGCACAGACTTTTCAACTCTCCACATTTAATTAGAAAATATATTGTTTGTTGATGCCCAAAGGGGAAATTCATATTGTCACAAATGCAGAACATGCTTTGAAACAACAGAACAGACTAATACAATCAAAAGAAGAAACAAAGGGGACAGGCAACATTAAAAACGCACATTATAAAACAAAGTTCAATCTTCATACTGTTGACTCTCAGTTCTAGCTTCCAGCTCTGTTTACTAAGAGCTGGACAACAATCATTGCTATGGAGTGTATGTTCAAGATGGACAACAAAGAAGTGAAATTGGAAAATAAGTGAACAGACACAATTGGAACTGGAATAGTATACAATTAAAGCAGATAAAAGGGTATTCTCTCCTGTTGGGTTGAAATTGGCAACCTAAATGTATTTTCTAGAGTTGGAGACACATGGAGACCGATGTTACTGAACTAACATTCTCTATATTATTGATCATCAGAATATAGAGCTTTAACTTTTCAACTCAAAACAAACCATCAAAGTAGCCAGACACTAAATAATTAAATAAACAATAAATAATATGTCTACAGTGATGTGTCATTCATTTTGTGCCTTACCTTGTGCCTGATAGTTGGTTTGAGTTGATTTTGCTTAAGCACCACATAGGAAAGTGTCCCATGTTGTAACATAGCACTCCTTTTTATACTGGAGGGTTTCCCCTCTCACGTTATAGAAAACAAAAGTAAAACTTCATGACATGCTGTTCATACACCCTGCAGAATAACTACTGTTCACACATCCAAGATTTGAGTCACATTAAGCTTTGATAACCCACTGCATCTCGTAGTACTTTATACTGTTTTATCACAATATCATTATGTTTATTCAGAAAGAAAAATGGTAAGTAGGCTTCTCAGTAGGCTTCTGAGTAAAATATCAGGGTAGACTACTTTTCTTTTTGAGACAATCATCAAGTATTAAGTAAGATTAATATTTACATTCAGTGGTTGATATGAAGATATGAACAACATACTGACAGACAAACATGTAGAAATACTGTAGATCACAGAACATAAATAAAAGGTCTTGCTGTCACTCCAGCTTCCTCATTTAAAGAATAATGAAATCACAACTTGTGACAAAGACACATGATGAGTTATTGTGAAATCGGTTTATTCAAGTTGATGACACAATTTAACAAGGCGACAGAGACTCACATGATAGAAGTCAAGCTGAAAACAAGGATTTGGTGCCTAATAGAGACCAAATGTTTGGTTTTTGGTTGTCTTGCATGTTGACAAACCACCATGGGACAGCATTGGGTCACACAGCTGGTGAATCGACTGTCTTCAGAGTCACAGAACATCACTAGATCTGAAAAGAAATACAGATCAGGGCTTAATATTCATTCCATAAAAGCAGCGTAATTACACATCATTTTACAATTATGTACAACATGTTGGTTGCCAGCAATCCAGCTAGTAGAGGGTAAGGATCAAGGGTTTTGAGTTGAATACTTTTAACTTGTTTATCCTTGTGAAAAGTCACCAACCTTTATGACAAAAGGCTCCATAACCACACTGAAAATGTATATACTTATTCTTACCTCCTGTTCATACACTTGGTTCTCCCACTTGGGGATGTAGTCGGCTGGGACGGAGGCCAGGGCAGGCCGCCTTGGAGCAAAGGGGTAGGGCAAGCCCTGTCTCTCACATTTGGTGTACGTCTTGTCACAGTCGAAGCCATAAGGACAGCAATGGGCCCCATTCAAACAGCATTTACTCTGAGAAGGACAGAGAAACCAACAAGAAGCCCAAAAGTGGTCAGCTGATTCAAAAATATCTTGTTTTCATGCAGTTGAAAATAAATACTCGATAAATCATAACTTACAGGGGAGTAGGGGCAACACCACCATTTTCCCAACAGTGTGAAGCAGCAGGAATAACCATCATTACAAGTGTACTGCTTGTCACACCACACAGCTTTAGTCTTGGATGGTTGGACCATCTCCTCGCGCAGGGTCATCTCCTGCTCCTGGCCATGTTCGGGCCTGGTTTCATATTCTCTCCACGGGTGGTGATCCGCTTGGAGGGATTGAGAACCTGGCTCCTGTGGCTCCACCTTCTTCAGCATGGGAACGCTGTCCTGTCCAAACTGATCACACGTGAGTGTTGCAGCATTGCAGAACTTGCCAGCAGGGCAGCAGCGGACATAGTCAGCACAGCACACAGCCTGGGGAAAAATAAACATAGACAATAATACAAACCTTTGCATACTGTGCATACAGGAAGATTGATTGCAATGAACAAATAATTGCTAAGCGCTGTCTGACTAATTAGCGCTGGAAGTGGGCCTTATTGTCGATATTCACACATGGGCCATAACATCTTATGGTGGGGTCTCCAACCCTGAATATGACGTAAGTGCGAAATGGCTGCTGTTTATTATATCCAAGCAACCGGTCTGGGTAAAAGTAACCTTCCGTCGTATCTGTATTCTTTAACCAGTGCTATCTGGTCTAGGGTTAGCAAAATCTCCCAAGCTGCAGTGGAATTTCAATAACATAGGAGCCCCTTTGCGAGTGCTAACTCGGCATCTGTTGCTGTAGTGTTGGTAATGTCTTATCCTATAAACATATCCTACTGCATCAGGCACCTGCTCCTAGGTCACCACCATGCCATGGTCTGCTGTCGCTGTCCATCGGCTGTGGTGCTGAATTCCACTGCATGAATTAAACAGACGTGTCGTGGGCAGTCAATTTATCATGACTGGCAAACGGTTTTCTTTCTCCTTCAGAACAAGCTTGTTGTGTGGCTTGCTTGGCTCAATAAGTTACAATTTGTGCTTATGATTGTACTCGATTTTCAGGCTATTTATGTTATGGCTATAGTGTCCCACATGCATATTTTACTTTTTTTGTGTGTGAGACTATTGTCATGGCAGTTCCCTGAACAGCATTTGTGCCATGTTTGGTGATGACCGGAGCAGCAGTGTGGCCTCTGGGGGACCCAGACATGGCCCCTGGTGTGACTATTGTCATGGCCAACCTCTGAACAGTGTTTGGGCCAACTTTGGTAATAATTGGAGCACTTCCATCACTTCCACTTCCATCAATTTCCTTTTACATTTACATTTATAGAGCACTTTCCACTGATGAAAACCTTAAAGTGTGTGAATGTGGTGCAGTTCATGTTTTTGGTACACCTAGTCATTGCCATGGGTGTGCTTCATGGAAATCAAATGCTCCCCATATATACTAAAATCTTATCTGGTAATTTTTTTCACTCACACAAATAGCCTACATTCACACACCATTTCTAAAGAATTGATTCTCTTGACTGATATTGCAACCTGTCAAAAGCTAATAGGTCCCTATAACAGCCTTAGTTAGCCTACATGAGAATAGGTTCAGCTAATTGGTTGATGCATTGTTGCAATGTGCACACAGCTGCTGCAAACATTTAGTTTGGAAAATAAAAAGAAAGCAGGAAATAGTAACTATTTTGAATCACTTTGGCCAAGGTGATTCAAAATGGATATTTTAACATATATTTTCATAAGTTTGTAACAGGGTTGGTTTTACTGTCTGAGCTCTGAAGAGCTGTTGATTGAGAAAGGGCTTGCACCTGAGTAATTGGGTGTGGCCTTTAAAAGGCAGGCTGCAGCACAGAGCGAGAGAGGGACAGAATGGAGTAGGGAGACAGAGGAGGAAGACCAGGCGGGGGCTGAAACTCTGGGCCGAAAGGAAGGGACACCCAGGGCAAACGGCTGCTAGGCACCCTGTGGGGTGTGCTCTGTCCGTCCGCTCATGACAGGATCCGTCTGTGGGGGGGATGAGGCAGGACGCCAGTGGGGAGAACGACCGAACGCAACACGCCATGTGACCGGGGAGACCAGAGCCACGTCGAAACACTGAAAGAAACGTCCTGAAATGTCCAGCCGAACAGCGGTGCAGAGGGGAAGTCAGCAGCCGCGCTGGACAGACGGCAGTGGTGGTGCCGTCTCCCCGTGACCAGTGTGGAAGAGGGGAAGCCACTCAACGCAACAGAGGGGCCAAGTCACGACTTGCCCCTCTCCGAGCTAAGTACCCCCTCTTGTCACTTCATTCCTGTGGAGCTCAGGAGCTGCATTAGTTTTAGTTTGTTTTATTCGATGGTTGCCCACTGCCCAGTATTGTTTTTATCCGTTTATTGTTGATCAGCCACATGTAAAAACGCTTTTTGGGACTTTTAATCTAATCATTGAAACACTGTCTTAACTTTGGTCTGCATGTTTTTTATAGATCATTGCATGTTTTATTAATTTTACTTTTTAATATGTTGAGTTTTATTGTTTGTGTGCAATGATTGGGAACCGTGTATAATTTGTGAGACAGTGTAACTGATTTGGATTGTTTCTGTCCCTCAAGGAGAACCCAGAGAGAAGAAACTGAGGCCAATATATGGACTGATGACATGATGGGACTGTTCTATTCTTAAGGGACCATATGGACATGGTTTCTAAGGAGACTCTGATTATGTTTTAATCCTGTTGGGCATTCTGTTGTAATAAACCTTTTGTATTTTGTAACCCTTGGTTTGGTGTTTTTAACTCTGCTCAACCCTGGTTTTAAAGAACCTGTTTGCCTTTTATCTATTCTAAGTTTTAAGTGAGTTCCTGGGCTCATAGCCTCCAGGTGGCGTTGTTGGCAACTACGTTTTAATACTTTTTTAACCTCGCCACAAGTTTCTGATATGGATCAGTGATTTCTTTCCACAGAGTGACATTCATTTCCTTTCTATTGCTACCGGTATACAGTTAAAAATAACAGCTATAATAAGTCGAATTCAATAGCGGTGCTGTTGTTGACTTACATTGGAATAAGGGCAACAAACGAATTTCCCAAGGGTCTTGCTCGCACAGCAGGTTTGGGTATCTAGGCAGCGATTACCATCAGGGCAGATGTAACCAAGAGAAAATCCAGCTGCCATCAGCAACAGTGCAGCACAAGTCCACATCTAGAAAAGAGAATGGTAAAACAAAGATATGCATTATTAATTACCATTATCTATCTTTCCAAACAGTAGGCCTATTTACCCTCTTAATTTTAATTTGACAATTTCCACAAATTAGTTTATAATGAGTATATTTGCGGCCCCTAGTGGCGATCAATTAAATAGAGTAGAATTTAATTTATTTATTTTTAGCATAAGGAAATTGTAATTACAGCTGTTGAGCTGTATAATAAGCACCTTTGGTTTGTTTTACCTTGTATGACTGCGTAGGTAGGTGCTCTCAGATGTCTGGGTGAGTACAAAGCAGTCTGACAAGTCTTCACCAAAAGCATCCGCGTTTTTATGTAGCTACAAAGCCTGATCCCGCCCCATGTCAAAATTGTCAACCATGACTGTATGAGTTACACTACCCGTTTTTTGGAAATGTTTAACCTTATGCAAATAAATCATCTAGATTTATTTCTTTGTCTTCCCTTTTTTATTTGAATAGAGGGCATATCTTAAAGTACATACATTAAAGTGAAGTCCCTTTCAAAAGTAGTCGTCCTCTAGCCCAAAAAGGCTGAACTGTCTGTGGCCCTTTAACACGAGGTTGTTGGTTCTGCACATAGGTAGGCTTGTTGTACAATACCATTTTTGACAGCACATCAGGCACAGGACAATTATCATTTTATTTAAAAGTCTTGACATTTTAAGACCATTTTAACCCATTAAAATAAAGGTTGAAAAACGTAAACAGGTTTTAGTTTGCGTTTCTCCCTAAATGTTAAGTTCTTTAAGACCCCTGAGAATGGAATTTAAGAATGAAACAATTATATTCAATACCATTAAACCAATACAGTCTAATTACAGCATTCTGTCTAGTTTCTGTAAGCATCTGCTGAACCATACTAGTGAACATTCCAGTAATGCCGGGAATGCGGTATAGTGCCATTTGTTGTAATTTAACTGGTCAGTCTATACTCGTCTAGATATATATTGTCAAACTGAAATGATAAACAGCGTATTTAAGATATGAATTAATCCAAGGCAGTGATTCAAAAAGGATGTGTGCCAACTAAATAAAGTTGTCAAGTCTAAAACAATAACACTTTAATGAATAGCCATTGTTTACTGTATACATTTACTGTCAAACTCATCACATCAAAGGGAAAGGGAACTATATTCCCGGTCCGAATTTTGACCATGTAATAAACATTTTTATGACAAGCCCAGCTTCAATATGAAGCTGGCAAGACAAACAGAGAGGTCATCAGGTGTACATGCATGACACAGGCACTAGCATAACAGCCTCACTGTCCCACTGACTTCAGCATTAGAGATCGGAGGGGTCTGGGTATAAAGCAGACAGTAGAGGCAAATTCACACTTTATTGCACAACGCTTGACATTGTCAGTTGGAAATGCATTATTCCTGTTGAAGGACTCGTCAGAAGGGTTGTGCAATGAAGTCAAAGACTATAAATTATCCCTCAACTCTGAGGGTGTCAGCATACAAAGGTGGGAAATGAGTACTTGGTGAACAGGACTCATTAAACAATAGAAGTCATTATCTGCAGGGAGTACAATAGGCTCTTGATAACTGGCTGGATCTGCTCTGCAACACAACAGCATTTCCCTCTCTGGTAAATGAGGATTTAACATGTGAATCATTACAAGCCAAGTAGAGAAGATCCACAAATGGTCAAACAAGGGCAGATTTGAAAATGTAATCTGTCCCTGTAACTGACCTGAAAATACAATCTAATAACAACCAAAACAAATAAAAAAATATGTAGATTTGCCACTTTAAAGGGCCGGTGGCCCCTTACGCCAAAGTCTTTACTTTCCCCACCACCATCCTTTTTGTCTAAGAGGAACACAGATTTAGAAATCTGTTGGCCTCTTTACTCAGCTCATGTCACCAAAGTTGGATGTGGAGAAGGTAAAAAACAAACATGCAAACCAACCAAAGCCAAACCTAACTAGTGAACTGTCATAAAGAGGAGAGGTGTAAAGCTGCAGTTGTTAGGGCTAATTCATACTTGATCGGATGAAGTGTCGCTCGACAAAAATAACTTCTATTCAAGTGAAAATCTAAATTCCTAGTTGAAAATCAATTATTTTTGTCGAGTCACACAGTCGTGCAACAGAGTATAAATTAGGCTTTATTCGTGATCGGAGCCAGACTGAGATGCTGCCCTCTTCTTCTTCTTCTTCTTCCTCCCATGCTTCTTATGCTTCTTTTTCCGCTTCTTTTTTGATTCGTCCTGTGGTGGAAACTGGAAAGAAGGGGCAAACATTAACAACATTAAGAGGCAGTTCCAAGATGTGAAGTTTGATTGAATGAATACTTTTTGTCTTTCTTTAACTTTGTTTTTATATTAGTTTAGGCAACTTGTACAAATATATCCAGACATTTTTTTTCACAACTGTTTCGTATACGTAATTTCTCAGCTATTTACCAAAAATATTGAATACTTTGAAGACGTTTGTTAACAGTACGGTAGTAGTCAAAAAAGCTATGATAAAAGCATAAAAAGCCCCAGTGTGCTGTTTTTTTTCCATTTTTCATCAACAAGACATAACAATGCATTACAGATCAGTACCACCACCAATATATACATTTACAGAAAAAAAAAAAAAAGAGGGGTGGGTGCGGGGCATAGGATGATACTCCTACGGGGCTATGCCCACTAAGCTATGGAATAATAACAAGGAATACTTAAAGCTATACTGTGTAAGTTGCTCAACTAGTGGTCAGTAGCGGTATTGCTTTTTTCGGCCGTTTTTCGGCCGGAGTCGTCGCGGACCACCGCCGCGGACCACCGGAGCGGCGCCAGCAAACCACCGCGACCGATAGTAATCCGTGGAGGGGTAGAACGCATGGTAGAACGTAATTTTCTGGCCAGGATTTGTGGATTAAGAGGTTAAAATCCTTCACCATGGTAAACACTGTAGCCAAGCGGAGGCGCTTCCTGGAGACCAGAGCAGATAAGCTGTGATTGGCCGGTAGTGTACCATGTGTGCATGATCGGCGATGTGATTGGGCAACGTATACACAACGTATACAGATGATGCAGATTACGTCATTTTGGCGCGAAATCCCGCCCCTGTCACTGCTAAGAAGAAAACATATAAAGAGAAGGCTTCAGAAGCTGAAAATAACGGAGTGGGTGTTCTAAAACTTTAGCGATTTAACAGTTAGGACAATTTTAAGATTTGTTTTATAAAAAAAGTTACATGGTACAACTTTAACTCATATGCTGCCATTTAACAATACCTTCGTACTCTTTAACTGCCATTCGTCTCCATAGACTTCCATGTAATTCATAGTGCACATATCATGCACACCCATGCCTAGATAATGCACCACGTGTGTCCACATTGCTCACAGCTTTCAAACAAAAAAATCCGAATGGAAATCCGTTCAGGCATTCATGAGATAGCAGCCATTATGTTTTACACTGTTGTGAGCTTGGAGGTCTGCTACCTGAGTTGTATGGGGGTTGTATGGGGGTTAAACAAGCAATTTCGCGATCGCTATCATGCCTACTAACGTTTTTGGGGTCCCAAAACGTTTTTTGAAAAAAAAAATTTTTGAAAAAAAAATTTTTTTTTTCTTTCAAAATGGCGGAAATTCTCGGGTTCCTCGGGCGTGGCAGGGAGGGACATCGCGAAATTCTCGGGTTCCTCGGGTTTGGCAGGGTATGAGTTAACAAGCAAAAGTTCCCAAGTATTTGGTGCTTCTTTTTTTATTTTAATTCAGTACAATGACATAAGATACTTACAGTAATTCTGTCCTTCTCTTCACTAATTCTCTTTTTCTTCTTAGGTTGAACCTGGGTTAAGTGAAAAAGTAGAAATGAGAAACCACAAAACAGTTACCCACTTCCACAAATCCACAACAGAGGGACACAAAGAGCCTTTTCCCCCCCATCAAGATCTTAACGGTGTTTGACTTGTAAAACACCTGCTTGCTAACCAAGCACGTACAGTGTTTTTGAACATTATTTTGCACAATCTCTTTGCATCTATTGTTTGTTTTTAGACTGCATCTAGGGAAGAAATTGTTCGCAATAGCTATCAATATAATGACAACTATGCAAGCTGGCCTGCTTTAAATTAACTGATATGTATTAGGTTTTGCTTAAAATAAAACTGCAATATAAAAGCAGTATTCTTGCATACATGGCTATTCTGCAACAAATCTCAGCAAGGTTAATAGCATTACAAACCATAGCTGGAAAACCATTTGGTGAAAACATACCTGGCACATGTTTTTAAAAAAGATGCCCCCAGGGATGTATAAAGGCTGATCTCTTGCTGTCGATATAGGCATCTTTACACTGACTCCTTCCGCCTCTTCAGAATCAGCTGAGGACTCTGAGGAAGAGTCTTTATGGCTTTGTTCTCCCTTCCTCTTCCTCCGGTGGCTTTTTTCATCCTGTGGCAAACATGAGATTGACAGACTTAGAATTCATTGATCAGAACAACATATTAAACAGTATGTTATTAATTAAACATGAGATTGACAGACTTAGAATTCATTGATCAGAACAACATATTAAACAGTATGTTATTAATTAAACAACAACCTCTGAGGTCACTGGAGACGACAACAGGAATAGTTATGCCAATTGTAAAAAATAAAATAAAAAGCCTGATAACTGACCCTTGTCAATGACATTAACCGTTACCCCCAGGGTTTTAAATATTTTCAGGCCAAGGTCTCCTTAGCTGAAGAGACTTAAAACACTTTTAAACTGAAAGCTTTATGGTCAGTAAAGAGTTTAACAATTAACTTTTAACACCCCCAAAGAGGAACAAAAACATAAAATGAATGCAATTTGATCAAAATGAAGAAGTACCTTTTCTTTGTCTCCTTCCTCTCTGGGTCTTTTCTTCTTCTTGGAAAAAGAAAATGCATAAAAAAAGACAAAACAGCATTTAGAATGGACCCCTAAATTGATATGCATGCATTTGGCCACAGACCATGGCGTTTTTTAGCAGAACAAAGGCAACCTGGATGCTCTTCAGAGTTCAAAAGGGCATACATTTTGACCTGAAAGATATTAGAGACATGCAGTTTGAATGGAAATTATGCCTGAGCCAACCAGGGGGAGAGTTCTGCCGATTTAAAATGAGCCCAATACGGAACTAAAACTTCCTATGATTGGCCGCTAGTTGCGCTGTTTTCCCCCTGGCCGGTTGCAAAAAGAATTGTTCTCCAATGGATCCCATTCATTTTCCCCTTTCGTGTTCTAACCTTAATTAACATTTTCATGAATACTTTATGGTTCCTATCGCTAGTTAAAAATTGCCTTTCAATCACGATGATATGCGTTTTGTGAAAATAAGGTCCCATTCATGTTAAAATTGATGATAAAGTTGCGAGGGGCGTGGCCAATTAAACTGATACCAGCCGGCCGTGTTCTTCTTCGTGTGCTATATTTCGGGAGGCTCCGACCACATTCTCCCATGTATCCCTGCGGTTGCACGTGACCGTTGGCAGCCAATAGACTCCTCTGTTTGCATTTCAATCTATGATGGCAACACCCATGCCAAGGACCCATATTGTGTCATTTGCGCTGCATAGAAACCAATGGCTTCGCTTTGTGCATATCTTTTATACAGTCTATGGAGCCAACCTTGCTTTCTGGGTCGGAATCAGCTGCCGAGTCGTCAGTCGCCCTCCTGGCTGAAGACTTCTTCCTTTTCCGCTTCTTCTTCACGCTTTTCTTTTCATCCTGTTAAAAGTAAATAAATGGAATAAACAATTGAAATAAAGATGAGCAGCTGAGCAAGAGCAGAGTGCGGGAGTTTTTGTTCATGAAATATCTTATCATGATTTCTTCAAAAGTAAATAAATGCCATCAACTCATTTCTATTCTGCGTAGGGGTGAGGGGTAAGCTATTTCATCTGCAGTTTTTACTCATTATAATCTTTCTTTATATTATTAAAGAATATATCCTTTTTTGAAGAAATAAATAAATAATTAAAATCCAAGTTTATTGCTTCAGCAATTCAGATATCTGCATATCATCACTACAATATTAACTCAATGTCAAACCTTAAAGAAAACATGATTATCAGGTATTGTGATTATACTAACTAGGAAGAAGATTTGTTCCAAAACAAGTGTACAGAAAGAGTTAAAATTAGATTTTTATGTGGCCACACCCACCAGTTCATTAAGTATGTCTGGTTGTCATGGTGGGTGGTAACCCAGCTGAAGTTAGCCACACCCACAGTGTTGGGTGAATGGTAAAAGAGGAGGGGATGATTATATGATGTCACTATCTGTGTTTTTGGATGAGCACTTTTGACCCACAAGGTGGCAGGCAGCCTTGAGGAAGAAACCCAAAATACAAAGGGAATACATAATTGCTCATAACAACCATACCAGGGGGTCTAATGAAATACTTTCAACCTCCTAGACACATGAAAACCAGAAAAAGTACAAAACTATGGCACCACCTCTAAGAAAGGACTCACCTCGTCCTCGGACTCCGAGGAAGAACTGCTGGAGGAATCAGAACTCGATGAAGAGGAGGAAGATGAAGAATGCTTGACCAAAACATAACCAAAGCAGATCTCGTTAGACTTGATTGTCATTCTCTGACCTGCTTAAATGTGCATAATGTTGGGCATTCGGACATCAGAATACGGGAGAGCTTTCCTCACCCTGCTAGATTTCTTCTTCTCTTTCTTTTTCTTCTAAGACACAAACAAAACCAAAGTCAGAAAGGCAAGGACATCTTCACAAATTAAATACAAAATATCTCAGTGGAGAGGAGACCTACCTCTTTCTTCTCCTTCTTCTCCTCTTTCTCCTTCTCTTTTTCAGCAATCTTTGTCTCTTTGTCCTTTGCCTTTTTCTCTTTTTCCTTCTCCTTCTCAGCCCCGGCTAACAGCTTCTCTCTGTTTTTAGCCAGCTCTTTCCTCCATCTCTGAGGAAACAGTACAAGTATGTTTTACAACTGGATAAGTTGACATTTGTGTATATATTGTATCTGGAAATTTCCCCAATTGTCTATGCTTGTCTAAGAGGCATTTATACCAAGTCTAATTAAAACTAACTTCATCCAGATGCAAAGAGAAGGCCCTCGTCTCTCAAGTTCTCTTGCGTATGGCAGTCCCATAGTGCACAAGATCTTTTCAGATAGGGGTCCGTGGCCAAATTCATCAATTTGGAGGTGCTTGACATGAAGGTTTGAGAACCACTGGTATAGAAGCACAGCCCTGCCATATATCCTGAAGCCGAGGCCAAATTGGCCCGAATCGCAAGAAAGAGCCCTCACAGCACATGGTTGGTTCTACAGACTCCAAATTTCGCAGGGTAACGGTTAATAGCACAGATACAGAGATCTCCATAATGGGCATAAAGGGACACAGACAGACAGATACAGAGATCTCCATGTATGGGCATAAATGGACACAGGCAAACAGATGGTCAATAAGGGTCTTATCACAACAGGTTTAATGGGACCGTTCGTCCCACCGGCCTCAAATTCAGCACACGCTTTCCCTGGTTTTCCGGAACCAGAGCGAAAGGTTTGGAATATCTGTATGTGGAGCTGATGTCTGACATCAGGGTTTTCCGGAACCAGCACATACACAGGCATAAAAGGAACACAGACAGACAGATACAGAGATCTCCATATAGACATAAAATGGATGCAGACAGATAGATATATGCATATATGGGCATAAATGGACACAGGCAAACAGACATCGTTCCCGAGTAGGCCGGTCCCCCGACTAGACGCTCGGCCGCCTGTCAGGAAGATACATAGATCTCCATATACGGTATGGGCATAAAATGGATGCAATGGGCAATGGTCAAAACGGGTCCTATGACAACAGGTATAATGAGGTTCGCATTAAAGGGCGGGGCATTCATTCCCTATTTACATTGTTCCCGAGTAGGTCGGTCTCCGACTAGACTCTCGGCCGCCCTTCTAGCTTGTATAATTGGTACATCATTCTACAGTAGATGGACTAGTAAGATCAGTAATACAGGCTGAATGGAATTAAGTAGCTGGTAGGACAGAAAAGGTATATCCATTTATATTTAAGCCTATATGCCATTTTTAATGGTCAAAGAATGTGCGTTACCTTCGTCTCCATTATTATGCACACCTGACCTGACCAGGCACAAATGGGCATGTCAGATGTTACGTGATCTTGTCTTTTATATTATTGCCCTTTTTCTGAGCGGTGGTCACACCACTCCTATACGGAGCTTTGTGTGTATGCGTGAACCTGAATTTCTCTCTGGATTAATAAAGGTCCATCTATCAAGGGGTGGGAATTTCTCCTTCAACCATTTCAGGGCAACATGTCTGCTGTTCAGGTGAGGGAGATGTACCTCGTTCATCTTATCCTCAAAGTCAGCCAGGGCTCTGGAGCCTTTCTTCTTCTTCTCCAGCTGCTCTTTGACCTCCTCCCTGAGAGAGAAGTGAAACATTCAGCTATAATACTCTGATGAAATGTTTTTTCTTTTCTTTCATCATAGGGGGATGTCAGCATCAAATGGTTTAGTGCTAGTAGTTTTCTTTTGAGTAGAGGGATACTGTAAACATTCAGAGCAAACACACAGAATGTAGACGATGCACTTTACCGTTTCCACCTTATTCTTTTCCAATGGCACACACTTGGTGAATTATCAACTACAACTGTTCTCATAAGTCTCTGAAACGGGTCACTAATGGAACATTGCACAACTATTACACTCAGATCTACCAGTTAACCATGGCATGAGGCATTGCATGGTGTGGGAATAAACATCACCTTCAGTATGACCCGATATGTTTGTTTGTTAATGACATTTTCACACTTCAGTTCGACCATGATTGCCAATTCAATCGGACCAAAGGTTTCCAAGTTGCTTGTTGTTTGTTTGTTAAACTGTTAACATAACATTGCACAACTAGCTGGCTGCAAAGCTACACAACTAAGCAATTCAGTGGGGTTTTCCCCAAGGCAAACCAGTTTATGAAATGCTACAGTGTTGTATTGTATCTGGGTACATTCATTACACCTCAGGCACACTGAAGTTTCACCGTCACTACCCTCAGTCTGTGACAACAAGAGTGTACTGATTAGTACAGTATGCTGCCATGCATTATGAATCTACTGTATGCTTTTGACATAGGACTCACTTGTAATCTAGACGGTAACATGATTCATTTGTTGCATACCAAGTGTTACCATAATGGTCAACGTACTCTTTATTTGTGTGAAGTTCACAGAACCAATGCATTTCAAAACGCAACAGGTAAATTAAAGGAGTAGTTCACCCCCAAAATGACTTTTTTTCTATTGATTAGTCACGCCATGGAGAGTAGAGTTCAATAATATTTTTTGGTTTTTGTCACATTCCTAAGACAAAAATGTGATAACAATAAATTTACCCCCATTGATTCCGGATGGTGACCCGTTTCGAAACGGGTCACCATCCGGAATCAATGGGGGTAAATTTACTCAAATCAAATTTTTGTCTTAGGAATGCGACAAAAAACAAAAAATATTATTGAACTCTACTCTCCATGGCGTGACTAATCAATAGAAAAAAAGTCATTTTGGGGGTGAACTACTCCTTTAAAGGTAGTGTAAATGTTTTCAGTAATTTCAGTAGTATGCCTTTCTCTCCAGCTCTGTAATAAACAGAAAATACATTTTCAGGTGGGTTGTCAATTTCATCTAATCAGGAGTAGAGTACCTATTTATCAGCTTCGGCTTTGTCTGCCAATTTCTTTGGTTCATCTGTCCCAATTTCATTTCTTATTCCTGTATTTCTATCTCCTGAGTGGATGTAACTTGGTATACTGATCTGAAAATGTATTTTCTGTTTACTAAAGAGGTGGATATGGGCCGGGGAGACCCCACTTCTGAATATATTTACAACAGCTAAGCAAAAGGTGGTGAAGTGTAACTAACATTTAACTTTGTGTCAGTTCTGCAAAGTTCTAGCAGTACTTGTGCAGAATGTGCAGTAACCACTGGTTTATTCTTCTCAGATTCTTTCGCTCGTCTGTTTTTGCTGTGTGCTAGCCTAGGACAGGCACAATAATTATGAATGCTGTCCAACAGTGAAACGGTTTGACCTGTGCTTACCATGTTGGCCGAGGTCTACTGAGGTAATCCTGAATAGATGGTCCAGAGTTCGCTGGAGGTCCTCTGGCCCTTGCAGCAGCTATTGGGTTGACATAAGACTGAACCACACACACACACACACACACACACACACACACACACACACACACACACACACACACACACACACACACACACACACACACACACACACACACACACACACAGGCATGATGTTATGTGAAGTATTATTAGGGCAGTGGTTCCCAAACCTGTTAGCTCAAGACCCAAAAGCGAAACTAGTGAAAATAGCAGATCTGCAAGCTCACAGCGCGGCACGAAGCGACGCGCTGTGAGCTTTGAGTAGCTATTTTCACTACTTCTTAAGGGTTTGTTTTCTAATTTATGGAATTTCTTTGATTTATTTTTTAGTTGTTCATGAAATTCTTTAGAAAAATCATTGAATATGTTTTTAAATCATGAACCAATGTGAATATAAATATTTGTAAATGTTTTAAAAAAATAATAAACTAAAGGTAGTAAACAAAAAATAAATAATATTTACTCGTGACCCATACAAATGTTTCCCTGACCCACAAATGGGTGCCGATCCACTGTTTGGGAAACAGCGCTTTAGGGCATTACTACAGGTATATCATGGGCTTCTGAAAATGTTAAGATTAATATGTGCCAAATGTACATGAATAGTAGGATTCCTGGATCAGTTTGCTGCTGCTGCTTGTGGATTTGTTCAACCAAATAAAAAAGGCCTCTCTCTCCAATGTCTAGCCCCATATAACCTCACCCGAGAGACTAGTTTCCATATTTCACAACCGAACATAATATGACACTCGGTTTCTGTTTACAAATAAAATGCCAACTTTGCTCTATTTATAGGGTGTGCCAAATGTAGTTCTAAGAGCGGCCATTTCTTGGGTAAACACAGCTTAGACTATAGCATTAGTTCTATGCAATCAAACAATTGAAACACCTGTGTTTTGACCCAAGAAATGGCCGCTAAGGACTACAATGACGTAGCCGCTGGCACACACTATAGCACCGCTGGTTAAAGACTCCAGCCATATTTTAAGATGCATTAAGTGTCTGAGTTGCCCAAGACCAAGACACGCATAAAAACCGATAAAAACAAAGATACAGACTGTAACAACAAAATCAAACCTCGGTTCGAAGTGGAGCGGTGAATTTGAGCAGCTGTACCCTATGTGAGTGAGTGAGTGAGTGTAAACTGTGCCTGTGAGTGAGTGGTGAGTGTGCCTGGCCTGCACAAAACAGCGCCCCTCCTTTAACTAGTGTTGTGTGTGGCCACTCAAGGTATTGCCCAGGCTACGGACAGGGCCAGCCAGCCAGCCAGCCAGCCAGCCAGCCACATACCCACGGATATACCTGTTCATTGGGAGCGCTTTCACCGCTCCAAAAAAAGTATCCCGAGTCCCGACACATTCACGTAGAACAGTGGTTTTCAAAGGGGTCCTTACCTTGAGGGAGTTCCAGGGGGTCCCCTCCCGCTAAATGATAGTTAGGAACCAAATGGACCCTTGTTGGATGTGTAATAATTACTCTCAGAGAGTGTGCAAATGGGTCCAATTGGTTTCGTTTGTATTTTGTACACGATTGGGTGGATAACTCTCAGAGAGTGTGCAAATGGGTCTATTTGGTTCCGTTTGTACACTCAGAGTTAAATTAACATTGCCTTTACAATATAAATTGGGGTCTCAGAGATAGAAATATCATTCAATGGGGTCCGTAGCCTAATGCATGTCAAACTGGGGATCCTTGAAATTAAAATGGTTGAGAATCACTGCTAGAGCCATAAAAATCTTGAGTCCCTGACATCTCTTTTCAAATAGGGGTCCACGGGCTAATAAGACTTATAAGAGTCAATTTGGGGGTCCTCAACATGAAAAGGTTTGAGAACCACTGGTGTAGAATATACGCTTTTTAACATAAACGAACGATTCCACGCATGTCTTAACTGTCCTAAAGTGCTACAAAGGCCTAGCAGTCTAGCAGTGCACTACTCGGGTTAGCTAATAATGCTAACTTAGCTTGCTGGCTGAAAGCCACACAGGTAACTATCATTCTGTCGAGGGCTTTAGGTTTTCATAGCTTACAGCCAGGGAATATCTGCCACATTACGTACCACTCTATTGTCTCTCTTCCCCATGTCGAATTATTTCGCTGACAAGAATATCACGCCAAATGCTAACATTAGCGTTACATCGCTAACGCTAACATAGCTAACATTTGTTTGTGTTCATGCACTGCTGCAGCCTCTCTTGTAATGCAGGGTTTCTCTGTCTGTAGGAATTAAGAAACACAGGTCTGCCACCTAGCGGAAGAAGCTGCTACCTGCAGGCTAAGCAATGTTAAATCTGGGAATAAATTCCTTACCAATACATTTCTATACCAATGTGTCTGAAAAGATGTCTAGAGAAACACATCTCACAAATATTATAATTCAGTTTCCCTAGGGGAATCTAAGACAGCTGCTGAAAGTTGTGGTAGGCCTACCATTAACTTTACTAGAGTAGGCCTATTACAGGAAAAACAAAAAAATACAAAAAATAAAATAAAATCTGCATGTGAGGGACCAACCAAGGATTTTGGTGGTGTCCTGTAGGCTATTGTGATATTTTTTGTTTAACTCTATATTCCATTAATATTTTGGATTGGTGGCCTGGTGGGTCTCGACTCTCACCATCTCCCCAGATCTTGGAGAAAATACATTTTCAGGATTGATATAACAATTATATCCAACCATTAGCGAGAACCCTACAGAGGTATTTTATCGGCTCCAGTTTTATATTGTTCCAGATTGTTTTATAACCTTCACTTGCTTATCCTGTATGTTGTTCAATGCCATTTTGATCACACATGCACATCCTGGTACACTTACTAGCAATCCAAATATCCTTAAAAAGAAGCTACAGACCCTGCAAAGTAAATTAGACAGGTTGATCCTTAAAAAAGAATCCACCATAGAAGAACCCATTTTCTCCCCTGCTCATTTTATTTGCTTCAAGTGGCTCATATAGAGGAGAGAGAGTATCACATATTCAAATGTGTATGTTCCAAAGCAGGGGTCTTTGACATTTTTCAGACCATTGCACCCTTTAACTGAGGGAGAGATGAAGCAGGGACCGACTAATACGTTGTGAGCTTGTAGATCTGCTATTTTGGGTTAAAATTCTTCTCAGAATATAGGGATGCTATGGTTCAAGTGGTTAATGTAAAAGTAAAAGTTTATATCACACAAAGATTTGGAGGAGCCCTTGTAGTAACTAGTCTGAGGACTAGTTGAAGACCCCTGTTCCACAGCATTGTAAACAAGCATTAAAACCCAAATATCTAGTTATACACAATTCATTATTCTACCAGTGTGAGCTCCGCAGACTAGCAGATTCTAAAGGGGAAAGAAGAAGGACACTCTGCAGCAGCTATGAGGAATGGCTCAAGTGATATAGCCTTGCTGGCTCTTTAGCAGCTGGACCTAGATGAGTTGTAACATGTCCTTTACAGTGCCCTGTTGTGTTTTGATATTTTATTGTTTTGGGTGTCTGTATGTCTCCGCACCCCATGGCACTCATACACATGTACCAATACGTATACGTTCTGTCAATAAAAATGATAAGCTCACTCTCCTGGTTGGATAAAATTGTACTGACATTTTATTTTCAGTTTACTAAAGTGACAGAGAGACTCCTGTTACTGAACAAACACTCTATAGAAGATTATCAGTATGTAGAGCTATTTAAGAAAATAAATGTATATACGTTTGTATATAATTTATACCAGCCGTAACTGTAAATCAAATTTACAGATTTAATTAAACTATCAAAGTTATTCATTTGCAAAACACTGGTATGATATGATATGACATAGTACTTGGTCTTCTTATCTTGAACAACGAATATCAAAATAATCTTGCCCCTCTTGATATTGTTTATATAGTAATTAAATACACATTATTAATGTGTGAAGGCCTGGTGCAGACAGATCTTTTTTTCCCCCTCAATATAATTTTCCATGCCTCAGCAGCAACCATGTCAAATGCCTTGTATTTGTGATGCTTGACCAAAAGTTGATTCTGATTCTTAATGTGTCTGGGACTTGTCACCCTTCTGGCTCCCAAACTGTGGAACAAACTCCCCATTGCAGTTAGAACTGTAGACTCACTCCCACTCTTCTGTCGTTATCTGAAGACTCACCTCCTCAGACTTCACCTTACCTAACCAATAGCACGTGCCCTATAACCTTGACGACCTTGCAGGCTTATGCAAAGGCAAAGATTTAGATAGCATGTTATATACTGTAGACAGACGCCAAATTCATTTGTAGACCTGGCATCCTATGCGTTTAGTTTTGATATTATTGATACTTGTTTTTAGATTGATGATAGATTCTTGGTTTACCATAGATCAGGGGTCTTCAGCGTTTTCAGGCCAAGGACCCCTTAGTTGAGAGAGAGATGAAGCAGGGACCCCCTCAACTTGTTCATAGATTCCATATAGTTTCATCGTTTGACGGCACAATCATCAGTGTATTTTGGATTCATGTCAATTTGTGTTTTCAGTTCATGTCAATTTGTGTTTTCAGATATTTAACCACTAGAACCATACTTAATAAACTTGACCTTTCACTCTGTACTTAGTCTGCTCTTTTCCCCCTTTACACCAAACCTCTTTGCCAAAAATAGCAGATCTACAAGCTCACAACGCCTCGCAGCGTAAAGTTCTCAGAATATGGACACTAAGGTTCAAGTTGTTAATATAAAAAAAGATTGGAAGATTTGGAGGACCCCCTGTAGTAACTCTGAGGACCCCCTAGGGGTCCCGGACCCCCTGTTGAAGACCCCTGCCATAGATGACCATTTCTATGCAGTTCATGTATTACCTCATGTTTACCTTGCTCACTGTAAATCGATCTGGATTAAGTGCGTCTGCTAAATGCCTAAATTGTCAATTGTGATAACAGTCAGTGGTAGAAATCGAGAGGTTGCAGGCAGTGCAGGCAGTGCAACCGCACCCGTGCCCATGATGCTGGAGTGGGGGAGGAGGAATGGAGGGGCCTCCATAGTGATTTCATCTCTGGCAGTTAACAGTTACTGAGGTTACTGAGGAGGGTGGTTGGAGGGTGTTGGTGGTGATCATTTTGTTCAAGGTTCAACAGCCAAATATAAAAATTAAATCATTTAGAGAGTATCCATTATCAAAACTATTTAGGCCTAGAATTATTTAATGCTTTAGCCATTGAAAAATAGCAGATATACAAGCTCACAAGTTTGTAGATCTGCTATTTTTGAAAAAGCTTTGCTTCTGGGGAGTCCCTGGAACTAAATATTTTGAGATGGGGGTCAGTGGCCAAATCATTTTGGGGGTTCTTCACATGAAAAGGTTTGAGAACCACCGACATAGTAGTCTCTTGAGAACAGACTAACTGAGCTCCAGTTATGTGAAAAATACCTTTTCTTTGATGATGGCTGGCCAGATTGCTGACATAGAAACATAGGGTTTTTCCAAAAACCTTAGAAGGATTCAAAAGACACTTATAGAATCAGGTCAAAATTCAAATTTTCATGATTTTTCAAAAATAGCAGATCTACAAGCTCGCAGCGCGGCACTCGGTATATCTGCTATTGTTCAATAGTTAAATCATAAAATAATAATACACTAATAATGTGTACCCGTCCTAAATGGGTTAAAATAATAATACAAATAGTACATGCAATATTTATACATTCCACAAATTGAACAGTTGCCTCTAAAAGCTAGTACCTTTGTGGATCTGCCATGGTCTTAATTGATTCTCATGGTAGACATGGGGTCTTGTGCCCCCACACTTTCTGGGGTTATTCCCATTGGCCAATCCATCCTTTAACCACGTAACCTAATCACTTAAAATTATAAATTATAAAATAAAAATGGGCGATCTACAAGCTCACAACATCTCACACTGTGGTGCACTGTAGAACTGCAATTTTGGGTCAATTTTCTAAATGTTTAAAAAAATATGTTTCTTTTCACCTCTAATGACCTGCCCAAAATTTGGACACCAGAGTTGAAGTGAGAATGATTCATTAGCCTTTATGCTATTTTAAAATTGGCAGCTGGGAGGGCCAGCGGGGCCCCCGTCAACTCTAGTAATCAATAAACAACACTATGAAAAGTAGTCTATACTCTACTGTATAGTGTATAATCGCTTCACAGGGGAAATCGTGACTATTATTAAAATACAATTGCCCATCACCTTCTGCCTTCACTATCACATCTATACTATAATTTTGCGAATGTCTGTCTGAGTGAGTGTCTGTCTGTCTGTCACAGCGTTTCTAGCGTTTCTCCTCAGTGGCTGGAGCAATTGATCTGAAATCGCATCACCAGTTTGTCACTTTCACAAATCATATGCTGTATATTAGCATTTTTATGGCGTAACTACTATCTATTCTGCATCTAGCATGAGGCATATCTATTCTGCATCTAGCATGGGGCAACATGTTTAACCAGCTCTGTGTGTGTATGCGTGCGTGCGTGTGCGTGCGTGCGTGTGTGTGTGTGTGTGTGTGTGTGTGTGTGGGTGGGCGGGGGGGGGGGGGGGGGGGGTGTTGGCTGGCCCTCTTTCAGATGTTGTCATGTAGATCGGTACACAGTATCTCTGTAGCCTTTAAACGAAACGGGTATTTCTTACATTGATGCTCCTACATATTATCATGCAAGCACCAGAAAGTTACTTTCCATCCCTCATATACTGTGTGCACAGTACACCCCATAACCCACACACTGCTCATCATTTCGGAGCTCATATCTTTGAACGGGTAAGGCCTAGTAGTTGCAAAATAGAGTGAGCAGCCTAATCTCCCAAATTGCTCCTAACTGGGCTTGTAGTTGCGACCGTAGGTCGCACTTACTACAGAAAGCTCCACCAGGTGTCCGTGCGTCAGTCAGTCCGTCCGTCACACGTCAGACGTCACACTTTTGCCCTGCTCATATCTCCGCAACCGTTGCCCCGATCCACCCCCACGGGGCTGCTCACGGGGAATTCCCGGGGACCACCCACTCCTGCTACTCCAGAACGGATGCAAAAGTTGTGGCGCCCCCAGTGGAGGACCCCCTCCACTGCAGCTCACATAAAATGCCCTAACTCGGCCTAGGAGCGTCCGGGAGAGCCGGGGCCGGTACCTATTCGTCCGCCAAGGCAACGCGGAGACCCCACCCCTCATTTCTCACATGGCCCTCTTCTAGCGAGACCTACGGTCGCTTATCCTCCGATTAGGGAGTCTTACTGGTGCATATCATGCACAAAAACATCATAACAAAAATGCATTCGTAAATTAATCGGTCATTGCTGAATTGAGTTTAGTCCCCTTTAACAAGGAGGCAAAATGTCTAATGACTATAACCTCCTCAATAAAAAATGTATAGGCCTAGTCCATTTACATTATATTGGTGTTTTCTTTCATGTCAGTGTATGCAACAATGCACACATAATCTTGACCTATTCCCATGCTTAGAAGAGCTGCGAAAATGTAAAGATTTGAGTGGAGGAGCTCCTGAAATCACGCCTACTCCATGCGCTGTTCGCTAGGACGCCCCAGATATGCTGACAATATATAAACATAGCCCCAATGCATGCCTACAGTGTGTTTGTGCCAGAGCAAGTCATGTCAAGATCCGTAGAGTTAACCACTTAATCACTATATACTTTGTTGACTGGAGTCAACTATATGCCCCCTCCTTTTTGCCCTCTACACCAAATCTTTGCCAAAAATAGCCAATCTACAAGCTCACATGTTGCGTTATGAGCTTGAGTTCAGATATAGCCATTTCTGCCAAATGTTCAAACCAAAATGGGGATGCTAGAGTTACTGTTACTTCTTGTACCACAACGGATCTCATATCGTCTGTCGGGTGGAAACCTCATGTGCCCAAAACAGACCTTTCACGATTCAAATGATATAGTAAAAAATAGCAACATTTTCATTCTTTTTTGTGACACTATCGTTTTGTAGTATGATCAAGTAGGGCAGAAACACACAATGTTAGAATATGGACTCTATGGATATAAGTTTTCTGCACGACAGCTACGATATACCGGTATGTGGCTCTAATGTTGAATGGGGTTTTCTAGAACAAGATCAAGATGTGGTCCACAAACAACACACATACACATATGGATTTGACAACCGTGCGTGTGGGTGGGTGGGTGGAAGTGGTTATTGATTGACACGCAGTCTTCAAATTGCAAATTAACAAACTGATAATAAAAGTTGCATGTGTTTATTGTGGTCCTCAAACTAATGCAATTTTAACCATATACCCCGACAAATGGTTTAAACCTTTCAGTGACCTTCTAATCTATTCCATGTATGTTTGCCTAATGATAACCATTTTGTCGGTTAGGGTTTGCATTGGTCTGGTCATGACCTTTCTCCAGGCCTACATTTCCCCTGCTTACATGGCAATAACATAGACCGCACAGGCAGTTATCGACAGACAGTAATGATTTCTCAGTAACATTTATATAAGTCGATTTATATGACAGTACATGATGATCAATGGCATGATCCCTGGAAAGACCTGAAGTCATGATGCGGTCAATTAGTAACCCGGATGTGCAAACGGCGTCCGAAAGGTTTCGGACGGCCGAACCAAGAACCTGAGAATGTATCCGAGTTAAGTGAGGGTGTCTGTGTGTATCTGTGTGCTAGCAGCACTACCTGTAGAAAGAAAGTAAACCAGTGTTATGTATTGTTACCGTTCTGGGAGACTTTACATACAAAAATACAACTCCTGTTAGCTTGTTTGTCTTTCTGGAAACAAAAAGATAATATGTGAATATAGGTTGGACATCACTGCAAAAAAACAACAGAAAAAGCACTACACCATAGTTATTCTCAATCCAAAGGACAAGTTCAATGCTTAGGCCTAATACCCACAAGATCCAACGGCCCTGCTTCAATATTTTCATTACACAAAATACTCAGCATTCTCCTACGACATCCCACCGACCATTACTACCCTACCTCTATCCGTCACTACGACATACTGTACTTAAGGACTGATGGACATGTCAAACATTGAGCTAATTATCATTACAGCTTGTACTTAGTACTACATACTGTACAGTACCAATGGCTATCCTTTGTACATTCCTTAGATTTCCAAACCTCCCCGGTACACAGAATCTGTTATTGTCCGAAGACTTGGCATAAGTCATTAAAAAAAAAAAAAAAAAAAGAATTCACACCAGTATATTTACGCCTCTTAACTGTAAAATACGAATAAACGGCTTGTCAATAACTTTAAAATTAAATACAGATCAATAGCAACATATTTCTTTGCTCTTGAATAGTGCTGGTGATTTAATTTTTTTCCTCCATGCCTCGAGCCTAAGCGTTGCTTAATGGGGATAAAGAGTATTTGTAGGTAACGTCAAACACACATATCTGACCACATAAGAAAGTGATGAGCACCAAGAGAGTAATAAAAGTTATTCTACAAGTCATGTTGTCTTTCATCAAGGTCTCTACAGGTCAGCCTTTTAGTCTTTCCTGTTAGACAACATGACTATTAATGTCTACTAAACTGCAAAACCATTAGAAACCGGCTACTGGTCTGCAATTACTCAGGACAGCCTTAAGGTGGCAGTAATAACACAAGATGGGTACTGGAATGATACGTTCATGGTATGGCAGTGTGTGGCTGGCAGTGGCGCCTGTTGCAGTTTCAATGTGTGTGTGTGTGTGTGTGATGTACTGTATATGTGCACATGTGTATGTGCGCGCTTATGTTGCATGCACTAAATGAGAGTACATGACAGTGTATCTATGCACACACCATGTATTGATACACATAGTGGGCACACATTCTGGTGAGAGCCATGCTGTCTACCCACGCTCCTGCCTGGCCCTTCCACCCCACCAAGGAGGCTCTTGCTGGGCTAAACACTGGTCACAAGAAGGCCTCTGTTTCATGACCTCCGGAGTCCTTTCATGCACCACTACTGGGCAACTTGAGATCCAGGTGCCCTTGCATTGATGTTTACAAAGTTAATTGATCACCAACATGAAAAAAATGACCTAAAAGCAGCAATTACAATCCATCAGTTCATTCATGTAGGATGATAGCTTTTGTGCATTTTCTTGGGGAGACGGGGGTGTCTGTCTTTGTATTTCATCCCCCATTTTCCCGTCCTCTCTCTCTGTCTCTCTCCCTCCCTCCCTCCCTCCCTCCCTCCCTCTCTCTCTCTTTCTCTCTCTCTCTCTCTCTGTGCTATTCCTGGGTCTTCGCTTGGGGTACTGTGGGTTGCAAGGAGTGGAGATGGTCAGGCAGCCCTCTCCTCCATAGCGGGCTTGCTGCTGGGGATGGGTTGAGCGGCATACACGCTCCTGCTGTGGCTGTCCACACTGTGGAAGTAGGGGTGGCTCAGCGCAGCGAAGGCTGATATCCTCCTGGATGGGTTGAAGGCCAGGAATTGCTGAGAAGGGGAAGAAGGAAAACGGGCATGAAAAGGTTGGTGGATGGACATTTTAATGAGAAGAAATGCTCAATCAGATTAACGAAGACAGAAGAATAGGTGTGTGTGCTAAGTGCGTGTGTGCATGTGTGCGTGCCTGCGTGTACGTGTGTGCGCACGTGCGTGAGTGCAAAAAGATACACAAAAGGCACACAATCTTTGTACAAGCTTTGTGGAAAGGGATTCAACTTGAAAATCCCTTGTGAATTTATTTTACAATCAAAGCATTGAGTATTCAAATACACGGCAATGTGTAGCATAAAATCCGGTGACTGATGGAATGGTTTGGCTGATACCTACCAGTAGGAGAGACTTCCCCTGGTCATCCATGTCTGGAACCAAGTCCTCTATTGGCTTAGGGGGCCTGGGGGCGAAGGCACTCTGTGGCAGGGCTACTTCCTGGGGCCAGTCCTCTGCTGAAGGTACTCCAACAACACTGTGGGATGATGGCAGTCATCAGTAACATCACAATCACCAGTGGGTTTCCCCATCTGATCTACCGAAACAATAACATTGGAGTTCCTCAACAGTTAATAGTGGGCCCCATTTTGTTTAGTTCAGTCGTTCTATAACTCTCGTTCTATAAATCTAGAGCCTTAAAACTCTGAGAATGTACAAATGCAACCAAATCCATTTGGTTCCAGTGTTCTCTGTTCCAGTGTTCTCTGGAAAAGTCTTCTTACTTTAGAGGGAATTAAGAGTAGCCTGGGATCCAGCCTGCATGCTACGTTCAGCGTTTAGTTTTTCTCACGCAGTCTGGAAAGCCCATCTCCGTGCCCAAACGAGTGAAAATGACTTGTGGCTTCTGATTGGTCTGTGGAGTGGGTGGGACCAGTGTTGTCCAATGTAAAATTCAAGTCACTTCCTGACTTGCGTACATAATGGAAATATGAGTTAAATGGACCCTGGTCCGGGCCAGACTGAGAAGTGAAGTGAGAAAAAGAACGTTGCGAATCAGGCTGGATCCAAGGCTAAATTAAGAGGGTCAGTGCTCCTACATTAAAAAAAATAGAAAATAAGCCACTAGAGGTTGCGGTTTACAGTAAAAATTACAATAGGTAAGAAGCGCTTTGGAACGCAAAGCACAGAGCCTCCGATCCTCTTGTAAAATCAAGGTCAACCGTGAACTTGGCATATTGCTTATCAAATCACGGGAGGATTGGGACCAAAGTTGCAATCATAGATAATTAGGCCTATACCACCTAAAATGTCCACTGTTCTTCACATTATACTGCTGCTGTTTTGTCTTTTTCTACTTACGTTTTGTTGTTTTGCATTGATATGTAAACTTAAATGTTGATTGATGTGCATTGTCCCTGGCAAGTAGGTACAGTAGCTAAATAAATAAGATACAAATATTTCACCAATATTATTGATTCTACAACTCCTTGCATTGACTTTATATTTTCCAATTCCTACCTGCCTCTATTTTTAACACAGTGACGGATATTGAATATCTAGTTATGTCTCAGATGTTACTTTTCAACAGTATTAGGTCATGATGTTTCTGATTGCATCTGTAGTTCCACCATCTAGAATTTCTAAAGATCTCTGTTGCAAACTTGTCTATATATACTTTTGTATACTTATTCAAAACTCGGCAGATTTTCTGGGATCCATTCTCTATTCGAGATACTCTATTCAAGATAATTATGGGACTGGAATAGAAATGTGTGCACATTATAAATTAAATATAACAGCACAGAGACAGTGCACAGTTACCATTTATGCACTCCGAGTAAAATTATCACTGAGGATTTTAAAGTGTAGACTACAGTCCCAGAGATCAAATTTATATAAAATGGGGATCCATAGTCCAATCTTTAATACAATTTCAATTCAAATGAGCTTTACTGGCATGTGAAAACATACGTTTACATTGCCAAAGCAAGTGTCAAAATATATTTAAAAAAGAATCAGGACATATATACAGTTGGAGGGGGTACAGCATTGTGTAAATGCATTGTGCAATGCATTGTGTAATGCACATCATACTGGATGTTCTTGAACTGAAAAAAGGTTGACTCGCATAAGGAAATGCAGTATAAAGTACTCACTCAAAGATCTTGCCCAGCTGATCAACATCCGAGTTTCCACGAAACAGCGGTCTGGGGAGGAGATGAAAATAGATCACAGTGTTACTATAGTGTTGTTAACAATCACATGCAGTCAGGGAGGCAGGGCTGACATTTTCAAAAGGGCCATTGGTGAAAATATTGAAAATAGCAGACCTCCAAGCTCACAATGCAGCGGGCAACATGTTGTGAGTTTGGAGGTCGACTATTTTCGGTACTTTATACCACACTGAACAAAGCATAATCAATTCAATACTGGAGATGTGGCGTAACGGCATGGATTTCTACACAGAGAGGGCAGTTTCAAAATAAGATGCTATATTTCAGGTTCAGGAGAGTTTGAACAAGGCAATTCTCTTGAATGATGCCTTCAGGTATGCTATGGATTTGCATTTCTTTCTCCATAGTAAAAACTGCATTCATAGTCTGGAGAGGGCACTTTTTTACAGACGGGTAAAAGGGCAAGGGCTCAAGCCCCCTTTGATGTCTGTGTGTGCACGTGCCTTATCACATGGGTGAAGCTCATGATGTATGGGATGCCATGCTATCTCACAGCTTTCTGAAACCAGGGGTTTAAGAATGAATGAGGAACAGAATGGTTTACAAGGCCCGTTTTGTGACTGTGAACCCGAAGCAAATAATCTAAAAGCATTCACATTGTACACACAACACAGTTTACAATGAAAGGTATGAGCCTGAAGGCTCACAATGCATGGGATACAGTAACATGCATATTACACAGCAACATTTAGAATGTTAATTTAACTCCTTAAGGGTCATTGAGAGTTAAAGCTGCAATCTGGAACTTATTTGAATGAATAAAATGCAAATTTAACAAAGCTGTAATAGTAGAGTACCATACCATAAGGTACAATATAACTACAGTAGCATCTGCAGTCTTCGGATGTGTTCTCTATAGACCATATTCACACGGCAGCCATTTTGGCATTTTGCATTGAAAAAACAGGGTGGCAACGGGGTGGCATTTCATTAACTTAATAGCAAAATGGCCACCGTGCGAATATGGTCTACAATTTTCAATTGAGAAGGATTGACGGTAATTGACAAGTACCCCTGCCTGAAGCTCATGAGCCTAATATCTCCCCACGCCAAGCATGAATTGCCTCTCGGATGAGTGGTCGAGGTTTAGTTTCTCAGACCCACGAGACCCAAGTTCAAATTGCAATTAACGCTCTCTGTCGGGAGAGGACATAACATGTACAGATTGCAATTCTTTCTGTGTACACTTTATAAAGCCTCTGTTGTACTTTTGTCCCAAGAAGAATTCACTACACCAGTGGTTCTCAACCTGTGGGTCGGGACCACAAATTATTTTGGGAGGTCCCCAGATGATTAACTTAATGTGCAACATTGTTTTCTCTCTCAACAGTAAGCAAACCAACATAAGGTTTAAGTGTATAGAAGGTATTTGCACATTTCTAAAGTGACAATTGAATTTAAGGACTTTTTAATACCTCCAAAATGACAAATTAAACATTGGCCAAATTGTCAAATATTAGAGGCAGAAATTGTGAAAATAGCCGATCTACATGCTCACAACGCCTCGCAACGTTGCGAGGCGTTGTGAGTATCTAGATCTGCTATTTTCACAATAGAACCGTGTTATACAAAATGCTTGTAGGGTGGGGGGGTCCCCAGTTAAAATATATTTTATTATTATTATTTTGGGGGTCGCAGCCTGAAAAGGTTGAGAACCACTGCTCTACTCTGACGCGATGTTCCTCTGAGAGGTGGGTGCCTGCTGTGGGCCCCAGCGCCTGCAGCCGGGAGGCTGCTGCAGGGGTGCTACAGTAGTACCACTCAGAGAGGAGGGAGAGAGAGAGAGAGAGAGAGAGAGAGAAGGATTGAAGGAGGGAGGGAGAGTGGCAGCAGCAGTATTGCCGGTGGTTCCTGTGGCTTTGGGCCGTCTTTGGGCGCCCGTGGGCGGCCATGCTTCCCCTGGCACCCGCACAAATTCCAGCAGTCATCATCAACGCAGGCCTGCCGACCAACGCTCTGAGCAGAAAAAGCCCTTTTATCCCTCATGTGTGCCTGCTTTAGCTGTGTGTCTGTGTGTGCGTTTACTTTCCTGTGTTTAATGTGTGTGTGTGTGTGTGTGTGTGTGTGTGTGTGTGTGTGTGTGTGTGTGTGTGTGTGTGTGTGTGTGTGTGTGTGTGTGTGTGTGTGTGTGTGTGTGTGTGTGTGCAGGGAAAAGTGGGAGGGAGAGTCCCGTGAAAGAGCACTTGGATTATTCTAACAGAGTAAGGGGAAAAAAAAGAAAGTAAGTATGGGAACCTTCTTCACACAACTCCACTGAACATAGTGTTGTCAAAGGAGGGCTTTCTTCAAGCACAAACCGGGCAGTGGCATTTGGTTTGTAGAAGCCGACTAGACCAAGCGAGAAAATAACCAGAACACTGGTATTTTTACAATGATGTCCAAAACGTCTGACATTATTATGTTACAGCATAGCATCATGTAAAGTATTGCTTTGGTGGGCCTGGGCCGCTGGCGCAGCATGCGTGCATGTACGCATTCGGCGTCAATGCCCAATAGATGTAGGTCCCCGACTCCCCACTTAACTGAAGTCAAAAAGCTAGCTCCCTGCATTTCCCCACTTGTTGGAAGCTTTACATATTTCGACGCCCACACTTTCCTACAGGCCCAGACACTTGGAGATTACTCACACGGGGGCATTTTGCACATTTTTACTGTGACAGCAATTACTCTCAAATGCTGGAGAGTTTTAAAGTTTCCAGATAGTTCTGCGTGTAAACTCAAAATGTATGTTTTGATTCTTGAAATGCAAAACGGGGGCTTAAACCGATGAACACTTCTGATGTTCCATGATTCCATCAACATTTCTTTACGTTCCTTACAGACATAAAAATTGTATTAATAGGATTATAGTGATAGTATATTATTAAAGAGTATAGGCTTAACTTTAACCACAAGGATTCATTTTACTTGCATGTTCAAGTTAAACCCTATTCCCATTCATGCAACCAATGCATCTTTTCTGTATGTATCTAATAACAGGATTA